>NC_061113.1:172092556-172211079 GCF_002878395.1 Capsicum annuum
CGACCATAACTTTTTGCTCCGATAGATAAATTGGATGAAACCAATTTATCTATCGGAGCAAAAAGTTATGGTCGATCTACTTCAGCCTATCAAAAGCGAATTTTTGGTTAAGCTTCAAATGATCATAACTCATCGTACGTAATGATCTGGGTGGGATACTATATATCAACGGAAAGATATGAGAGTCCTCTTTCTAATGAAATTGGTTTCATCCAATTTGGATATCGGAGTAAAACATTATGGTTTATATACTTTATACTATCAAAATAGTCCACCAAAGGACAAATTCGAGAATTATTTAATTTTTAAGGGCATTTTGGTCATTCCACCTCACCCAAAATCCATCCAAACCCTATATTAAAGCCTATTAGAAGCATTATATGTTGTATTTCATCAAATTCCCTCAAAAAGAAAACCCTAAGCTCCTACATCCAACTTCAAGAACATCCAAAGTTCACCATTAATTCTGTAAATTTATTCAAGATTCCAAGTTCCTAGTTCAAGAACTTCAAGAACCTCCAAAGTTCACCATTAATTCTGCAAATTTATTCAAGATTCCAAGCTCCTAGTTCAAGAACTCCAAGAACCATCATTCAAAGGCATGATTAATATCTCAAAAATGAGTATCGATCTAAAGTTCATCATTCAAGGTTTGTGGGGTTTTTTAAACAAGAACTCTCTTTTGTTCTTGTGCCCAAAATTAATTTTCTTTTCAAAGGCATGATTTTTATTTCATTTTTATGAATTTAAAGCATGAACCCATATCTTAGGATGATTATTATGAAATCTTGATGTTTATGATTTTGAAAGATGAATTTACATGTGTGGAGATATAAAGCATGAATCTTGAATGATATTTATCATAATTTTGATATTTGGGTCATGAATCCCCATTGGAAATTGTATTTTTTTGAGAAAGTTTGTGTTATAAGCACGTTGATGTTGAATATTTGAGATATTTTGAATGATTTGACCTTTCGGTCTTAATAGAGTTGTTTTGAACTCTAGTGTGAAAAAAATCCACAACAGGGTTGATTTTAATAGATGGGAAGCAGGATGGCTCCCGATGTATATTAATATATTACTGAAATTCTTTTGTTGTGGATTGTCTTTGAAATGATCTGAGGTAAGTCCGAGAGAAATCTTTAGCACTGAGTAGGAGGTATAAAGCGGCCTTACTTCCCTAGAACTATGTGCCCCCAGAGGAGTGAGCCTGAGGCTGATTTATATAGTGATCACTAGTTTGTGTGGATTTGATATCGATAGTCCTACTCCGATGGCAAGGATAGTATGGCTCTCCCCAATGTGGGTTGTACATTGACTCCATGTAGCTCACATGGTTTATGTTGGTTATAGGATCTCCCAATGTGTGTGTGTTTCCTTGTGTCTATGGTGAATAATAAAGTGATTTGAAAGTGGAAATGTGAATGTTTTTCTTTCGAAAGATTTAAATGATATTTATATTATGATAATTGATATTCTTTGGGCTATGTGAGTCTTTCATACATCCAGCATATTTCTTATAAATATTTATGATGATGATGTTTGTACAACTGCATACACCCCCATATACTCGATTCCTTTCCATGATACTGACCCACATCTTTGGATGTGGGCTGCATTTTCTCAAAATATAGGTTTAGGTGCTCAGTCCAAGGTTCGATGGTGATTCTTCGGGCACGCTATTCTACATCTTCTATTTTGGTGAGTCCTCATATTCTGAGGACGTGATGTCTCATGTTGATTTCACGAAATTGTTTATATTTGATAACTAAGTATGAGTCAGTTGGGGCATGTCTCAATGGCTCGCTGGTTTTATTGATTTTCTTAGAGGCTTGTCAGACTAGTATAGATGTTGGGAGTTGACTAATAAGTCATATTTTGTTATCTTTCTGAAATTTATTTATTCTTGGACGATGATTACTCTGTTGATATTTGAGGGTTATTTACGAAAATCCCATTAATTTGTGTTGAACTGAATGAAAATGGCTCAAAAGGTTAGTTTGGGGCTACTCGTAGCCTCAAGCACCATGTGATGCTCCGGGACCCATTTTTCGGGGCGTTACAAACTTGGTATCAGAGCCTAAGGTTTTAAGGTGTCCTAGGGAGTCTGACAAGCCATGTTAAGTAGAGTTTTGATCATCGGTATGTAGCGTGCCACATCTATGAGCAAGAGGCTACAAGACGTTTCAGGAAAAAGTGTGATTCTTTGTTTTAGAAGTTTATCAGTCTTAAAGTGTCTCTCTATGCTAATAATTCTTGCTCTTCTCTTTAAGAAATATGCCTCCACGTTGAGCGAGAAGAAATAATGATAGTCAGCAACCTCAACCAGCTAACCCATTGAATGAAAACGTGTTTTTTGATGTCTTTTCTGATGATCAACCAGGAATACGTCCTGATAGAGAGATAGAGTTTGGGATTGATCTTCTTCTCGATACTCAACCCATTTCAATTCTTCTTTACCGTATGGCCCCTGCAGAATGTAAGGACTTGAAAAAGCAACTCAAAGATCTACTAGATAAGGGTTTTATAAGGCCCAGTATTTCTCCTTGGGGTGCTCCTGTGTTGTTTGTAAGAAAGAAAGATGGCTCTTTGCCTATATGCATTGATTACTGCAAACTAAATAAAGTCACCATTAAAAAAAGTACCTCCTTCCGAGAATAGATGATTTGTTTGACAAATTGCAAGGTGCAAGTTATTTATCAAAGATAGACCTTCATTCCGGCTATCATCAACTCAAAGTTAGGGAGTGTGACATCCCAAAAACTGCTTTTCGAACTCGTTATGGCCATTTTGAGTTTCTTGCTATGTCTTTCAGGTTAACTCATGCCCCAGCGGCTTTCATGGATCTCATGAATCGAGTGTTCAGACCATATCTTGATATGTTTGTCATAGGGTTCATCAATGATATACTGATGTACTCCCGTAGTGAGGATGAACATTCTGATTATCTCTTAACTGTCTTGCAAACCCTTAAATATCAAAAGTTATTTGCCAAGTTCAGTAAGTGTGAGTTTTGGCTAAGGTCAGTTGCTTTTCTTGGTCATATCATTTCCTCCAAGGGTATTAGAGTTGATCTCCAAAAGACTGAAGCTGTTAGAAATTGGGCTAGACCTATTTCTCCGACAGATATCTGAAGTTTCTTGGGTTTAGCTGGCTATTATCGCCATTTTGTTGAGGGTTTCTCCTCTTTAGCGTCTCCTATGACTCGGTTGACCCAAAAGAAAGTGAAGTTCTTGTGGTCCAAATCTTGTGAGAAGAGTTTTCTGGTGTTGAAGATGCGACTCACTTCAGCCCCTGTTTTAACTTTGCCTGATAGTGTTGATGGTTTTGTGGTGTACTGTAATGCTTCGACAGTTGGGTTAGGTTGCGTATTGGTGCAGAAAGGTAAGATGATAGCTTATGCTTCTAGAGAGTTGAAACCACATAAGAAAAATTACACCACCCATCACCTTGAGTTGGCTGCTGTTGTGTTAGCTTTGGAAATATAGAAACACTATTTGTATGGTGTCCATGTTGATGTTTTCACTGATCATAAGAGTCTGTAGTATCTGTTTACCCATAGAGAATTAAATCTTAGGCAGAGACGATTGTTAGAATTGTTAAAGGACTATGATACGAGTGTCCTGTACCATCCGAGCAAGGCCAATGTTGTGGCGAATGCCCTAAGTAGAGTGTCAATGGGTAGTGTTTCGCATGTGGTAGAAGGTAAGAAAGAGTTGACTTATGATGTACATCGTTTGGCGAGATTGGGGGTTAGGTTATTTCACTCTGCTGAAGGTAGTATAAGGGTTCAGAGTAGTTCGGAATCCTCCTTGGTTTCAGAAGTGAAGGAAAAGCAATACTTAGATGCTAGTTTGGTCAGACTGAATATTTCAGTCTAGGACCAAAAAGTAGAAGTTTTCTCCTAAGGGGGAGATGGTGTGTTGAGATTGCAGGGTAGATTGTGTGTCCTGAATGTTGATGATCTGAGATACAGGATTATGGTTGAAGCGCACGGGGCGCGATATTCTATTCATCCTGGTGCCACCAAGATGTACCGAGACTTGCGAGAAATCTATTGGTGGAGTGGCTTGATGAAAGATATAGCAGCTTTTGTTGCTAAGTGTGCAACATTCCAACAGGTTAAGGTTGAACATCAAAGACCTGGTAGTATGATGCAAGAGTTTAGTATTCCCACCTAGAAGTGGGAAGAGATAAATATGGACTTCGTGATTGGTTTACCTCCTTCCCGACAGCATCATGATTCCATTTGGGTTGTGGTTGATAGGTTGACTAAGTCTGCTCATTTCTTGCCTGTTCATACTTTATATACTGCTGAGGATTACGCTAGATTGTATATCCGAGATCTAGTCAGACTGCATAGACTTCCCTTGTCTATCATTTCGGATAGGGGTACTCAGTTCACTTCGCAATTTTGGAAAGCTTTTCAGAAGGGTCTCGGTACCCAAGTGCTTTTGAGTTCTACTTTTCATATACAGACCGATGGTCAGGCTGAGCGGACCATCCAGACCTTAGAGGATATGTTGAGAGCTTGTGTACTTGACTTTAAGGGAATTTGGGATGATCACTTACCATTAGAGTTTGCTTAAAATAATAGTTTCCACCCTAGTATTGGCATGGCTCCATTTGAAGCCTTATATGGGAGGAAGTATAGATCACCCATAGGTTTTATCGAGGTGGGTGAAGCGGCTGTGAGTAGTCCTGATTCGGTATATGAGGCTATGGAAAAAGTTAAGTTGATTATGGAAAGGTTGAAAACTGCGCTGAGTTGTCAGAAGTCATATGTGGATGTTAGAAGGAAAGACCTTGAGTTTGAAGTTGGTGACCAGGTGTATCTAAAAATTTCACCCATGAGGGGGTTGAAGAGATTCGGAAAGAAGGGGAAGCTTAGTCCCAGTTATGTTGGTCCTTACAAAATTCTTAGCCGTGTTGGTAAGGTTGCTTATGAGGTCGAGTTGCCTTTCGAGTTGTCCTCTGTTAATCCAATATTCTATGTCTTCATACTTAGAAGGCATATTCGCGATGCTGTGGTAGTGGATTCCTCTGTAAGTGCTGACATTCAAGAAAATCTTTCTTTTAATGAGATTCCTGTTGAGATTCTTGATTTCAGTGTCCGAAGACTAAGGAACAAAGAAGTTCTCTTGGTCAAGGTGTTGTGGCGAAACCAATCTGTTGAGGGTACAACTTGGGAAGCTGAGGCAGATATACGATTCTAGTATCCGCACCTATTTTTCGCGAACTCCGATCAAGCCGAAGGTACCGTTCTTTCATAAATCATGCACTTTTGATAAAAGTTGCAGCAGTTCAGCTGTCATTTATTATGTGTTGAGCTGTAGTTTCTTGAATTTTTGCATTCTATGTTGCATTCGGAGTGAGAAACGATGGGGTGATGAGTCTAACAAATGGTTTCAACTGTATGCTTTATTCCCTATCTAATCTTGGCATGTATAGAGTCATTCGAGGATGAATGTTTTCAATGGGGGGATGATGTAATACCTTGGAAAATTTTTCATTGAAATTTTGTGCGTAAACGCGTTGGGTTCTATCTTCTAGAATGAATTATAAATTTTTCGACTAGAGTGCCTTAGATTATGACCACCATTATGTATAGTATTGAATAATCTTTTCAACGATATGTGGATCATCCAAAAAGGACACCCGAGCGACGAGTTATAACATTCCGATCGAACCGTGAATAGTAGCAAACAGTAAAATATGCATGAAAAAGTACTGAGGCCTGGCGTATTTTTTCTCCAAATTTAAATGATCATAAATCTTTGTACATAATGATCTGGGAGATCTGCTATCTATCAACGGAAATCTCTGTGAGTCCTCTATCCAATAAAATTGGTTTCATCCAATTTATCTATCGGAGGAAAAAGTTATGGTCGATCTACTTCAGCCTATCAAAAGCAAATTTTTGGGTAAACTTCAAATGATCATAACTCATCGTACACAATGATCTGGGTGAGATACTATATAGCAACGGAAAGATATGAGAGTCCTCTTTCTAATGAAATGGTTTCAACCAATGTGGATATCGAACTAAAACATTATGGTTGATCTACTTTACAATATCAAAATAGTCCACCAAAGAACAAATTCGAGAATTATTCTTAAACATATCCTAAGAATCAAATCCAAAGAAGAATACTTGAAAAACACCTTTTGAACCTCCCAAAGTTGAGTTTCCAAGATTTATATATTGAGTTATGGGGTTTTATATCAAAATAGGGTTTTAATTATGTCCAAATAGGTTTCACTTTGGGATCTTGTGACCCAAAGTTGCAATCATTATGAGAAAAATTAACCCAAATACACCATGGAAACTCTTCACAATCATGATGCGCTGACTCCGTAGCTTTTGTGATTGAAGTTTCACCCATACAATAGCGTGCACATACCACCAGACTCTTCATAACTGTGGCTTAGAGCATCGCAATTACAAAAATAAACAATTTAGCTGCACTAGATAGAAATTGAATGAGCAAACCAAACCTAATCAAAAACCCCAAAATTCATTCAAAACCCTAAGAACCAATCAAACTATGATACTAGCCTAAAAATGATATTTCAAACTTAACAAAAATAACAAATCACCAAAGAAAGATTGTCGTAGCCAAATAGTAACCGTAGTCAGACCTACTCATAATTAATTTAAATTCCTCAAGATATGAACAAAAGGTCCTACTAACCTAAAAATCATATTTTGGATATAAAGGAATAACCAAAATTCCTATACGACCTTTTTATCATCAAATGTGGACTTTTATCAAGCATATTAACTTTCAAATCTTCTAAACCTAAGAACTTGTATAATTCTAAACCAACCAGCTTAGAAATTATGCCATCCATACCTGCATACTATAAATACTATAAAGCAACTACAGAAAGGGGGATGATAAACAAAATACATAGAAAATTTAAAATAAAATACTAGAAGCATTTACAAGACAAATACAAAAAGGGAGACAAAAAATAAAAGGTGAAAATATTTAACTGAAAAAATAGAGATGGATAGAGAGAGTGGTGAAATACAAATTACAAATAAAAAGAGAACAAAAAGAGAGAGAGAGAGAGAAAAAGAAAGAGAGGTGAGTGAGATTGAGAAGAGAGAAGAGAGAGATTTTTTTCTTTGCATCTTAATAGTAGCTATAAATTGTAAATATCCAAATTATAGCTATCGATCTCTAAGTAATGCCAAACTATAGTGTAACACCCTTAAAATTTTAGGTATTTTATTTTTGGCCTTCCCATTATTGAAATATTTATTTTTGAATCAAATTATATTTGGGGATGTTAAAAGGGTAACCTAGAAGAGTTTTAAAATCTTTAGATAAGGTTCTAGGTAGTTTTGGGTCATGGAGGCAGTAAGCCTCCGTGATAAACTCGTGTCATGGAGGATAGTCTCCATGATAGCCTCTGTGTCATGTAGGTTGGGTATTCGTGATTGGGTCTGCAACACATAGGATAGCCTCCAGAATAAGGTCTGGGCCACAGACCTATGCAAATTTTGGTTGTTTTTTTCTATTTTAATTGGGATGAAGGAAACTGAGGTCCTTTCACTTATTGGACGACCATTAAACAATACTTAAGCATATTCTCAGAATTTTTCATGACACAATATCAATTATTTCACTCTCAAACTCCATACCCCAAGAAAGCACAAGGGTTTCAACTTATGTTCATCATTTGGGTTTGAAATTCTCAATTTTTCATAAATGTTTGTGTATCTAAGAAATGTATCTCTTTCCCTATACTTATATTTTTCTTAATGGTATGAATTGAATATAAATATCTGGTTTTGATATGGGTCTTGGCATAGTTGAGGGCTTTTGACATAATTGGTCATTAATTTGATATTTCCATGGTTTATTATGTAATATTCATAATTCATTATGTTTTTGACCATTGTGGATGCATGGGAATGGTGAATAAACTGAGGGGGTCGTGTTTAAACCCCAATTTGATGATTTTTCCTGGATTTATTTTTGAAAATAATGTGTCCTTAACCTATTTGTGAAATTGACAATGAATATGATTTTGTCACATAGTTTGTCTTGTTCACTTGAACTAATGCATTATTATAAAAGGTTAATGAGTCATGGTTTGATCTTATTATACTTGGTATATATGGATTCCCCATGTGAATGTCAATTGATTTAATGGGTTAGAGTCCCACATGACTAAGTGTTCATATAGCATAATAATAAACTTGCAATTGATGTTGGTATGATGATACCGATGGGATACCTTAATGCAAAATTAGTTCAATTAATGGGAATGTGTGTTAAATATTTTAATTGGGCTTTAAATAGGGTTGTGTATATAACCTTAGAAGGTGGAGATCTTAGAGGGGACCAATACCTGAAATTATGCTAGTTGGTGTTGGGTTGATATGGCTTGAGGGTTTGAGTTCCCTTAATAAGATTGGGTAGTTTGAGTGAACCTTATTATATGATTGGGAGGTCTGAGTCCCCCATATTAAATTACATGATTGGGTGCTTAAGTTGCCTTAGTATATGATTGGAAGGTTAGAGTCCCCTATGCATATATATGAGATTATCCTTTAATTCATGCGGCTACACATACTGGGGCCCAACCAAGGGATGAGAGTTGGGGACCATATAACCCATGGGAAATATTATATGATGGTTAAGCTATATGTTCTAGGTTAATATTTTTTAACATCCATGTTAAGCATTATGCCCTACCCCAGCATATGATATATACATATATGTATTTGTATTGATGGTGTGCATGAGTTTTGACTGAATTTGAATTGTTAATCATGGAATTATTTGTTCCCTTATCCTTGAGTTACATGCTAGTACTCCAATTCCTAACTATTTTCAAATGTTGTGTCCCTACATAAAACATAAAATGGCCATACTTCTACTCCTCCTGTACAGTGCTCAGGAGTTCGTGTTAGGTTCATGAGTTGACTTGATATGGCGAGCTTCTATCATTTGAAAGACTTCATCTTATGTTTGGTTTATTATGTCATATACTTTCTTTCATATATTTTTGGTTATGATTGGGGGCATGTCCCGATACTTAATTGGTACTCGATTTTTGTTAGAGGCTTTATAGATACTGTGGACTTAGGAATTGGGGATGGTTTATGGATGTTGATTCGATACGGATCCTTGTTAGATTTCTTATTACATTTTATCTTATATAGGTATTCGTTTGCTGCAAGATAATCTTAGTTGTATTAGAATAGGCTCAGGGGATGGTCTCTGATCCTCAGTGGACCTGCGATCCCCATCATGGCTAGGCTATAGTTTGGGTCATTGCAATGTTTTTATTAGAGCTGAGGTTTTGGTGTCATAGGGTGTCCATAAATCCGTGTCAAGTAGAGTCACTTTTAGGGGTGTGTAGCGCGCCACACTTATAAGAGAGAGGATACGAGGTATTTAGGAATGTTTACTTTTTCTTGTTGTTTTATTTTTGGGCTATAGAGTCTAAGGTCTTGGATTCCTATAACTCCTATTTATTCACCTTCCAGATCATGCCTCCTAAACGATCTAAAGCCCATGGAAATAGATTTGTCATGCTGAGGACAATGTTGGTGGATCTCGTCCAACTTATGGGGTACAGACCCAATCTAGGGTCGCTGCTTTTGATTGTCCTCATGGAGTTCCACCTGTCTCCACTTATCCTTCTCCAACAAATTACACTTATACTCAACCACCTAATAGAGATATTACTAATATTAAGTTTTGCCAATCCATTCATCTGTTGACTCAGTTGGTATCATCAGTCATGTCAGATGGGTTCTGTTGCTTTTGTTGGGAGTTTATCTAAGGCTACTAAAGTTTTCCATTTTAAGATATTAAGCCCTATGACTTTCACTGGATCTATGGTTGAGGAAGATCCACAAATTTTTATAGATGAGATGGAGAAGATGTTCTAGGTTATGCATGCTACTGAAGTAAAGGATATGGAATTTTCTGCTTATCAGTTGAAGGATGAAGTATACCAATAGTATGAGGAGTAGGAGTGTCTTAGGGGTGATGATGTTGAGTCTGCTTTGTGGGATAATTTCTCTAGGGACTTTCTACATAGCTTTTTTTCTCAAGAGTTGAGGAAGGCAAAATCTGAGGACTTTGTGAATTTAAAGTAAGGCAGGATGACAGTAAAGGAGTAAGCCTTAAAATTCCATTAGTCGTCGCAATATGCTCCTAAGCTAGTGTCTAGCATGAGGGATAGAATGAGGAAATTTGCTTCTATTTTATCTCATGGGTTGATTTTGGTGATTAAGGTTGTCTTGTTGAACAATGATATGGACATCTCTCGACTGGTAGTGTATATGTAGTAGGTTAAGAAGGAAAACAAAAGGTAAGTAGATATAGGGTAGAGGTAGAGTAAGAAATTTTGGTATTCAAATCAGGGTGGAGATCAGCAGTAAAGTGATAGAGAGGTGGAAAATGGTCTCTGATAAAGTGGGGCAACTCGAGTTTATATTCGACGACTAGTGCTCCTTATTCGAATCTATTAGGGGATCGTTATTTTTAGAGTGGTAATGATTATATGGAATATGGTGTCTAATGTCAGGCTAGTTAGGCCCAGTCAGCTCCATCATATCTTTCTTGCAAATTTTATGGTCAGTTGTATTGCGACTTTTGTGATTAGAGGAAGAATAAGTGTTTTGGTTATGGTCAGATTGGATATTTGCATCAGGATTGCCTTTCAAAGATTGCTTCTGGGGATAATAAGGTTCTTATTGTTGCTTCATTATCTCCTGCGCCAAAGGGTGCCACTTTTGGCTCTAACATTAGTTGGAACTACCTCTATATTCTTACTACTCATCAGGATTTTGAGACATCTCCTGATATTGTTACTGGTATGTTTAAACTCTTCTCTCATGATATGTACTGTTTACTTGACCTGAGGTCTACTCTTTTTTATGTGACCCATTTGTGTCTATGTATTTTGATTTTGGTCCTGAGTGTATTTTAGACCCCTTTTCTATTTTTACCCCAGTGGGTGACTGATGGTTTCTAGAAGGTTCTATAGGGGTTGTGTGGTAAATATTGGTGGTAGGGTAACCTTGGTGGATCTGTTAGAATTAGACATGCTAGATTTTGCTGTTATCTTGGGGATGGATTGGTTGGACTGTGCTATGCCTATTTAGGTTGTCAGACCCATAAGGCTATCTGTAAGTTTCCTAAAGAGTTGGTTATTGAGTGGGAAGGGAGTTCCTTAGTGCCTAAGGTAAGGTTCATATCTTATCTTAGAGTCCAAAAATTGATTTCCAAGGGATGTCTTTATTATTTGGTCCAGGTTAAAGATTTTAAATTAGGGTCCTTTTTTACAATTTGTTCACATAGTTAGTGAATTTCCTGCGGTTTACCCTAATGATCTTTATAGTGTTCCTCCTGATAGGGAAATTGATTTTGGGATTAATCTTGTTTTGAACACTCGTCTTATCTTTGTCCCTCCTTATAGAATGTCTCCGACTGAGTTGAAAGAGCTTAAGGAGAAGTTGAAAGATCTTCTTAAAAAGGGTTTTATCTACCCTTGTATGTCTCTGTGAGGTGCTCCTGCATTTTTGATGCGTTATAAGGATAATTCTCTTCGGATGTGTATGGATTACTGTCATTTGAACAAGGTTATTGTGAAGAATAAGTACACATTTTCCTACGAATTATGATCTATTTGACCAGCTTCAGGGTGCTAAGTATTTCACTAATATTGACCTCTTTTTGGGCTATCATCATCTAAAGATTAGGGAGGAGGATATCCCTAAGGATGCCTTTCGTACTCGGTATGGACATTTTGAGTTCTTAGTTATGTCTTTTAGGTTCACCAATGACCCATCAGCATTTATAGATCTCATCAACTGAGTATTTTGTCAGTTTTTGGATTTTTCGTGATTATGTTTTTAGGTGATATTCTTGCATATTTGAAGAGTGAGGTGAATCATGGCAATCACCTCTGTATTATAAAGCAGACCCTAAAGGATCAACAATTATATGCTATATTTTCTAAGTGTGAGTTTTGGTTGAATATTGGTACTTTTATAGGTCATGTTGTTTCTAGTGAAGGGATCGCAGTGGATCCATAGAAGGTCGCGGTGGATCCATAGAAGGTTGCGGTGGTTAAGAAGTAACCTAGGCCCATGACTCCAACCAATATTTTGAGCTTCTTCGGTTTAACAGTATATTATAGGAAGTTTATGGAGAGTTTTTCATTGATTATTAGACCTTTGACTAGATTGACTCATAAGAAGGTAAAGTTTTTATGGTCTGATTTTTGTGAAGGGAGTTTTGAGAAGCTAAAAGATAAATTGAATTTTTTTTAATTTTAACCCTGTCCAAAGGTAGTGATTGTTTGATGGTTTATTGTGATGCATCCCGTGTGAGACTTGGTTGTGTTTTGATGCAGCGTGGCAAAGTAATGGTGTATGCTTCTAGTTAGTTGAAAGTTCATGAGAAGAATTATCTGACTCATGATTTGGAATTGGTTGTTGTGATGTTCGCATTGAAGATTTAGTTGTTTTATCTTTATGGGGTCCATGTTGACATTTTTTCAGATCATAAGATCCTACAATATGTATTTACCCAGATATAGTTGAATCTCATGCAAAGGAGATGGCTTGAGTTTCTTAATAACTACGATATGAGTATCCACTATAACCCAGGTAAAGCTAATATGGTTGTTGATGTTCTTAGTAGGTTATCGATGGGATCTTGTCTCATATGGAAGAGGAGGAGAAAGATTTGGTAAAGGATATTCACCATTTGGCTAATCTTGAAGTTTATCTCTTAGATTCTGAGGATGGTGGTGTGTTTGTGCAAGAGGTTATGAAGTCATCTCTTGGTGCTGAGGTAAAAGAAAAGCAAGTATTAGACCCTATCTTGATGCAAATCAAGGATGTTGTGGGTAGGCAAATAGTGATGGCTTTCGATATTGGTGGTGATGGTACTTTGAGGTACCGAAAAAAGTTGTGTGTTCCCGGTGTGGATAGGTTGCGAGGTAGATTTTTTTCCGAAGCTCATAAGTTGCATTACTCAATTTATCCTAGCTCGACTAAGATGTATCATAACCTAAAGAAGATTTACAGGTGGAATAGTATGAAGAGAGACGTGGCCAATTTTGTGGCTAAGTGCATGGTATGTCAACAAGTGAAAGTGGAACACTTGAGGCCTGGTGTGTTGTCTCAAGAAATTAAGTTGCCTGTATGGAAATGGAATATGATAAATATTGATTTTGTTACCGGTCTTCCATGGTCTCAGAACTAATTTGAATCTATTTGCGTCATCGTGGAAAGGATGACTAAGTTTGGTCACGTTTTATCGGTAAGGACTAATTATTCTATTAAGGATTATGCAAGGTTGTATATTCTGAAGATTGTGAAGTTGCATCATACTCTTCTTTCCAGTAATTTGAATAGTCGTACTCTATTTTTAGGTGGTCATTTCAACAAGGTTTGGGAACTAAAGTGACCCTTAGTATCGCTTTCCACAGACAAACAGATGGACAAGTGCAAAGGACCATTCATACTATAGAGGATATGCTTCAGTCTTGAGTAATTAACTTTGGTGGAAATTAGGTTGACCCCTTACCTCTTGTTGGTTTTCTTATAATAATAGTTGTCAAACTAGCATTGGTATGACATTGTTTGAGGCTTTTTATGGTAGGAGGTGTAGATCCCCTATCAAGTGGTTCAAATTTTATGAGGTGAGGTTGTTCGGTCTTGATTTAGTCATTCAAGCTATGGAGAAAGTGAAGGTGATTCAGGATAGGCTTAAGACTACCCAAAGTCGCTAAAAACCCTATGCAGACATGACGTGAAAAGAGTTGGAGTTTGATGTGGGTGATTAGGTGCTCTTGAAGGTGTTTCCCATGAAGGGAGTGATGCATTTTAGAAAGAAGGGAAAGTTTATTCCCTATTATATCGGTCCTTATTTGATCTTGAATAGCTTGGTAAGTGTTGCTTATGAGTTAGAATTACTTACGAATTTGGGTTCTATTCACCCTGTGTTTCACTTGTCCATGTTGAGGAAATATATGGGAGATCCTTCCATGGTGGTGCCTATTAAGAATGTTTTTATCTTGGATTCCCTATCATAAAAAGAGGTCCTAGTAAAGATCTTGGATAGATAAGTTCGTAGATTATGGACTAAAGATGTATCATAGGTAAAGGTCCTTTGGAGGAACCAGACAGTGGAAGAAGCCACTTGGGAGGTGTTAGAGATATGAAGGCCAAGTATCCATTTCTATTCCAAGTGACAGATGAAGAATCTTGAGGTATGAATTTTGTTCCCCTTTATTGTTATCTAGGTTTATCTTTTGATTTTGGTGCGTTATTATTATTCTCATGTAAAAGATGTCCTAACTCATCATTCGAGGATGAATGATCCTAAGGGGGGATAATATAACACCCTCAAAATTTAGGGTATTTTATTTTTTCCTTCCGGTGCTTGAAATATCGACTTTTGACTCAAATTATATTGGGGATGTTAAAAGGGTAACCCGAAAGAGTTTTAGAATTTTTGGTCGAGGTTCGGGGCAGTTTTGGGTCACAAAGCCAATAAGCCTCCGCGATAACCCCATGTCACATTGGCTAGTCTCTGTAATAGGCTCTATTTTATGAAGGCTGGGCATCTGCGAAAGGATCTGCGGCATAGAGAATAGCCTCTATGATGTGGTTCGTGCCACGTACCTATGCAAATTTTTGTTGTTTTGTTCTATTTTAATTGGGATGAATGGTAATGAGGTCCTCTCATCTATTGAAGACCTTTAAACATTACTTAGGTATATTCCCATCAGTTTTTAAAACACAACATCAATTATTTCACTCTCAAACTTTAAGCCCTAAGAAAGTATAAGGGTTTCAACTTATGTTCATCTTTTGTGTTCCAAATTCTCAATTGATCATAAATCTTTGTGTGTCTAAGGCATTTATCTCTTTCCTTATACGTATACTTTTCTTAATATCATGAGTTGATTATAAATGCATGGTTTTGATGTGAGTCTTTGCATAATTGAGGGCTTTTGACATGATTGGTCATTAAACTAATTTATCCAAACTTTATTATGTAATATTCATGTTTCATTATTGATTTTGAACATTGTGGGGTGCATGGTAATGGTTAATAAACTAAGGGGTCATGTTTAAACCTCAATTTGATGATTTTGCCTTGATATTTGGTTTGAAAACAATATGCCCTCAACTTGTTTGTGAAATTGACAATGAATATGATTTTGTCACATAGTTTAGCTTGTTCACTTGAACTAATGCATTAGTATAAAAGGTTAATGAGCCATGGTTTGATCTTATTATACTTGGGATACATGGATTCCCCATGTGAATGTTAATTGATTTAATGGGTTAGAGTCCCACATGACTAATTGTTGATACAGCATCATAATAAACCTGCAAGTAATGTTGGTATGATGATACCGATGGGATACCTTAATGCATAATTGGTTAAATTAATTGAAATGAGTTTTAAAGATTTTACTTGGGCTTAAAAGAGATTGTGGCGCTAACCGTAAAAGGTGGAGGTCCCGGGTGGACCAATATTGGAAACTATGCTAGCTGGTGTAGGGGTCAATATAGCTTGAGGGTTCAAGTCCCCTTACTAAGACCGGGTGATTTGAGTCCACCTTATTATATGATTGGGAGGTTCGAGTCCCTTATATTACATTACATGATCGGGTTCTTAAGTCACCTTTGTGTATGATTGGGAGGTTCGAATCCCCCGTGTATATATATGAGATCATCCTCCAGTTCGTGTGGCTACATGCATTGGGTACCGACTAGGGGTTAGAGCTGGGGCTCATATAGTTCATGGGTGCTACTATATGATGGCTAAGCTACACACCCAGGTTAATATTTTTAATCATCCATGTTAAGCCTTGTTCCCCACCCTGACATGTGATATATATATATATATATATATGTATTTACATTTGATGGTATACATGAGTGTAGACTAGATTTGAATCATTATGCATGGGATTATTTGTTCCTTTATCCCTAAGTTACATGTTAGCGCTCCAACGGCTAACCATCTTCAAATGTTGTATCCCTATGTGATGCAGGAAATGGCCATACTTCTACTCCTCTTGCACAGTGATCTGGGGTTCGTGTTTGGTTCGTGAGTTGATTTAAAGTGTTGAGCTTCCATTATTCGAAAGACTTTATTTCTTATTTGGTTTAGTTTGTCATAGACTTTATTTCATATTTGTTTTGGATATAGTCGGGAGCATGTCCCGACACTTTATTGGTACTCGATTTTTGTTAGAGGCTTTATAGATATTTTGGACTTAGGTATTGTGGATGGTTTGTGGATATTTATCTGATACGGATCCTTCTTGGATTACTTATTACATTTTATCTTACATTGGTAGTTGTTCACTGCTAGATGTTCTTAGTTGTATTTGAATAGGCTCAGGGGGGTAGTCTCCGGTCCTTAGTGGACTTGGGATTCTCGTCATGGCCAGGCCTTAGTTCGGGTCATGATATATATTCATTTTTGAAATCACCACTTCTATTATATAGTAAATTACTTATTCTTCAATTTCTTTTTCTCACAAATGTATAGATACCTCTCCCAATTATATATATTATTAGTGAAGTTGAGTAATCACATGCACTCCTCTTGGTTTTACAATTTAATCTGCAACATTGTAATATTATAGAACTAGAATTATGTGTTTAATCTAAAACATAGTCTTTTCGTTAAGTCCTTTTTGGTTAATTTACTTGTTATAACTAATTATTACATTGACAGTCTCTCTCGATTATAAATAAGTAAAGAGTCAAGTCTAACATAAAGAGATATATATTGCAAAATAAATATTATGTGTTGTTCTAGCTGCAAAACGGGATTGGGTATTTTGTGCGTGATGGCTATTTGTCCTGCTATTGCCTTGTTTATTTGGTTGTTTATTTGGGGCTTTGATTCGGTCTATGAGTGGTGACATTAGGGGTTAATGGTGGAGTAGGGTCATGTTCGAGGGGGCTGGAGCTAGGGGTCATTTTGAAAGGGGTGAAAAGTGAAAGACAGGGGAGGGTATGGGGTGTAAGTCAGGTGTTAGGGATGGTTCGGTGTGGGGTGGTAGAGGAAGGTGAGAGGCGAGAGGCGAGAGAGGATAGGTTGAGGGTAGGGTCTTGGAATATAGGGACCTCCCAAGGTAAGTCTGTAGAGCTGGTGAAGATTCTTAAGAAGAGGAGGATTAATATCACGTTTCTTCAGGGGACTAAGTGGGTAGGGTCTAAGGTTAGGGATGTGGATGGGTACAAGCTGTGGTACTTAGGAGTGGTAGGAATCAACATGGAGTGGGAATCTAGGTAGATGAGGAGCTTAGAGGGCATGTGGTAGAGGTAAGGAGGGTCATTGATAGGCTGATGAGAATTAAGTTTGTCATTGGGGGTTTTACATTGCATGTGTGTAGTGTTTATGCGCAACAAGTAGGCTTGGTTGCGGAGGTGGAAGCAAGTTTTTGGGAGGCTTTGGACGAGGTGGTAAGAAGCATGCCTAGTTCAGAGAAGATTGTCATAGCAGGGGACTTCAATGGGCACATTGGGGTTTATCGGTAGGCTATGACAATGTGCATGGAGGTTTTGGTGTCAGTGATAGAAATAGTGAGGGAGCTGCTCTATTGGAGTTTGCGAGGGCCTTTCAGCTGGTGGTAGTGAACTCGAGCTTTCTGAAGAAGGAGGATCACTTGATTACCTTTCTAAGCGCGATAGCCAAGACTTAGATTGACTTTTTGTTGCTTAGAAAGGGGGATAGGGCATTTTGTAAGAACTGTAAAGTCATCCCGAGTGAGCATCTTTTGACTCAGCATAAGCTTTTAGTGATGGACTTGATAATCAAAAAGAGCAAGAAAAGAAAGTTCGGGAAGGGTTGACCTAGAATAAAGTGGGAAGGCTTGATGCTAGTTATTGCGCTAGAGATAGGGGACAAGGTGGCGGGAATGGAGGTGTGAGAGTGTAGGAGGGATGTGGATATTATGTGGGATGGGGCTGCTAACTGCATCACGGAGACTGCAAGAGAAGTGTTGGGTGTTTTGAGGGGTCGGGTAGGATGGCATAAGACGGACTAGTGGTGAAATGAAGAAGTTAAAAAGAAAGTAGAGAGTAAGAAGGGGTGTATGTTACGTGGATTAAGAGTAATGATGAAGAGAAGAAGCGGGTGAATAGGGAGGTGTACAAAGTAGCAAGGAAGGAGACTATGTTAGCAGTTACGACAACTAAGAAAGCAGCATTTGAGAGCCTATATACGGTGTTAGAGGAGAAAGGCGGGGAAAAGAGATTGTTTAGGCTAGCTAAAACTAGGGAGCGAAAGGGTCGTGATCTCGATCATGTAAAGTGCATTAAGGGGGAGGATGGAAGAGTTTTGGTGGTGGATATCCACATTAAGAAGAGATGGTAGGAGTATTCTCATAGCTTATTCAATGAGGAAGGGACAGAATCATTGAGCTAGGTGAGTTGGAGCACTCAGAGGAATTGAGATTTCGGTTATTGTAGACGTTTTAAGGTTGAGAAGGTCAGAGAGGCTATTCATAGGTTTTGGAGGGGTAGGGCGGCGGGGCCTAATCAATTTCCGATGGATTTTAAGAAGTATATTGGTGGAGAAGGTTTAAGGTGGTTGATTAATTCGTTTAACGGCATTTTCAAGACTGCAAAAATGCCTGAGGCTTGGAGATGGAGTACGATGATTCCGTTATATAAAAACAATGGTGACATTCAGAGTTGCAACATCTATAGGGGTACTAAGTTGTTGAGTCACACTATGAAGATCTGGGAAAGGATGGATGAGCGGAGATTGAGGAGGATCATTTCCATTTCAGAGAATCAGTTTGGATTTATGCCTGGTCACTCGACGACAGAGGCAATCCATCTAGTGAGGAGAATAGTGGAGCAGTATAGGGAATGGAAGAAGGATTTACACATGGTGTTCATTGACCAGGATAAGGCATATGACAAAGTCCCTAAGAAGGTTCTTTGGAGAACTTGGAGGTGAGACAAGTCCCAACGACGGACATCAGAGCAATTAAGGACATGTATAATTGAGGGAAGACTCGAGTGAGGACGGCAGGATAAGACTTAGAATATTTTTTGGTCGAGACAGGGTTGCATCAGGGATCAACTCTTAGTCCATTTTTTTGCGCTGGTGATGGACGTGTTGACGTGGAGTATTCAAGATAAGGTGCCTTGGTATATGTTATTTGCGGATGATGTAGTGCTAATTAATGAAATGTCGGGGGTATGAATGAAAAATTAGAGGTCTGGAGGCAACCCTTGATTCTAAGGGGTTCAGGTTGAGTAGGTCCAAGATAGAGTATTTGTAATGCAAGTTTAGTGACTTGAAGCAGGAGGACGGAGTGGTGGTAAGGTTGGACTCCCAAGATGTTTGTAAGAAGGATAGTTTTAAGTATCTTGGGTATATAATTCAGGGGAATGGAGAGATTGATGAGGATGTGTCTAAATGTATTGGAGCAGGTTGGATGAAGTGGATTCTCGCCACAAGAGTGTTATATGATAAGAAGGTTCCCTTAAAGTTTAAAGGCAAGTTCTACAGGGTGGCACTCCATCTGGCCATGATGTATGGTGCGGAGTGTTAGCCAATCAAAAACTCTCACATTCAAAAATTGAAGGTAGCGGAAATGAGAATGTTGTATTAGATGTGTGGACTTACTAGAGGGGGTAGAGTTAGGAATGAGATTATCTGGGAGAAGGTGGGAGTGGCTTCGATAGTGGACGAGATATGGGAAGAAAGGCTGAGATGGTTTGGGCATGTGATGAGGAGAGGCATGCATACCCAAGTTCATAGGTATGAGAGGCCAGCTTTGGATGGTTTCTGGAGGAGTAAGGTAGGCTAAAGAAATATTGGAGAGAGGTGATTAGACATGACATGGAGCTGTTACAGCTTACTGAGGACATAACCCTAGATAGGAAGGTGTGATGGTCACGGATAAGGGTAGAAGGCTAGTTCGTATGTGGGTGGTAACTAGTTATTAGGGTGCTCTGGTGTAGCTGGGTTAGTAATCCTAGGACTGTGTCCATTGGTAGGAGTCGCTAGTGTATGTTACTACTAGGGGGTCCTTTCCTATTTTTACTTTAGTAGTGCGCTTATTTTCGTGTCTCTCTTATCTCTATTTTTATCATTTCTCATTGCTTATTTAGGTTATGTCATCCACTCTGTTTCATGTATTACTATGACCTTGTTAACTATTCTTTATCTTGAGCTGGGGGTCTCTCGGAAACCGCCTCTCTACTTCTTCGGAGGTAGCGGTATGGACTGCGTACATTTTACACTCCCCAGACCCCACTTGTTGGGAATAAACTGGGTTTGTTGTTCTTGTTGTTGTTGTTCAATACCCCAAATTGAATATCACTTCTTGATAACCCACAAACTACGAAAGTCAAAAACAACAAGAAAATTAAAGAAAGCATAGGATAAAAAATGCAAAATTAAAGGATAGATTGATAATGTTAAATCCAATAACCTCAAGATACTGATCCAATGAAAGAACCTTACTCCTATGAATGACCACTAGGGAATCAACACACCCTCATAACCACCGTTTCTAGTCAACGATCAATACAAGCTTTTTCAAGCACTTAAGCTCCATCAAGGAGATTCTCTATGCTAAATATCATCCAAAAACTAAGGAAAGTAAGGTACGGTTTGGGTATTTATACCCTTAGTCTAATTATTAAACTCTTGGGCCCAAAAGAGACCCATTTTAACTTAAAAACTAGTCAGCTATTTTCGGCATCTGCTCAAGAAGATCAGGCGCACCTTGGGCACATGTGTGACTCAAATTCCACTTTTTACCAACTACTCAAGTAGGTCAGGTGCACCTTGTGGCGCAGGTGACATCGCAATTCACTTTAGAAGGCGTCCGGGCTTCGTTTGACCCTCCAACGACCTCTCTAATGGTCCTCGGTACTTCTTGTATGATTTAAGAACTCTAAAGCACTTCTTAAATGGTATCAAGATGTCTTGTAACACATCTAACTTCTTCAATAATCATTGAAATGTTTGTAGTCCTCAGGTTTGTTTTCTTGTCGAAATTTGGAGATAGATTTTACTCCTGGCTCCAAGCTATTTTTTCCACACAAAGTGTTAAACTCTTTGAAGCTTCAAAAGGGTCCTCCACACATATTTTTTCCTTATTGAGATGATTGTGGCTTGGGTATTTTGTGTCAGCCTTGGATTGTAGTCCTTGAAAGTTCAGAGCAGAGTTGGCTTGTATCATCACCCCTTCTTAAAAATAATTCGTCCTCAAATTTAAACCTTATAAAACCATATAGGTAACATGAGAAACCAATTTGCCCATAGAATGAGGGTTAGGGTGATAAAATCAAACATAGAACCATGACAAGGTTGCACGTACTTAAGATATAACTAAGGATCCCTTGTGTTTGACATGAAAAGTCCACTAGGAAGTATCCTTTCTCTAAATTAAATAATTTCACAATTAGTATGGCCATCAACATAGGCCAAGAGGTATTAGAGAAAGGAGCCAAGTATAAAAGTCTCATTCAAGGTGTTATTATTTATAAGGATGTCACTTGTCTCAAAATATTTAATACATAATACACATAAGGGTGGAGTCAAACACCTAAGCACATATGACCTCTCTCTGTCAAACAACTTCCATAATAAATTAGCAATGGAAGTGAGTTCATCAATAGAGTCTTGCCACTAGGGAAGATGGCAAAACTATCATATAACAAATTAATCCAAACTAAGTGGTTCTCCCAAGAATCTTGGTTCCCTCTATTAAAGATGTTAGGAATGCTCCCAAGAGTCCCATATGACACTACAAATTGTCCAACCGTATGAAGGTGACAAGAAGACTTAGCAATCATGGACTCTCCCACAAACAAGTAATCAACTTAGCATCCACAAGTTGTGGTCCACACAACTTAAGCACAAGTATGCCTAATAAGGATGAGAGTATCTATATACAACACTCATAGGAGACAATGACATATTTTCTCTAGGGTCCTTACAAATTAGACCACCTTTGACAAATGGGTCACCAATTGCAAACAAGATACAAAGAAGGGTCACATAAATGAAATTCATCCGAAGTATTTCCAAGACAAGATTCTCTCTTTGACCTATAAGTAGTAAAACCTTGGTCATTAATGGGGAACACACAATGGTGAATTACCTTAGTTCATTTCATTACCCCTTCTTTAAAGCACAATCGGTTTTGTTGGAAATGCCTCTAATGCACAACTTGAATATATCAAGTGGATTATAAATCCTGAAGAAAAACTTTCAATTGTAAATAAGGATACCAACATCTTCAATCAAACTTCACATGTCCTCTTGACCAAGCACCAAATTAGGTGTGTGGAAATCACCATGTTTCGAGATGTCACTGGGGTCGAATTGGAGAAGTAGCCAAGAACATGGGTCAAGGTAGTTTCACTTTCCCGAAAGGGGCAACCCTCACAAATAGACATACCCTCTATATTATCATTGACATATAATAAGCAAAGAGAGGGTAGAGAAAGGTGTCTCACAAGTTAAATTCAACTATGGCATCCTCATACATGTACTTACTATTAGATTCATGATCATCGCCAAGTGTATACTCAAATAAGGAAGCACATAAGGAAGAAGTAGCAATTTCTAGTCCAATAACACTACCTTTCTACCACAACCCAATTTCTCAGGTCATGATGGCATCTACCATAACCCACCAGTATGCAAGCCAAACTCATAGCTCATGGCTAGTAATTGACTACCTAACCAGACAAAGGCAAGAATGCAGAAAAAGTGACGAAAGAGATCAAGTACATAAAATAGTCCCAAAACCTGGTGGTATCAGTACAATAGATTTTATAGAACAAGAATCCAAAGTGAAGTACAAATAAATGCACTGATACAACTTATCTCTGAATACAAAATAGAGATTAGTCAAGTACATAAGAGAGAGATAAGTACTACTCTAAATGTCAGGATCTTACTCTAAGTCTCCAAACCATGGTTGCTTCTAACAACGCACACATCAACTATGATTACCCGTACTCTGATATGCATGCTGCAGAATTATAGTATGAGTAACAAACACATAGTACTTAGTAGGATATTGCTGACGGGGCTAATAAAGCAAATATATACAACAAATACACAAAATAGAAAACTACACCCAAATGTCTAGTAACTATATGAGACAGCCACTGAGATAATAAGGATAAACTATCTTATTCATGTCTAAGAGACTAATCAAAATAAGGCTAGGGAAGTAGTAAGAATCCACTATCTTATACCAACCATACTTGATCTCAACTCTATACTGTATATAACTAGCCAATATTCAAGTAGGAGCAGAAAGACGATACATAAAAGTATATATGGAGGAGCATATATATATATATATATATAGAGAGAGAGAGAGAGAGAGACAAGGTCTACTTGAAGCACAACCTAAATCATCAAAATAGTTATTTAAGACCTTATAATCATAGCAAGAACTACTGCTAGAATACTCAGGGTTTCTAACCCATATGCCTAATAATGAATTAATGTTGCATAATAATGAAATTTAAAGATAGAAGATCCAGAATCATACCTCGAATCTTGATATCAAATCAATAACAGATATGTCACAAACTAGTTATAGCAATAATCATAAAAATTATAATAACAAGATCAATAACAACACTAGTAATAAGCTTGTTCGGACAACTAAATACCTAATTGGGCTTATCACATACCCCTACTAATCCAGGATCAAAAGGTTAAATTAGCATCAGCACAATATATGTCATAGTCATCACCCATACCTATGCAACCCCCCTCCCTATATTGGCTGATAGATGTAGGTGCATATTTGTGATAGGCAATGCGCATGCAAGAATGAGTACAAGGTATATAATTAATATCACAAACTCATACTCATAATAATCACCATCCTAACCATCATCATCGTAATTAATCTCTGAAATTGAATTAAAAATATATATCATTAACACTCAAAATTTAATCGATCATAAATATCATCAATACTTAAAATTGAACCAGTCATAAATATCATCAAGGCTTAAAATTAAATCGGCCATAAGTATATAATCAATACCCTCAATATCACCAATCATCATCAACATCATCAATACACATATATAACATCGATATTAAAGTTCGTCATCGAGTTTTACCCAAAATTTATATTATCAATCCAGTATCTTCTGTCGTCCCATACCAAAGAGATATATATCAAGATATGATAGGTGTACGGACTCAAGTCGTGGCTAAAAGAGTGTAAATCTGCAAGCCTATTTCCTAGAGTGAACTTCGAAACTAAATCATTATAAAAGTGTATAAAGGGTCAAAATCTTTCATGATTGGAGTAATTAGTAGTATCAAATATAAGCTGAGATTTGTCTCGGTCAGGTCTTTTAAAATATCTTTATTAAACTCTTTTACAAATAAGTTATTCATTAAGACATGCAATTAGTATTATTATGAAGAAGTATATTTTAAGGTGGAAGGGGGTTTTAACCCTCATTCAATAATAACAACATCATAATCTAATTGGAATTGTATCAATCATCGATGCAATGATTATGAATGTACTGAATCTATGCATGCCATCCCCAGTATTCAAACCCTAGAACCATAAGAATTAATATATCAATAAACTACAATCACATCCTTTACAAGGATAATACTTCCCGGATGGTGAACTCATATCATAACACAAACCTGGGCCCAATAATGTGTCCTGAACAATTATAACATCATAAACACGGCCTTTGGCCCATACACATATCTGGAACCCATATCAATAATTATATTTATAAGTCATCTCATTTTAAATAAGCTATAGCACATTTATGAGGTATAACATATCGATAAGCATCTCATGTATATATGCCATACATCATAATCCGGGGAAAACCATCACCATTCATCAAATCACGAAGCAAACTTATTCTAAAGGCTCAATAGTCTCAACTATGCCTGATATCCGTAACTAAGTCCTCAAGGGCTAAATAAGTGTTAGCCTAAGATGGACTGAAATAATGCACTGCTAATGCTCGATTCTCATAATTAGGAAAATTTACAGCCCAACTAGGCTAAGGTATCTAGTTTAACTTCTAGATGTCAAGTAAGCCATAACAAGCCAAAGATAGGAATTTTGCCTAGAAATATGCACATTTAAGTCAACTCCACCTAAATTAAGGTTTCAAGATCACCACAACTGTTCATAATAAGGTTAAATATACTAATCATGCTTCACATGCTAAAACCACATCCCAAGCTTAGCATTATATCATATTCATTCTGTGAATTATTTTAATCTAGGGAGAAGGGAATGGGATTCTAAAAGTACAATAAGCATTTGACCTTACGGGTCAAAACCCTCATCTAATCCCCAAACTTCATTAACCAAGATTAAGTCATTCTACCCACAATCAACTTCACATTCACATTCACGCATAATACATAACATATATTATCTTACGGAGAAGAGTAGACAGAAGCCTACCTCGAAGCCGAACCTCAAATCTCTAAATCATTCACCAATCATCCATATTTATTTAACAATCCCCCAAAATGCCATCACACTTTCAAAATTGTAATCTACTCATCAATAAAGAATAATGATACCCATATTGCACCATTATGCTTTGGGTCCAAAAATAACACCAAAAATCCCAAGTGGGTCCAAGTGATAAAAATCACATTTTTGAGGTTAACCCAATGTTCATACATGATCAAGAAATCCTCACCATCAAAAAATGCATAAAAATAAGTTAATTTAAGGCTAAAGTCAAGCCCTCAAGCTATTCGGGGTTTTGGGTCAAGAACCAAGAATTTCACCAAGAAAGGGATGAAATCTTACCTTAAATCCAAATATATTAGCGATAATAGATGTGAATCAATTTTCCAAGTCACCCACAAGTATCAATTTTGAGTTACCATAGTCATTAGGGATTTCGCTTTCAAGAGAGGGTGCAAATGGGCAATTTCAGGACCTAGGGGCCATATTTATAGTCCCTTCAGGTATCTAGGTGTTGCTATCGCTCAGCTAAGGTTGCAATACATACAGGCTGTAGGAGTAGGTATTGTGATCGCAATACCTATAGCTGAGATTGCACCATCCTCTCCGACACCTGATATCAGATGAAACTTGGAAGGTTTCTAAGTTTCTGCTAAGGCCATACGAATTATTTGGAATCTGATTTACGCAAATAAATTATGTAACCATTATAAATTAAACGTTCTGACGTGATAGCAAATTTGGATTTTCCATCCGAGTTTGTTTTAACAAAATGTAGGTCCCATAACTAAATTTCCAATTTTCTAACTTTCTAACTTTTTGACCATTGGTCAAAATAAGCTCGAGTGCATTGAGACCCGAACCAAAGGTCTACCTTGACAAAAATTTATATTACAAAGCTATTGGCGCTGTCATAATTTGCATTTGAGATTATTTTATTAAAGTTTTCACCTGGTGGCCATTTAGAACCAGCAAAGACTTTTAAACAGGGAATTAGGTTTAAAAATCAAATGAACTATCCGGTAACCGAACTGTTAGTCCTAACAAGTATTAAATGACTTGGGGAACCTATGGGAAAAACCTAATAATGAATATAAGTGGAAATACATCCAGGGTCATTACAATACCCACTACTAAAAGGAGTTCCATCCCCAAAAGTCAACATATAGAAAAAATCTCAAAAGCTCAAAAGGATGAGGTATTAGGCCCACATGCTCCAAGCATGTCTTCCTTGATAACCTCCATGAAGAGAGAAAACTTCCAAGGGATTTTACCACAAGTATCTCTTTTCCAACCAACTCTCTCACTTCACTTTCAAACAACCATAGAAAAACTTCAACCACCAACTGGCATACAACTGAACTAAAGAAGGCTGATGTATGTAAATCAGAACCACAATACATTGATACCATCTCAATATCTGCACACCACAAAGTCTCATCCAAGACAAAAGCAAGAAAAGGTATAAGTGATACCACCAACTCCAAATCCAAATATAACCTTTCTTTACCCATCCAGACTTGCTATCTACTCCAAACTAGGAGAAAAATCACCTGATTCATATCCGCATAATCTCATCATAGAGAACTCAAAGAACTTAAGGTAATACACTAAAAGTCCAAATGTCAAACATGAGAATAATCTCATAAGACATTATCTGGGTACACAAATAGAGATAACCAAGGAATGCAATCTATGCAATTACTAAAACTAGTATAGATGGCAACCGAGACTAAAACTTAAAAGATCAAGGCATAAATACTCATTATTGAATGATCAGATCCAGGATATCCCATCAACAGTGAATAAAACCATACTGAACCTAACTTAAGAAGCAATCATAGAAACTATCACATGTCTCCAACTCGCTTGCTCTACCAGAGCGAGAACCACATTATGGTGAGAATGGAGTATCCAACTCGACACTCATAACAAGGGCAAACCATCATTAAGAGACAAACCCAACAATCTAAGAGATGAATCCAAGACATCTTTATATCAATATCCAAACTGCTATTGGGAGATAAAATAGCCATAAATGAAGAACGAATCCAAAACTGGTCAAGCTTACAGATGAGATATATAGAAAGGGATAGCCGAAGCAAAAACCTTTTCATACAGGAGGCAAGTCTAAGAATTTCAAACTCAAGAATGGCGATATACCTAAGGTGCCAACTCAAGAAGCATACAGAACCATGGAAGGTCAATTTACCTTTAATATTATAATACACTCTTGAGTCAATCTAACAAAGCTAACCAAGAGGGAGAACAATCAACCTCTCCTTACTATGGGAAATAAATCATTAATTTGGGCTATATCTACTTAAGCTATCGAATAAGAATCACAAAAATAAAACTCAAGAGAGATAACACTAGTCTATATAGATACCCAACTAGGATCAATTACATCAAGTAATAATATCAAATAATATCAATAACCACAAGCAATAATAGCAATAGTAATAGCAATATCAACATCAATATAATGAAGAAATAGTACCAAATGAACATTAATATAATGTACCACTCAAGGGCCACAATAAGGCAAATGCCAAGAGTAATAGGACTAAAATCCAAATATTATACCCATAGAGAGAAAATATTAATATAGATATACTCTTTCTACTATAAAAAGAAATAAGACACAGAGAAGTCATAAAATCATGGGTACAATAATAAGGCACACAATAACTAATATGAACTCATAAAGGCATATATGTACAAACACACCGATTGTGATGCAATTCACAATCACATGCCTGATGGATCTAACGGAGAATAACTCTGGACAGGACCAAAATCAAACTGACTGGCTAAATCATCAACTGAGGTGCTAAGCATCTATTTTTAAATAAAGGTGCCACAATCATCATGATGCTGATCTAAATAAGATAAATAACTTGTAATCCCTTATTAGGACACTCTCTGTCCAGTGACCTATCTCACCAGAACTAAAATAAGATCCTAGAATACTTTAAGATACTGGCCCTTATAATCCAGAATGATAGTCTGGCCTGAAGACCCATACCAAAACTCTGTAAGGTCTAATGAGAACTCTGTCTGCTTGATCACCATGGCTAATTTGAGAGCCACTCTTAGTCTAAAATACTACTTACTTAGAGCTGATATGTTGTAGGTGAAGTGACCTCTACCAAAGAATCCTTACTCCCAAATGAAATGTCATTGGCATAATACTAAGGGCATGTCCTCTTGTAGCCATCTCTATAGGTCTCAATACATACTTTATTTATGGCTCTTGAATGACCAATAACCTAAGAGAAGGAAGACCCAGCTACTACCAAGTTGTCCTAATAATAAATAGAGTAGAAATGCTAATCCTTTATTAGATATGTGCACCACATCCTACTTTGAAAGATATTGCATCGAAGAATGCCTAGACCACTCGAGAAAATCCAATCTCATAATCAAAAATTAGAAAGGAACCCCTAATAAACACTAGTAGACCTGACTCTGGTATAAGAACTTCTCTATAAATCGAATGTCATCCATGGATAAGAGGGATCTACAATATGACTCGGATCCCTAATGCTAAACTTTGAAGGGCTGAAGTAGTCACAAGCTTCGCTGGAGCTGAATATGGCCTCAAATCCCTTGGCTGACCTTATAGATCTTTGATATCCATCTCTTACTCTCTAGTCTAATGCTACATCAAAATGCATGCTCTCATCAATATCTATCAACCATCTTGCATCATCTATTTAGGATAGAATATAGTTAAGGAATGTGCTTGAGGTTTATAGTAATACGGACACATGATAAGGAGTCAAGAAATGAATTTCTTAAGAATGTCCCAATAGCCTCCCAAAAATAAGTTACGAACGTCTCCATATCGATCCATAAAACTCAAATAAACACTTAGCACTTGTACTAAACTAGTGAAGCCTAGGCTCTGATACTAATTTGTCATGACCCAATTTTCCAGGTCATGATAGTGACTACCATAACCCACTTATAGGAAAGCCAAACTCGTAGTCTGAAATGGTTGTAATGGACCACCTAACCAAATAAAGGCAAAATGCAAAAAAGATGAAGAACGAGATCAAGTAGATAATATAGTCCCAAAACCTAGTAGTATCAGTAAAATAGCTTACACATAACAAGAATCTAAAGTGAAGTACAAATAAATACACTGATATAACTTATCTTTGAATACAACATAGAGATTAGTTGAATAGATAAAAGAGAGAGAGATAAGTACTACTCCAAATGTCAAAAGCTTACTCTAAGTCTCCAAACCATGGAGTAATACCTCGTACTAATCTTAGCTTAATTCTGCTTTTAGTTGCATACATAAGGGGCTTGAGGTTTGAAGTTTTCATTAAGTGTTAGGGACTTAATCATTTCTAGGGCCTCTAACTTCGAGGATTTTTAGTTTGGTCTTCCTGACCCCGATACATTAGTTTTTGAGTTAATTTATTTGGATTTTTCAGACAAGGAATTTATTTGGATTTTTCAGACAAGGTTTGGGTCATATTTGTATCACAAGACCAGTGGGTTACCGTAATAAGCCCATGATACGGGAATAGTCCTGATGTCATACAAACTGTATAATAGTAAGGAAAATCAATGACCAAAATAAGATCGCATCACGATGAGCCTGTTGCATCTAATTCTGAATTTAAATAATGAGGGGAAATTGGGTCTTTTCCCTCTCAACCCAATCATTCATATCATGACTTGGGGAATTAGCTAGGGAATAATTTTCCCTTATTCTCAAAATTCCTCTTAAGAAAACCCTCCTCTTTCCCCAAGAACAAAATTGAGTTCTTTTTTCCCCAAGAAATCAAGAATTCAAGTTGCCCAAGTTTAATAACCTTTAGGAAAGCATCAAGATTAGTATTTTCCTTTCATGTAAAGAAGCTTAAGGTATGTGGGGTGTTCATTCATGGGTCCCTTTCACCCATGGATCCCAAAAACCCTCTATTAAATTAAAGAACAGAATTTTTCTATTTTACTGTATATTATATGTTCAAGATGAGTTTAATTCATGTTTTCCTTGGTAATTTAAATTCAATCCAGCCCATGTATGATCCCATGAAATATTTGATTTTCTCATGCTTTAAATCTCGGTTTCCCTATTTTACTCAAGTGAATCTTGTGTGGTTGATTTCTCATATTTAGAATATCCTCATGTTCAAGTCTAAGCTTTCCACATGTTTGGTGAAATATCTATGTCTTTGGTTGAACCATGATTCCATACTACAGTTTTAAGCTTAAATGTCATATTTTATGATCATTTAGTGCTGGTGGGTTATGAACACCTGATACATTTATATTTTTACATGATTTCAATTTTTCAAGTTATGATTTAGTTCAACATGAATATTACTATTTACTCAGTTCATATAATCATGATGAGCACTATCAGAAATAATATTCAGTTAAACTTAGTTTAATTTAGTATTAGTGTCAGTTCAGTTAGGAGTAGGATTTAGAATCGAAGGAGCCTAGGGATGGGAGATCACCCACCAGTTAGGACTGGGTACTTAGTAGCAGTTCCTAAGTTCCACAACTACGTAGCCATCATAGGATTAACATATGTCACCCACCATTTTAGGACTGACACTCTCTTAGGGGTCACCAACCAGTTTAAGACTAACTTTCTAGTCCTTCAAAACATAATATTAGTGGATCCACATAGCTAGTGTTAGTACCTATGGGACAGCACCAACACCCTTCCAATTGGGGTTACAGGTTGGACCTCGATTAGCTTAGGTTAGGGCATGTTAGTTACATGATATCTCTTAGATTTTCCGTCAGTATTTCAGTATATCTAAGTTTAGGTTTTCTTGAACAAGTGTACAAATCATATTTACAATCATTCAATTATATAGATTTCAGTCTCTCAGTTTACAGATCATTTCAGAAAGATGTTTATGTTTCATCCGACATTCTTAAATATTACATGTTTATGAATTTATGCTTAGTTTTCTTATGTATTTTAGTCAGTCCTTATCTCACATACTAGTACATTCAAAGTACTGATCGCATACTTTTCTTTGTGCTATGTTGTCTTATAACATAGGCTTCGATGCTCAGTTTCCCGACTATTCTTAGGCAGCTTCGTGTTATGCAGTAGTAGCACTGGTGAGTATTCATCCATTAAGGACATAATTTATTTATATCAATTATTTTAGTATTTTCCTATGTTCAGATAGTAGAGTTAGTTGGGGGATCATCCCTTCAACTCCCCATATTGCTTAAAACTTTCAAATAATTAGTTACATAGTCAGTCAGTCAATTTAGTATTATCAGTTGTTATAGATATTTTAGACTTGTTATTTATATATAATTAGTATTTAGATTTTCAGTATTTTACTAGCTTATCTTTTTCATATGTTATATCAATACTATTTTATTTAGTGCTCACAGCAGGTACCAACTCATGGGTTAGCTTGTTGTCACTTGTGATCGTAAGCATCATTGTCACGACTAGAGGGTAGCCTCAAGTTGTAACAAAAACTTGTATTAGAGCCTAAGGTTTTAAAGTGTCCTAGGGAGTCTAAAAGCCACTTTAAGTAGAGTCTTATGTATGGGTGTAAAGCATGCCACACTTATAGAAAAGAGGCTACAAGATGTTTTTAGGAAACTTTCCCTTCTTTTAGTGTTCATGTCATGTGAAAGAGCATGAGCTCTATTTAAACTCTCTCTCTCTAACTCAGTCTTTGTTCTATTTGCTAATAATTCCTCCCAGAAGAAATAATATAAGAAGGAATGGGGATCAGCCTACACCTCCACCTATTCAGGAAGATCCCCTGAATGATCATGTCTCCTACGCCAAATTTTGGGTTACTTTTACTACCTTAGACCATTTGGAAGCTGCTCATAACAACCAGTAAGCTATTTTCATATCCAATCTAGTGGAAAATATGGCTGCAATTAGGCTTTAGGATTTTACTCGAATGAATCCCCCTCTATTTTCAGGATCCAAGTCTGAGGAGGATCCATAGGATAGGTTCTTTCCCTTAGAGTTGAGGGAAGCTAGGATTTTATTAATTTGAAGCAGCGTAATATGAGCAAAATAGAGTACTCTCATAAGTTCACTCAGTTACCGAGGTATGCTCCTACTATAGTGGTAGAAAATAGGTCTACAATGAGTAAAATTATATCTGGTGTAGCTAATAGTATGGTTAAGGAGTGTAGGACTACCTTACTGATTAAGAAGATGGACCTATCAATATTTATTGCTCATGCTCAGCAAATTAAGAAGGATAAGATTAAGAAGAGAAAGAGAGAGAATAAGAGGGCCAAAATAGGTAGTTTTGACTTTTCTTAGCCAAGGTTAAAACATGGTAATCGCTCTCAGTTCTATCTAAAATTTTTTGCCTCAACTCCATCTTCAGTTATACACCAGTGCCTAAGTTCAGGCAAGATAATTAGGATAGAGCGCCAAGCTCTAAGTCCTAAGGTAGTGTAAACAGTGGCCATACTAATCTGCTATGCGAGAAGTGTGATAGAAATCATTAGGGAGTGTGTAAATCTGGTAGTGATGTGTGTTTTGAATGTGTCAAACTGGGTCACTGAATCCAGGATTGTCCAGTGGTTGCTTAGAGGGAAAGGATTCACGCCAAAATAGCCAGTCTAATCTTTCATCGGCTCTAATAGGTCGCCTAACTTAGTAAGGTGCCACTTCTAGCGCGACTAGTGGGTTGCATCAGAACTAGCTGTATACCCTACAGACCCGACATGATTAGGAAAGTTCCCCTGATGTGGTTACAGGTATGTTACAGGTCTTTCATCTTTATGTTTATGCTTAATTAGACACCAGAGCTTCACTTTCTTTTATGACTCCTTATATAGCAGTCAATTTTGATGTCAATCCTAAATCTTAGAACAACCTTTCTTAGTGTCTACCCTAATGGGTGAATCTATCATAGCCAGACGGGTATACAAAAATAACTCGATCACAGTATCTTAGAAACTTACCTCAGTTGATCTTGTGGAGTTAGAGATGACTGATTTTGATGTCATTCTCAGCATGGATTTTCTTTACTCATGATATGCCTAAGTTATCTATAGAAATAGAGTCATTCAATTTTAGTTTTCTAATGAACCAGTTATTGAATAGAGGGCTAGTACTTCAGTGCTTAGGGGCCAGATTGTTTCTTATCTTAAGGAAAGAAAAATAATATCTAAAGGGTGTGTGTACCATCTTGTTCAAGCTAAGGATTCTAGTTGATGTACATTAAAGTGACGCTACTTTAAGAAGCCCTTTCATAAGAAGTCAAGCTAAGGACCTTTAAGCATATCAAGATTTATGGATATAGATGGAATCTTTGGAAAGCTCCAATATGGATGACTTGAAGACATTTAATATACAGAGTGTCTACCATTTAAATTAGCTTGTAATTTAATGAAGGACAATTTCATATTTCCTTAATTCTTTTAACCCTTAGTATAAATAGTTAGGTATTAGGGTTGACCCACTAGTTTTTGAATATTGAATCTTTGTGCCTCCTTAAAGAACTTAAAAACCCTTTGTGGATTTTCAATAATTGTCCTAAGATTTACAAGTAAGGTTACTACCTTCTTGAAGATTCTAATAGATTAGACTCTTTTAGTTCCCAATTAAGGGGTGTTTTGGTTAGTTTCACCATTACATCTTTTGATTGTTTGAATCTAATTATGTCTGTCTTTCTTTATTTTGTATCTTTAATTCCTATCTTGCTTCTATTTTCTTGTTTCACATCAAATTGGTATCAAGAGCTTGGATTAAATTTGTTTTCACAAACTTAAGTCTTGGGGTTTTGATATTTTTAAAAAAAAAATCAAATTTGATTAAATGTTGTTTGATATTATTCCTTGAGTTACGTGTTGTTGTTTCCTAGTTGAAAAAAAATCAAAAAAATACATGACCACAAAAAATTTAAAGTCATGTTGAAGATAAACTTGAAAATGGATTTTGTTGATTTTGTGTTTGGTTGAAGAAATTGTTGGTTAGAAGTTGTTCATAAAGTTGTGGGGAAGTTATATCTCAAATTTGAGCTTATTTGTTTGAGTATTGAAGAGGATGAATTTGAGAATTATAAAATAGTTCAAATCTTTCAAACTTGTTTTTTCTTTTCTTGTTAATTCTAGCTAGTTTGCTTTGAGTATTAATTCATACTTAATGTTAAACTAGTTTGTGTCCGTTTAATTTATTCGTGTTAATTTTTTTTTGTGGTTTGTTAGTTTCATTTCATTGTATGCTTATTTGTTTCCTTGTCTGTTAGTTTTAATTGTTCGTTCTTGATTACATAAACTTCACTCCATCCCGAAGAAGTGGTACTACTTGTCAATTATTTGATGGTGTTGACTCTCAACCTTGGGTTATTCAAGAGTGGTAACAAGCAACAGTAAGGTGAGTTCATTAGGATGGTCTTAAAGTGATACACGAGTGTGAGTGACAAAAGAGGGAAACATGATGTGGGTGAGTGGAGAGGAACTCTTTCTATTAAATTTTTATTTATTTTATAGGTACAATGACTCAATTGGACGAGAATCCTCTAGAAAAATTGAAATTTTGCTTCAAAAGCTATTGGAAAAAATGAAGGAAATGAAAGAAAAATTCAAAGATGTGGATAAAAGGGTGAGAAATCAATAAATATCAAAGCAACCACTTGAGGTTTTCAATCCCATTGGTAAACATGATGAGGGATGAAGTAAGACTCCTCTTGATACAACTCCATCCCAGATGGTAGTGCAAGATAACCTCTCTCTTAATGCTACTTTACCAAAAGTTTGCAATCAAGCAACACTTCCAAAAAAGGGGAATCAACAAAGAATCTTCCACCACAAGCCAATAGAACTCAAATGAGAGCCCAACATAACCTTGAAGAGCATGATTCTTTTGATGGTGATAATTATGATTATGGAGCCAATGATCAAGTTCAACAAGAGAGGTTAGGTGGAAGATGAAGAAGAGGGAAGAATGGTATCTAGTTGATGGTAGAGAATACAATAGAAGGAATGATGATGGAGATTGAGGATTAAACAACATCAAGGTTACCATTCCATTCTTCAAAAGAAGTAGTGACCCGAATGAAAAAATTGATTGGATTGTAAAACTTGAAAGGCAATATAATCTCAACAACGTGAGTGATGTTAAAAAGGTGAATTATGTTGTAAGTCACCTTGAGGGTCTTGTTTCTACATGGTGGGGGAAAGTTAAAAGAGATGCTTTGGTGAATAGAACTTTGTTACAAGTTGAAATGACATGAAAAGGCGTATGAGAGAAAGGTTTGTGGGTCAATATTATGAGCAAAATACACTCAATAAGTATTACAATCTTCAACAAGGAAGTAAGAGTGTGGAAGAGTATTATGAGGAGCTAGAGCATACTAGGCTTCGAGCTAATGTCAATGATGAAGAGGTAAAACTTTGGCAAGATTTATCTCAGGCTTAAATAAAGAGGTAAGGCAACCATTGCAATTTCATCGTCTTTCTACTTTATATGAGGCTTATCAAATGGCACTCAAGGTGGAGGGTCATCAAAAAGAAAACAAGTCAAGGGTACAATCTTCTTCTTCTTTATTGGCTAAAAATAAGGAAATTTGGAAATCATATCCCACTTGGGACAAATCCAAAAATCCAAAGCAACAGTCAAAGTTAAACTTAGACAAAGGCAAATCAAAGGTGGACTACAAGGATGGAGGTAAAAAAGCAAAACTTGAAACTCCATCTAAAATAAAGTGTTTTAAATGTCAAGGATATGGTCATAAAACAAATGAGTGTCCTAATAGAAGAACTATCATTGCATTGAATGATGGTGGTTATCAAACCGAAGATGAATCTAAAGATGACCACATGGAGGATGATAGTAGTGATGAGTTTGTGGGAGAAGGTGATGGGGAACAAATTAATGATGACGGAAAAATTATTCTTGTTGTGAGGAAAAGTATGAGGGCTCTGTGAGGGAAGATCTTAATCAAAGAGAGAACTTGTTTCTTAATTGGTGTAGAGTGCAAGAGCAATTATGTTTCTTTATCTTTGATATTGGAAGTTGTGTCAATGTTGCTAATGTATCTATGGTAGAATAATTGAAACTTCCAACAAGAAGGCATCCAAAACCTTATATATTGCAATGGCTCAATGAATGTGGTGAACTCAAGGTAACCAAGAGAGTGTTGATAAAATTCAAGGTTAGAAGTTATCATGATGAAGTGCTTTGTGATGTTGTACCAATGCAAACTTGTCATTTATTGTTGGGAAGGCCATGGAAAAAGATAAGGGGGCTAAACATGATGGAAGGACAAATAAATATGCATTTGTTAAGTATTGTAAAAAGCACATTATTAACCCACTATCTCCTTTTCAAGTGAGTGAGAAATATAGAAGCGGATACCATCAAATCTGAATAAAATCCGAAAATGAATGAAAACCCCCTTTCAAAACCAAATTTGGATTATATGAGTGGATGATGATGCCTTTTGGGCTAACCAATGCACCAAGAACTTTTATGTGACTAATAAACTATGTTCTTAATTCATTTATTAGTAATTTTGTTGTTGTTTATTTTGATGATATTTTGGTTTATAGCAAGTGTTTAGGTGATCATGTGCAACATTTGAGAATGAAATTTGATATTTTCATAAATGAAAAGTTTATGTGAATTTTAGAAAGTGTTATTTTTGTGTGGACCGTGTTATTTTCCTTGGCATTATTGTAAGTTCAAGAGGAGTTGAGGTGGATGATGAAAAGTTAGAGGCTATTAGAAGTTGGCCAACTCCTATGCCATTAGTAATGTTAGAAGCTTCCATGGCTTGGCAAGTTTATATAGGAGATTTGTGAAGGGTTTTAGTTCTTTAGCCGATCCTCTAATTGAGTTCATTAAGAAGGATAAGCCTTTCATTTAGGGTAGAAAACAAGAGGAAGCCTTTAGAATCTTGAAAGAGAAACTTAGTTCCACTCCATTACTTCAACTTCCCAACTTTGAGATGATGTTTGAAATCGAGTGTGATGCTAGTGGAGTAGGGATTGGTGTGGTCTTGATGCAAGAAGGGAAACCAAAAGCTTACTTTAGTGAGAAATTGAGAGGAGCTCTATTGCAATATTCTACCTATGAGAAGCAACTCTATGCCCTAGTGAGAGCTTTAGCAAATTGGCAATATTATTTGTGGCATAAGGAGTTTGTGATTAGAATCGATCATGAGGCTTTAAAGCATATTAGGGTCCAAAATAAACTTAATAAGAGATATGCCAAGTGGATAGATTTCATTGAGTATTTTCCATATGTGATTAATTATAAGAAAGGTAAAGATAATATTGTGACAAATGCTTTATCTAAAAGATATGCATTGATGAACACCTTGACGTCTAGGTTGATGGGTTTTGAGAGTTTGAAGGATTTATATTCTAATGATTATGATTTTGGAAAAGTCTTTGGAGAGTGTCAAGTGAGCTTAAATAGGTGTGTGCAAGTTGTTAAGGAGTAAAAGAAAGTTAGAACTCCCAGATTTGAATTGAAAGAGGGCTACTTGCTTAGAAATAGAAAACTTTGTGTGCCTATGTCTTTATGGAGAGAGTTGTTGGTGAAAGAGGCACACAATGGAGGTTTGATAGGTCATTTTAGAGTGTCAAAAATCTTAGCTATTCTTAGTGAACATTTCTTTTGGCCTAAAATGATAAGAGATGTGGAAAGAATTTGTGCTATGTGTTTAGATTGTAAGCATGCTAAATCTTGTACCCAACCCAATGGCTTGTATACCCCTTTGCCTATTCCTATCGGTCCTTGGCTACATATTTCTATGGATTTTGTTGTTGGGCTCCCTAGGACTAAGAATGGTAAGGATAGCATCTTTCTTCTTGTGCATAGATTTTCAAAAATGGAACACTTTATTGCTTGTCATAAAAGTGATGATGCAATTCATGTTGCTACTTTATTTGTTCATAATGTGATAAAATTTCATGGTGTTCCCCAAACAATTATTTGTGATAGAGATTCAAAATTTCTTAGTCATTTTTGGAGGTGTTAGTGGGAAATTTAGGAACCAAATTGCTATTTTGTACTTCTTTTCATCCTCAAATGGATGGTAAACCAAGGTGGTTAATAGAACATTAGGTAACATGCTTAGATCTATGGTTAAAGGAAATTTAACTTCTTAGAAGGATCAATTGCCATTAATTAAGTTTGCCTATAATAGAACTATTCATAGATCTATTGGTATAACCCCTTTTGAGTGTGTTTATGGCTTTAATCCTTTGAATTCATTGGATTTAACTCCTTTTCCCAAAGATGTTATTGTGAGAGTAGATGCAAAAGCTAAGGTAAAATCTATGAATAACATCCATGAGAAATTAATATTACAAATTGAGAAGGCTAACAATGATACAACTAAAAGGATGAAAAAAAGTCACCTTTGTACCCGGTGATTGGGTATGGTTTCACTTTACAAAGGAGAGATTTCCAAGAAAAACGAAAAACAAGCTTATTGCAAGAGGAGATGGACGTTTTCAAGTGCTTGAGAAGATTAGAGATAATTCTTACAAAGTGGACTTGCCAAGTGAGTATTTGATTCATAATGTTTTCAATGTTAGTGATTTATCTCTTTTTGATGTAGGATTGGCGAATTCGAGGATGAATTCATTTGAAGAAGAGAAGAGTGATGTATATCAAAGTGATGCTACTTTAAGAAGGCCTTTCACAAGAAGTCAAGCTAAGGACCTTCAAGCATATCAAGCTTTATGGATAAAGATGGAAACTTTGGAAGGCTCCAATATGGATGACTTGAAGATATTTAATATACTAAGTGTGTCTACCATTTAAATTAGCTTGTAATTTAAATAAAGGACAATTTAATCTTTCCTTGCTTCTTTTAACCCTTAGTATAAATAATTAGGTATTAGGGTTTAACCACTAGTTTTTGAATATTGAATATTTGTGCCTCCTTTGAGAGCTTAAAAACCTTTTGTGCATTTTTAACAATTGTCCTAGGATTTGCAGGTAAGGTTACTACCTTCTTGAGGATACTAAGATATTAGGTGCTTTTCCCAATTAAGGGGTGTTTTGGTTAGTTTTACCATTACATCTTTTGATTGCTTGAATCAAATTGTGTCTATCTTTCTTTATTTTGTTTCTTTAATTCCTATCTTGCTTCTATTTTCTTGTTTCACATCACTAGTTTTGAGACTCCAAGCCTCGATTCAATTTTAGTAGCAAGGGAATTTCCTAATGTGTTCCCTGAATATCTTCCTAGAGTTCCTCCCAAAAGGGAAATTAACTTTGAAATAAATCTCCTTCCAAATACCCAATCTATCTCTATTCCACCCTACAGAATGGCTACAACTAAGCTTAGGGAATTTAAAGAAAAGTTAAAATATCTCTTAGATAAGGGTGTCATCAGGCCCAGTGTTCCCCCATGGGGTTCTCTAGTCTTGTTTGTCAGTAAGAAATATAGTTCTCTCAAAATGTGTATCGACTACCGTCAGTTGAAAAAAGTCACCATCAAGAATAAGTATTTGCTTTCTAAAATTGATGACTTGTTAGACCAACTTCAGGGTGCCAGTTTTTTCTCTAAGATAGACCTCAGATCCAGCTATCATCAGCTTAGAGTCAGAGAATGTGACATTCTAAAGAGAGCTTTCAAAACTCAGTATAGTCACTTCTAATTCATAGTTATGTCTTTTGGACTAATGAAAGCCCCTACAGCTTTCATGGACTTGATGAATAAAGTGTTCAAGTAGTACTTGGATATTTTTGTTATAGTCTTCATTGATGATATCCTTGTTTATTCACATAGTGAGAATGATCATGCAGACCATCTGAGAATTGTGTTGAAGACCCTTAGAGCTTATCAGTTGTTTGCCAAGTTTAGCAAGTGTGAATTTTGGATAAGAATAGGAGTTGTTCTTGGCTATATTATTTTCAACAATGGCATTAGAGTTGACCCTCAAAAGACTGAAACTGTGAAAAACTATCCTAGACCTATCTCTCCATTAGATATTCAGAGTTTCATGGGTTTGGTTGGCTATTACAGATAGTTTGTTGAAGGTTTTTCTTCTATTACATCACTCATATCTTGGTTGACTTAGAAGAAAGTCAAATTTCAATGGTCAGATTTTGGCAAAAAGAGTTTTCAGAAGTTGAAGACTCGACCTACTTCCACCCCAGTCTTGACTTTACCAGATGGTTCTGATGGATTATAGTTTACTATGATACTTCTAGAGTAGGTCTTGGTTATGTTTTGATGCAGGGAGGTAAGGTCATCCTACACCTCTATATAGCTTAAACCCCATGAGAAGAATTATCCTACCCATAATCTTGAGTTGGCAATAGTTGTATTCGCCTTAAAATTTGGAGGCACTATCTTTATGGGGTTCATGTTGATGTTTCCATTTACCATGGAGTTTACAGTAGTGTTCACATAGAAAGATCTAAATCTTTATCAAACAAGGTGGCTTGAGGTGTTAAAATATTATGATATGAGTGTGTTGTATCATCTAGGCTAGGCCAAAGTAGTGGAAAATTCCCTTAATAGGCTGTCTATAGGTAGTGTTGCTCGTGTTAAGAAGGATAAGAAGAAGTTACTTCATGAGGTTCATCAGCTTGCTGGATTAGGTGTTCGGTTGGTTGATTCAGCTGAAGGTACTATATGGGTTCAGAATGGTTTGAAATCTTCATTGGTTGTCGAAGTGAAAGAAGAGCAAGATGGGAATCCTAGTTTGGTTAAGTTGAAGATGGTAGACAGAGATCAAAGAGCAAAGGTTTTATCCGAAGGGGGAGATAGTGTGCTTCATTGTCAGGGCAAGTTATGTGTTTCGTGTGATGATGGTTTGAGACAGTGCATACTTGCAGAATAGCATGGTGCACGATATTCTATTCACCCGAGAGCCACTAAGATGTACCACTATTTGTGGGAAATCTATTTGTGGAGTTGTATGAAGAAGGATATTACAGAGTTAATAGCTGAGTGCCCAAATTGTCAGTAGGTTAAGGTTGAGCACCAAAGGCCTAGTGGTACATTACAAGAGTTTAGAATCCCCACTTATATATAGGAAGTGGTGATCATGGATTTTGTGACAAGGTTGTCTCGTACGCGTCGTCAACATGATTTGATTTGGGTGATTGTTGATAGAATGACCAAGTCAACCCATTTCTTGCCAGTTCATACTTCGTGCTTAGTTGAAGATTATGCCAAGATTTATATTAGGGAGTTGGTTAAGTTGCACGGGATTCCATTGTCTATCATATAAGATAGAGGTATTCAGTTTAGCTCTCACTTTTAAAAGGCTTTTCAGAAGGGGCTTGGTATCCCAAGTTTATCTCAGTACAGTTTTTCATTCTCAGGTAGATGGTCAGGCATAGAGAACCATTCGGACCTTAGAAGACATGTTGAGGGAATATATTATTTACTTTAAAGGTAGTTGGGATGACCACTTACCTTTGATTGAGTTTGCCTATAACAATAGTTATCACTTCAACATTCAGATGGCTCCATTGGAGGATCTCTATGGAAGGAGATGTAGATGTCCTATTGGTTAGTTTGAAGCAGGTGAGGCTGTTTTAAAGGGACAGATTCAATATTTGAGGTAATGGAGAAAGTTCAGTTGATTCGAGAGAGGCTGAAGATAGCCTAAAGCCGTCAAAAATCTTATGCAGATGTAAGGAGAAAAGATCTTAAGTTTGAGTTTGGTGATTTGGTCTATTTGAAAATTTCACCTATGAAAGGAGTGAAGAGATTTGGCAAGAAGGGGAAACCCACTCCCTTCTATGTTGTCCCATAGAGAATCTTGAACCATTTTGGGAAGGTAGCCTATGAGATAGAGTTGCCTGCAGATTTGGCATCTGTACATCCATTGTTCTATACTTCTTTCTTAAAGAAGTGTTTTGGTGATTCAATTGTAGTTGTTCCTTTAGAAGATATGGACGTTAAGGATAGCCTTTCCTATGAGAAAGTCCCAGTTGATATCCTTGATCATCAGATTCATAGGCTAAGGAATAAAGAAGTTCCCTTGGTTAAGGTCCTTTGGCAAAATCAGTATGTTAAGGGAGCTACTTAGGAAGTAGAAGCAGATATGCGAACCAAGTAACTTCACCTTTTCTACACAAACACAAATTCAGCTTAAGGTAACAATTCTTCCTTAGATTGACTCTTTTCGATTCTTATTTTCAGTTATGCAACTATTCCCATGTCATTACATGCATTTACAAAATTAGTTCAATTCATGTATCAAGTTTCAGAATCAGTTGTGTAATCACGTTGCAAGTCATGCATGTTCAGCATGTGATATCAGTTACCTTAGTACAGTACTCTCAATCTAACCAGTCTCATTCGAGGACGACTGTTCCCAAGGGTTAGATATTGTAATACCCCGTACTAACGTTAGTTAGATTCGACTTTTAGCTCCATCTATAAGGAGCTTAAGTCCTCATATTTTCACTAAGTATTGGGGACTTAGTCTTTTCTAGGACCTTTAACTTTGAGGATTTTTATTTTGGTCTTCCCGACCCCGAGATGTTGGTTTTTGAGTTGATTCTTGTTCACGGATGTAAAAGGTATGTCTCAGAGGAGTTTTGGATTTTTTAAACAAGGTTTGGGTCATGTTTGGATCATGAAACCAGTGGGTCACTGCAATAAGCCCACGACACGGCAGTAGTCCCGATGTTATGCAGACCACATCGAGGTGAGGGAAATTAATGACAGCGATAAGACCTTATTGCAGTGAATCTATTGCATCTAGTTCTGAATTTAAATGATTGAGGGGCAATTGGGTCTTTTCCCTCTCAACCCAATTGTTCATATCAAGACTTGGTGCATTAGTTAGGGCATTATTTGCCTTCTTCTCCTAATTCCTCTCAAGAAAATCCTCTCCTTTCCCCAAGAACAAAATTGAGTTCTTTTTTCCCCAAGAAATAAAGAATTCAAGTTCCCCAAGTTCAAGAACCTTCAAGAAAGCATCAAGATTCATGTTTTCCTTTCATGTTAATAAGCTTAAGGTATGTGGGGTGGTCATTCATGGGTCCCTTTCACCAATGGATCCCAAAAACCCTCTTTTAAATTAAAAAATGGATTTTTTTTCAATTTTTATGGCATTTTAGTTGTTCAAGATAAGTTTAATTCATGTTTTCCTTGGTAATTTAAATTCAATTCAGCCCATGTATGATCCCATTAAATAACTGATTTACTCATGCTTTAAATCTCAGTTTCCCATGTCTTATTCAAGTGAATTTTATGTTGTTGATTTCTCATGTTTAGAATACCCTCATGTTCAAGTCCATGCTTTCTACACGTTTGGTGAAATGTCTATGTCTTGGATAGAACCATGACTCCATACTACAGCTTTAAGATTAAATGTCATATTTATGACCATTCAATTCTGGTAGGTTACGAACACCCGATACTTTTCGTTTTTACATAATTTATGATTTTCAAGTAAAGATTCAGTGAAACCACAAATATTACTATTTGCTCAGTTCATATAATCCTGACAAGCACTATCAGAAATAATGTACAGTCAAACTTAGTTTAGTTTAGAACCATTGTCAGTTCAGTTGGGAGTAGGATTTAGCACTGAGTGAACCTAGGGATGGGGAATCAACTGACAGTTAGGAATGAGTCCTTAGTAGCAGTCCCTAAGTTCCAAAACTACGTAACTATTGTAGGATTATGAGATGGCACCCGCCAGTTTAGGACTGTCACTCTCTTAGGAGTCACCTGCTAGTTTAGGAATGACTCCCTAATCCTTTGGGATATCAAATTAGTGGATCTATACAGCCAGTATTAGTTCCTGTGGCATGGTACTGACACCCTTCCAACTGGGGTTACAGGTTGGACCTCGATTAGCTCAGATTGGGGCATATCGGTTACATGGTACCTCCCACAATTTCCATTAGTATTTCAGTATATCTCAGTTTAGGTTTACTTGACCAAGTTTACAGATCAGATTTACATTCATTCAGTTATATATATTTTAGTCTCTCAGTTTAAAGATCATTTTAGAAATATGTTTATGCTTGGTCTTGTATTCTTAGATATTACATGTTCATGCATTTATGCTCAGTTTTATCATACATTTTTGTTAGTCCATATCTCACGTACCAGTACATTCAAAGTACTAATCGCATACTTTTCTTTGCGCTATGTTGTCTTATAACATAGGATCGGACACTTAGTTTCCCGACCGTTCTTTGACAGCTCCGCGTTACCCAGCAGTAGCAGTGGTGAGTCCTCATCCATTGAGGAAAAAATTTATTTATCTCAGTTATTTTAGCATTTTTTTATGTTTAGATAGTCGGAGTTAGTTTGGGGCTTGTCCCATCAACTCCCCATGATGTTTAGAGGCTTTCAGACAATCAGTTAGATTGTCAGTCGGTCAGTTCAATATTATCAGTTGTTACAGACATTTTAGACTTGTTATTTACATATATTCAATATTCAAATTTTTTGTATTTTATCATCTTATCTTCTGCATATGTTATATTAGTGTCATTTCATTCAGTTCTCACAGCAGGTACCATCTCATGGGTTAGCTTATAGTCACTTATTACTGTAAGTGCCGTTGTCGCGACTAGGGGGAAGACTCGGGTCATGACACATGGCTACTTCGGATGAAGAATGGATCAATGACGATAACCCATACTATTTTTTACAGGCTACAAAAGTGTAGTATGAGTACCAAACATATGGTACTTAGTAGGCAACTATCAACTGAGCCTCAAATATAAAGAAGATATATACAACATATAAACAAAATGAAAAACTACACCTAAATATCCAGTTACCATGTAAGACATCTAATGAGATAATAAGGATAAACTATCCTATTCTTGTCCAAGAGACGAAATCATATTAAGGCTACAGAAAAAGTAAGAATGCACTATCTTATACATGCCATACTTAGGGATTTCAACACTATACTGTATATCACTGGCTAATATGCAAGTAGGAGCGGCAAGAAGATACATATAAGTATACAAGGCCAAGGAATAAATATATAATCTAAGTAAATAAAGAAAAAGATGGATATATAGTAATACCATAGCTATATATAGCTAACTATGCATATATATTAAACAATATAGCCAAGGTCTACTCGAAGTACAACCTAAATCATCAAACTAGCTATTTAAGACCTCATAACCATAGTAGGAAGTAGGACTAGAATACTCATGATTTGTAACCCATATGCCTAATCATGAATTAATCATGCATAATAATGAAATCAAAAGATAGAAGAGCCAGAATCATTCCTCGAATCTCGATACCAGATCAATAACAGATCTGTCATAAACTAGCCATAATAATAATCATAATAATGATATAACAATATCAATAATTGTACGAGTAAGTGGCTAGTCTGGACAACCAAATGCCTAACTGAGCCTATCATATAAACCCACAGCCCCAGGCTCAGAAGGTTCAATCAGCATACAACACACCACTAGTTATAGTCATCACCCATGCTTATACAACCCCCTCCCCTAATATGGGCTAATAGATCTAGGTGTATACTGGTTATATCCAATGCACATGCAAGAATAAATGCAAGGTATATAATTAATATCATAAACTCATCCTCATAAACATCACCATCGTAATCATCATTTTCATAATCATCCTCTGAAATCAAATCAAGGATATGTATCATCAAGAATCGAAATAAAACCAATCATAAATGTCATCAACACTCAAAATTGAATCGCTCATAAATATCATCAAGACTCAGAATTTAACCGATCATAAATATATAATCAATACCCTTAATATCGTCAATCAATATCAATATCATAAATACACATATATATAACATTGCTATTAAAGTCTGTCATTGAGTTTTACTCAGAAGTTATATCATCAATCTAGCATCTTCTTCCATCCCATACCAAAGAGATATGTGTCTAGCTATGATAGGTGCACGAACTCAAGCCATGTCTAAAATAGTGTAAATCCGCAAGTCTATTGCCTGGAGTGAACTTCAAGACTAAATCATTATAAAAGTGGAGAAAGGATCAAAATCTTTCACAATCATAGTAATTCATAGCATCAAATCATAGACCGGGATTTGTCTCAATCACATCTTTTAAAACATTATTATTAACCTATTTTACGTACAAGTTATTCATTAAGATAGACAATTATTATTTTGAAGATGTCTGTTTTAAGGTAGAATATGGGATTTGACCATCAAATAAGATCATAATCTAATTGGAATTGTATCAATCATTGATGCAACTACCATGAATGTACCAAATCTATGCATGCTATCACAGATATTCAGCCACTGGATCCATACGCATTAGTATATCATAAACTATAATCACATCCTTTACAAGGATAACAATTCTTAGATGGTCAACTCATATCATAACACGGCCTTAGGCCTAATAATGTGTCCAAAACAATTATAACATTATGGCCTTTGGTCCACATACATATCCGAAACCCACATCGATAATCATATTTATAACTCATCTCATTTTAAATAAGCCATAGCGTATTTATGAGGCATAATATATCAATAAGTATCTCATGTCTATAGGCCATACATCATAATTTGGGGAAAACCATCACCATTAATCAAGTCACAAAGATAAAGTATTCTGAAGGATCAATAGTTTCAACTATACCTAATATCTACAACTGTCCACAAGGGATAGCACAAGTCTTAGCCTAAGGTAAGACAAAAGAACCCACTTCTAATCCTCTATTCCTATATTTAGGTAAATTTATTCCCCAATCTAGGCTAAGGTATCTAGTTTAACTTCAAGATGTCAAGTAATCCATAACCAAGCCTAAGATACGAATTTTTTCTGAAAATATGGGCATTTAAGTCAACTCTACCTATATTAAGGTTTCAAGATCACCACACACCTAAAATAAGGTTGAATATACTAATCATGATTTCCATGCTAGAATCACATCCAAAACCTAGCATTATATCATATTCATTCTATGAATTAGTACAATCTAGGGAGAAGGCAATGAGATTTTAAAAGTGCAAAAAGCATTTCACCAGACAAATCAAAACCCTCATCTAATCACCAAACTTCATTAATCTAGATTAAGTCATTCTACCCATAATCAACTTAATATTCACACACAATATATAAAACTCATCATCTTACGGCGAGGAGTATACAAAAGCCTACCTCAATGTCAAACCACAAATCTCTAAATAATTCACTAAACATCCATCTTTATTTTACAATCCCTAAAATGTCATCGCACTATCAAAATTATAATCTACTCATCAATACGAGAATTACGATACCCATATTGTACCACTGTGCTTCGAGTCCAAAAATGACACCAAAATCCCCAAGTGGGTCCCACTTATGGAAATTAAGTTTTTGAGGTCAATCCAATGTTCAGACATGATCAAGGAATCATAACCCTTAAGAAATGGGTAAAAACTAAGCTAATATAGGGATATTCACCAACAAAGGGATGAAATCTTACCTTAAATCAAAATATGTTCGTGATAATAGATGTTAATCAAGCACCTAAGTCACCCACAAGTCTCAATTTTGAGTTATCATACTCATTACAGCTTTAGCTTTCAGGAGAGTGGGTGAAAATGGGCAATTTCATGACCTAAGGGCCCTATTTATATCCCTTTAACGTATCCAAGTATTGTTATTGTACACGTAAGGGTTGCAATCACACAAAAGCTACGGGAGTAGGTATTGCAATCGTAATACCTCTTGGTATGATCGCACCATCCTCTCCGGCACCAGATATCAGCTGAAACTTAGAAATTTTCCAAGTTTTTGCTAAGGCCACGGGATTCATTCAAAATTTGATTTACGCAAATGAACTATGTAACCATACTAAATTTGGCATTTCAAACACAATGGCAAATCTAGATTTTCCATCGAGGTTATTTCAACTAAATGTGTGTCCCACACCTGAATTTCCAATTTTTCAACTCTCTGACCAATAGGTCAAAATGAGTTTGGGTGCATTGGGGCCCAAAACAATGGTCTACCTTGCCTAAAATCAATATTTTGGAGATGCTGGTGCTTTTAAAATTTGCATCCAAGATTGTTTTATTAAATTTTTTGTCTGTTGCCATTTGGAACGTGCAAAGACTTCCAAATAGGGAATTGGCTCTAAAAACTAAACGAACTGCCCGGTAACCAAACTGTTAGTCCTAGTAAGTCATAAATAACTTGAGGTATCTATGGGAAAGATCTAATGGTAAATATAAGAGAAAATACGAAAAATTACCTGGAGGGTCATTATACTTTCTCAAGACTTTCTCAAGAGAAAAATCCTCAAGTATGCACAAACTACCACTAACTTTAAGGATATCATGACTCAAGTCACTATAAGGATCAATTGATTCATCATCATACTTATCAACTAGAGGTGAGGTATAATACAAAGGGTCACAATCATAAGAAGAATCACTAGTTAGGCTTCGTAAATAGTCAAGAAAATTGAAGTTATTTTCACCCAAAGGATTATTCTTTTTCAAAAGTAAGAGATTACTATAAATAATTGTATACTTAGAACAATCTTCACTCAACCCTATATACTTAATGGATTTCAATAAATAGGATAACATGTGAATCTTAAGCATACCATTCTTCTTTCTAAGCACTCTAAGAGACACATCACTAGGTGGCAAGCAAGGTGTGATCTCACTACCATCACACAAGACATCTTTCTTTAAGAGTGGATTAACAACCAAAGTTAAGGAGCCAAAGCATGCAGGTTCACACTCAAAAAGATACATGTCATTTTTCATACCATTTTATCTTATATGATATCTATAAGCAAGACAAATAATAGAAACTTCACCATATGATATGCTCAAAGAATTATTTTCATTCATATAATCTACTCTTTCAACATCATCACTAACTTGAGACTCATCAATCACACCACACACATGCTCAAGTAGTGGATTATATTCTTAAGGAAGTTGATCAATATATACACATTCACTAGTTGTTGGCAATTCACATGCTAATTTAGACTCACCTTTGTTTTTACAAGGGTTAACTAGTGTGTGAATACTCTCATCACTTGGTAATTAGACCTCATTCAAGTCACAAGTACTAGCACTAGTTTAACATAAATCAATCTGACTAGAAGAGTCAATTTTTTCATCTATAGATCAACTAGTGTTGGCAAACTCACAACCTGATCTTGATCATTATGCAACTTAGTACGACCAAGGGCATTACAAAAGGAAGACTCATGCAACTCCATATTAGATAAACCACCAATAACACTCACTTGGCTACTAGCTCATCATGATATTTCAAGTTTAGAAAAGTGCAAAAGCTACCATTATTACCTTATAGCTCATCCAAAGTATGGTCTTCACTTTGGTGCACATCATGGGAGCTCGTTTGCTCAATTGGGAAGTTCTTATAACATGGGAGTTGATAAAGTCTACTTTCTTGAGTCATTTCTTCATCACTCTTCCCAAAGTTCGAATTCTTTGCAAGGAACTCCATATCTCTTCAATAATCTGTTCATAAGGAACACTCATTAGATCCTCAACTGGAAGTATTTATTCACAAACCTATACAAGATAAGGGTTGATACTAGGTAAAATACCAATATCATGGTTAGTGGGAAACAAGGATTTACAAGTCCCACAATTAAGGGCTCTTGGTTCACTTCTTGTAAGCCATTCTTTGACTCATCACACCCTTCTAAGTTCACCAAGTTAGGTCTATAGGTTGGGGCATTTGAGACTTGTTTACTTTGTACTACTTGTGAGTTGGTTTGGAAGGTAGAATTCATGGATTTTAAGAACTTCTAAATATTTTTCAAGCTACCATCCGCTCTTTATAGGCTATCGTCTTAGAAGTTAGATGACTTTTCCTCAATCCTATTATATGGTTTATGCCCTCAATATTTTCTAATATAACTTTCAGTGGATCTCTTCTTATGGGATTTTTAATAGCTAGCACCAAATCAATTTACCTAGTAATTATTGTCACTCAAAAAATACAACAACAACATTAGTATTAGAAAAATAAAGTACACAATCACTTGTGTTTACACACCTTTGATTGTCTTCACTATTGGATCAGCTAGTGTTGAAGATTGCCAATTCTTCGATAGTATGCAAGGTGTCAATTGCTACTCTTGGCCAGAATGAATTCTTGTTCAAATAAAGATGGATAAATTGATTATGAACAAAAATAAATTAAAAGAAAAAATAAAAACAAAAACAAAGAGAAAAGCACATAAGAAACAGACAAAGAAAGAAAACAGACTCTAAAACTAATTATTCAACTAATAGATTGATTAATAATCATTAATTAGTATTTAAGAATCAAGAAAAGGAATTGACAGTTGGAAACTGAGTAAAGGCCAATTTCATAGTGTTTTGGATATGTTTGATGAGTTGTGGCCGGAGGTAAGCACATGCCCTTAATCTTTCCTTAACGTGCGTGAGAAGATGGAGAGACATGGTGCACAAATTCCACCTGTATGAGCATAGGTGCTAGGTAGATTGCCTGGAAAATGGCCAAATTTTCCCCCTCTACGGGCCCCCTTTGCTTCTCTCTCTTCGAATATTCCTTGGGCCCTTTTGGATATGCTTTATACCAATATTTTTGGTTGATTTTCCTTTCTCTTTCTTGAATCAAACAATACATTTGATATAAATATACCTTCTTGAAGATACAAAGGTCTTCCAGAACTCAATGAACACCAAATTTTTCAACTCTTTCACCTTTGCTCAGAATGCGACAAAATTTGGAACACAAACTCCTCTCAACCTCCCAAACACATTCCAAACAATCTTAAGCCTCATATTTCAATCAGTTTTTTTCAAATTTTGAACCCACTTGCTATTTTCTTCAAGCTTTATAAACTCAAAAATGGTGATTTTTCAAAATCTCTAAGTAACACCATTTTATAAACTTGGGTTCCTCTCAACATAGAGAACATCTTTTCAACAATTTCATTCTTCAATTCCAACTACAAATTTATAGATCTAAAACCTCACTTACTTCAAATTCAAGTTTAACACGAAGGTTTTATTCTCCAATCCACTCAATCAAGACCACAACTTCAAGATTCTGACTCTAATAACACTAGAGGGAACAAATCTAGTGTTGAAACAATAAAGATGACTCCAAACACAATTCTTTTTGGGGTTTTCTTGAAATGTTTTTTTGACAACTTTTTTTATTTTCTATTTTCTAGATAATAAGAGCCAAAATTGAATTCATGGAAATGAACTCAAGCTTGATTCTGATACTAAATGGTAACCCACAAACTACAGAAGTTGAAAACAACATGAAAACTAAAGAAAAGATAGGATAAAAATGCAAAAGTAAAGGACAGATCGATAGAGATATAAACATAGACACAAACAAGTGAATCTAAAAAAAACTAAATTATATGTTAAATCTAATAACATCAAGAGATTGATCCAAGGAAATAACCAAACTCCTACGAATAACCACGAGGGAATCAAAACACAATCGTAATCACCATTCTAGACAACAGTTAATACAAGATTTTCCAATACCGTAAGCTCCATCAAGGAGACTCTCTATGCCTAATATCATTGAAAAACTAATAAAAGTAAGGTAGGGTTTAGTTATTTATAACCTTAGTCTAATTATTGCATCCTTGTGCCCAAAAGAGACTCAATTGCAACTTAAAAACTAAACCAATTTCGGGCATCTGTTAAAGTAGATCAGGTGTACCTTGGGAGCATGTAAGGCATATATGCCACTGTTTGACACCTTCTCAAGCAGTTCAATCACACCTTGGGTTCATGTGGGGTGAAAGTGACTTCGCACACATTTAACTTCTTCAATAATTATCTGAGTGTTTGTAGTTCTCCAGCTTGCTTTTTGTTAAATTTTAGAGATGAATTTTTCTCTTGACTCCAATATATCATCCACTCATGGTATTGAGCTCTTGGGAGTTTTAAAAGGGCCCTCTACTCATATCTTAGCCTTCTTGTGGTAATCGTGGCTTAGTTTCCTTTGTGTCTGCTTTGGATTATAGTCCTTGAAAGTTCAATGCCGATTTGGATTGTATCATTTCTTCCGCCTCTCTTGATTATAGAATTAGTAATATATAAATTTGTAGTACAAAATAGATAAACATTAACAATTTAAACAATATCTAATTGTAAAAGCAGATTAAAACCAATATAAACTTTAACTCATTCACATGAAATTTAAGAATGAAACTTATTATATAGAAATATCCAGATCAATCATTTTCTCGAGATAAAAGAAATTTGATTCATACTTGAGCTAATACTACTAAAAAAAATATTTTTCTCCACTAATAAGAAAAAAGAAGAAATATCATGTGTTCATGGATCGGTCAGGGGTTTGTTTATATATATATATATATATATATATATATATTATGATACATTGTGGTACGTTATGGTCTTGTTACGACCAAGCTAGATTTTTTATGATAGATGAAATTTGTGTATTTTCATTTTTTTATCTTTTTTTTAAATTGGAGGTAGGGGAAGGTGAATGGGGGAAGGGATTACAATGTGGGGAATCGATCCCTCACCAACAAGGTGGAAGTTCAGGTAACTAACCAACTAAGCTACTAAGATTCTCCATTTGTGAATTTTCTTTATTCAGCATTTTATTTTATTTATTTTATCATAGTTTGTCCATCTTTCTCTTTTTTCATGTTTTTTATTGAAAATTTTTCATGTCCTTGAATCAAATCTTCTACGAGTTTTTTTTTATGATTTGGTTAAAAAGAAAGAAAAAATATGATAACTTTGTTTCTTTTACATAAAGAATTATATCAACAAAATCAAGTAGAATGTACTTATCAGTTCCAATTTGATCAAATACATCATATTATCATACTTATTCTATAAGTGGAAAGCTCCTTAGTTAAAAGTTGAATTACTATTTTACCCAACAATAAATTAAAATGTTATGAAACACCTAATTAGATATGAAATAATAATTCAAAAGCCATAATTATTGTAATAATTTCAATTGCACATCTTTGCTAATAGTAGCAAATGGAGAGATAGTTACTTGGATTTTTTTCGACTAATTACTTCAAACTTTTTTCCTTCATTTTCATTGCCTTGATCTGGTGCTACTTATTCAAAGTATCAATTTTATAGCAACCTTTGGATGTCATTCAAATTCCAACATTTATTCATGTATGTTTTGTTTCAACCTCTATTTATTTTCTAATCACATATGTTATTTCATCATCATTAATGTCGAAAAACTCATTCAAATGTGTTTCTCTTTCTTTTTTCATTTTTTTTCATAATTGCTTTTGACCCTACTTTTTTGCGATACTGGAGGAATTTCTATAGAATAATCGACATGGTTTCATAGTTTATCTAAATCCTAAATTGTACACATGGTCATTTATTTGCCATATTTTGGTATTTCTATGGTTTGAAACGATCGCTAGCATCCCAGAATGATATGAGCGAAGGTACTCGACATGGATAAGGAGCAAAGCAATAGAGGTAGAAAGAAGGAGTAGAGGCCATACTAAATAGCCTTTTTTTCATATGAAATTTTTTAATTTGTCACTCTTATACATTCAGTTTGAGATAAAAGAACATTACATAGTCTCATTCTAACATATAAAGGTAGGTAACAGACTCTATCTAAGAGTTATTATAGCAAACTATTTATCAAATAGGATAATCATTTATCCATTAGAGTTTCATTTTATATACTAAATTTTGTACTCATGAACACTTATTCTAATTTATTTTTATTTTTTAAAAATATTTATGTCAGGATACACGTGCAGTACACATTTTTATAACTTATGATTTAGATATATAAATGAGTCTGTAGACACCTATTTTGCTCTAGTGATCTAGATAAATAAATGAGTCTATAGACACCTATATTTCTATACTTTTACCGGACTCAAAAAGTCAATCAAAAGAACAATCTTAAGCCCCAACAAAAAAATAATAATTTTTTTTAAATCAAATCATTCATACTGTAAGAAACTCAAATCTAATATGTCATAAAAATAACATTCAAATCTACTTTTAAATTATCAAATTTTGATTTATTAACTATAGACCCAAAATCACCATTTTTCCAATTTAAAACATCGATTTAAAGATAAATCATCAATGAAATATTGGAGAATGCATAAATATGGTTTAGAATCATATCCAATGAGCATGACTTGAAAATCCACTTTTGAATCATCCTAAAATGTGATCCAAGCTCACAAAAGTTATGAAGTCTACAGTCAAAAATAGGGTTTTAAAATTTGCGTAAGTATTTTGTTCTTCGCGAACACATTACCTCCATCCCAAATATGACCCAACCTAGTCTAGAACTTTTAAGCACGCAGCCTAAGCATTGTGAACACAACCGAAAATAGATCTAGCCACTACCCAAATAGCCTTTGTAAATGCAGCCTATACTTTCTGAACGTATACATCAAGAACCCCTCCCTTCTTTCTGAATGTAGACAAGCTTAAAAAATACGAAGAAGGAAGTTTCAGTATACCGGTAAACAACAAATAAACAATCAACTAAACTTTCTAAATTCTTGAGTCGTTCACTGAAATTCCTTTAGAATCTTGGAAAAATAAATCAAATATGTTATCAGACTGAAAATTACATTTCATACTTGTTGAAACCATCAAAATACTAATATGTGGTTTTCTTAATCAATTGTTGACCAACGTCAACTCTTAACTTTAAAATTTTAAAATTCCAACTCATGACCCAAATTATATCTGAATGCCTTGAGACCCAACTATAACGCCCCGATTCTGCACTCTGAACGTTACACGGTGCTCCTAATTCTAAAGGACCACAAGCTAACCCATGATTGGTACCTACTGTAATCTGTAATGCCCCGCACAATCCTTTTGGTAAAGCAAAAATTTGAGTCAAAATATTTCGAAAATATCCTCCCAAGTATGAAATACTTTGAATCTTGTGAGAATCTATTTGAGTATGAATTAAGATCATAGAGGATCCCTAACCCATGGTCGAGTTGAAAGCTTTCCTATAGTTCAAGTTTTAGTGACCGTCAAAATTTGGGTCAAATTCAATTGACCATAAATAAGTGTATATAGATAAATAGGTGGATTTATATATATCAAATAAAAGATCTTTGAATTATCTTTCCAACGATACCAATTTCACCTAAATCAGATAAAGGAGCAAAGAGTTATTCCTATTTTACTCCAGTCTCTCAAGCTAGAAAGCGGTGATGACGTTTCTGATGGGCTACCACGTTTCTGACGACCTTTTTGATGATGTCGTCAGATTCTGATGACATTTCTGACAATGTCGTCAGCTGTGGGACGAAAATCATAACATCCACCCTTTCCTGATGACATTTTGTGACGACCTGTCACAGGTTTGACGGTCTATCAAAAATGTCGTCAACTATTTTTTTCAGCAACTTAGAGACATTTTTGCAAGGGTATTTTAGTCATTTCTCACCATTTTTGAGCCTCTATAACTATGGGAACCTCTTCCAAAAACCTAATTTCAATATTTTTCTATTTCAATTATCTTGAGAAGAGAAATAACTAGGGTTTCAATCAAGAACCCTAATCTTCCAAAAATCATCCTTAAATTCTTCAAGATTTCTTCAAGAATAAAGTTTCTCATAGTGCGGGATTCAAGAATTATTTATTATAAGTGCGGATAGAGTCTCAAATATTAGAGTTCATCCAATTTCAAAGGTTAAGATATGTAGATGTTGATTCTTGGGTCCCTTTCATCCAAGAAGCTTAAGAATCCTTTTCAAAACTCAAAGATTTTTATGTTTAGGAATTTTTAATAATTTGTATGAGTTGAAATTGATGTTCCATGTGTTTTTGAGTTTTGATTTATGTTTGCCTTCAAGATTTATAAGCTTTGATCCTAGTATGTGGAACTCATGTGATGTTTGTGATAGATCCTCTTAAAGTTGTTGTTTTTCATGTGATGTGTTCAGGACTTTAGAGTATGGAAATGGTTGAATAGGTGAAAAATGTTCCCCATAGGTTTGATAAAGATCTTAGGTGAAACATAAGAGCCATTATAATATGTTGAAGGTGAAACTCCAAATTGTAAGCTAGTCCATGCATGCCTAGTGTTTGATAAAATACCTTAGTGAGTGAAATGTGCCAAATAGCATGAAATCCCCAAGTAGGTATAAATCGGTCATGTCTAGTGGATATTGATAGACCCTAGTAAACAAGTTGAGATATGATGGTTGTAAGATTCCCCGATTTTGTGCTTTTTGATATATGCTAAGCTTTTAATACGTGTCAAGTGGTCAACAAGAAAATAGTGACGTGTTAGTATGAAGTTTTTCCCAAATCAAGTGATATCCAAATACATGACAAGACCGATATAGGTATGAAGTATTTGATGTAAGATCTCGTTGAATAGGGCATAATCTAATAGCATGTCTTCCCTAGGCTAGTATATGATGGTGAACTGATGTTGATGATCCTTAAAGGTTTGGAGTGACCCTTTGGTGGTTGTGATGATGAATAGAGGTCTATGTTTCCTAAATGCTTAATGCGATGTCCTAAGGATCTTGAGAGGGAAAGTATGTTATGATGCCAAACTACACAAAGTGATGCTTTAACGATTGTGATAATACATGAATTAATACTTGTAATACATGAATGAATGCTTGTAATGATGAATGAATGGATAACCGTGATGATGCATGAATGATTTGTGATGAAGAATGATTATGTCTTACTCTTATGTTATCGAGTCCTGGGGGTATTTATACCTAAAAATAGAGCTGTTGTCTAGAGCCCGTGTCAGTTTCTCGATAATTCTAATCGAGCCATGATTCTCAGAACTCAGTGAACTATAGAACTATGTATCCTTAGACAAGTGTGAAGCTTAATAAAGCTCAGTAATCTCAGTTATCTCTGCAATCTCTGTATCGCTAGTAATCTAGACTCGGACCTGCAATCAAATTCAGTTCAGCTAGTGTTCAGTTGAGAATTAAGTTCTGAGTTTTCCAGTTGGGAGTAGAAACTAACACCGAGCGAGCTCAAGGATGGGAACTCACCTACTAGTAGAGGGTGTTATTCTTAGAAGTAATCCTTGTGCTCCAGAACTATGTAGCCAACGTAGGTTGAGACATCACACCTATTAGTTGAGGGTGGATGAGAGACATCATACCTTCTAGATGAGGGTAGATGAGGTGGCTTGACCTGCTAGATGAGGGCTCCACCATTCTCGCTTGAGGACCTACTAGATGAGAGTCACATAGAGTTATCTTTACCAGTGGCGCAATAATGACACCCTTCCAACTGGGGCACAGGTTGGACCCCACCTGTGGTAGGTCGGGGAATGTCATTTAAGTAACTACCACCTACAGTTTCAGTTTCAGATTTAATCTTAGTTTCAGAATCAGTATTCAGAAATCAGGACTGTCAGATACAGTCATATATCATTATGAGGAACTCAGATAATTTCATTGATTTATTGGCCATCCCATCAGAAAGACTTGGTCTCACATACAGTTATTTAATATTATATTCAGAGATATACAGTCAGATAGGCTATATCACAACATCAGATTTCTATTAAGTATTCTTGCTATCAAATTCTAATATAATCATATTTCTTATCATTGATAAAGCTTTTGAAATCATCTGTTAGAATGGTTGATCTCTAATCCTGTCAGTCAAAAGTAGTAAGTCCAAGAATTTAGTCATTAATGTAAGCACATCTAGATCCTCAGTTATCAGTATCAAATGAATCAGTGATTCAGTATCTCAGTGTCAGTAGTGAGTTTAGTCTGTAGTAAAGTGGTATCTGAGTTTCAGTTTCTAAAACTGTGATAATTGTGTTCATGTTCTGTGCATTCATGTATGTGTTCTTATGCAACATTTTTATGACTATTCAGTTTAGATATTGCACATACATGAACCCTTGCATTCGGCTACCCTGTCTACATACTCAGTATATTATTTGTACTGACGGATTTACGCTATGGTGTTTTGTTTGACACCATAGGTTCAGAGGCACAGGATCCAGATTATCCTTAATATTTCAATCCCCATCAGCAGCAGTAGCAATGGGTCCTCTTCTTTCGAGGACGAATCTCAGTTTACTATTATTGTTTCAGATTTTATTTATTTTCAGTGGACGGAGTTAGTTGGGGACCTATCCCATCAACTCCATAATTCAGACAGTTTAGAGGCTTTTTAAATGGATGTATTAGTATTCAGTTTTCTATATTATGAGTATTCATGGATGTGTTGAACCTTATGGCTAGTTTTCGCATTTATTGTAGACATTGTACGATGTACAGGTATAGATACCAGTAAAGGATTAGCTTATGGTCCTTCAGGGTCATAAGTATCGTGTGACATCTTGGGATGAGATCTCGGGGCATTACAAACTTTGTATCAAAGCCTAAGGTTCAAGAGTATCCTAGGGAGTCTGAAAAGCCACATCTAGTAGGGTCTTGTACATGGGTGTGTAGTGCGCCACGTTTATGTAAAAGAGGCTACAGGATGTTATTAGGAGCAGTTCCTCTTTTTTCAGTGATCATTTCATACTAGTGAGAATGAGCTTGATTTGATCCTCAATCTAATCCACTTTATTTTTTTTATTTACAGAGTATGCCTCCTCGTAGAGGCTTTGTTCATAGGGTTGATGATCACCCCCCCTCAGCCAGTAGATCCTAAAAATAAGAGTGTGTCACATGCATAGTTTTGGGAAGCTTTTCAGGGGCTAGCCTAGGTGGTGACTAATGTTCAAGGCAACCGTCAGGCTGCAGTTCCACCTCAGCAAGATGGGAATTCTTCCGCAGCCAGGATTAGAAGCTTCATAAAAATGAACGCGCCCGAATTCTTTGGGTCAGTAGTAGGTGAGGATCCACAGTTATTTCTTGAGGAGGTGAAGAAGATCACCTATATTATGTATGTGTCAGAGGAGGAGAGTGCTGAGTTAGCATCTTATAGGCTGAAAGATATTGCTTATGATTGGGTAGTGATGTGGGAGAAGAGTAGAGGGGGAAATATAGCTCCCGTGACTTGGCTAGAGTTTCAGAGTGCCTTTCTAGATAGGTTTTTTCCACTAGAAATGAGAAAAGCTAAGGTAGAAGAGTTCATGAACCTAAGGCAAGGTTCTATGATCGTGAAAGAGTGTTGTGTTAAGTTCAACCAATTATCTAAGTATGCTCCCGACTTGATAGCTGACCCTAGAGCGAGTATAAGTAAGTTTTTGACTGGGGTATCAAGTGATGTGTTAAAAGAGTGTAGAGCTGCCATGATTAATAGAGATATGGATCAAATTGAGGCAGATAAGATAAAGGAGAGAGAGAGAGTGATTAAGAGAGCCAAGACAGGTAGTCATGGTTTCTCGCAGGCAGGGTATTAAGGTGGTAGTAGTGCTCAGTATAGTCAGAGATTTTTAGTCCCAGCTCCATCATCAGCTAGTGTACTCACACCTACGTTTGGAGGTGTCAGATTTGAAGGATAACTAAGCTCCAAAGCCCAGAGTAATACTAGTGGTATTCTTACCTACCCGTTGTATGAAGAATATGGTAAGAATCATAAGGGTGTATGTAGAGCCGGTAGGGATGTGTGTTTTGGATGTGGTGATACCGGTCACAAAGTTCGAGATTGTCCTAAGCCTGGTCCCCAAAGTCAGCATAGTCATCCTTCAGCTCATAATAGATTGTATGCACTTTAGGCTCACTTTGATCGGGAAAGATCCCCTGAAATTTACCTGGGTATGTTATGAGCCCTTCATCTTTATGTTATGCATTGATAGATCCTTTTGTTTCATTTTGAGCTTATATGTTAGCATGAGTCATGCATAAGTTTCAGATCTTGATCGATTAATTATGACCCAGTCTGTAGGTTCCTCGTGCACCGCTCCGGTATTTTAGCGAAGTGTGTTTAGAGGGAAATAGAGTCCCAAGGGGGAGATACCCCATGGAATTATGACGTTGCATGCCATTAGATTTATCTCGATGCATGTTCAGATTTTCTTTATAAAGTTAGCATCAATCATTGTTGCATTGTCAGTCATGCTTTAAAAAGTCAGCTTGTCAGCGTGTGTTCAGTTGTGTATTCATGAGATCAACCCATTTATGAGTCCATGCATCAGATATGCACGTGTATTATGAGAATTCAGCTATGAGTATCATCCGTCAAGTATTCCATGCATCATATATGATGTCCAGTGTGAGAACTCTATATGTCAGTCGTTCCAGTTGCGTAGTCCTAATCTGAGATGTTTTCATTTCTTGAGTAAGTTTTTTTGATCCATATTCTCAATCTATCAAACGACATTCGAGGACGAATGTTCTCAAAAGAAAGATAATGTAATACCCCACAAAATCCTTTTCCGGTCTGAGCTTTAGAACGTATTTGGTAAAGCAAAATTCGAGTCAAAATGTTTCAAAAATATCCTCCCAAATATGAAATACTTTGAATCATGTGATAATCTATTTGAGTATGAATTAAGATCATAGAGGTCCCCTAACCCATGGTCGAGTTGAAACCTTTCCTATAGTTCAAGTTTTAGTGACCGTCAAAATTTGGGTCAACTTTAATCGACCATAACTCATTGTATATGGATAACTGGGTGGCTTTCTATATATCAAAATAAATATCTTTGAATTATCTTTCCAATGATACCAACTTTGCCTAAATCCAATATCGGAGAAAAGAGTTATGACCATTTTACTCCAGCTTGTCAAGCTGGAAAATGGTGACGACATTTCTGATGGGCTACCACGTTTCTGACGACCTTTTTGATGACGTCGACAGATTCTAATGACATTTTTAACAATGTCATCAACCCTGGTCAGAAAATCATAAAATCCACCCTTTTTGTGATGACATTTTGTGATGGCCTGTCACAGGTTTGATGGCCTATCACAAATGTCATCTGTCATTTTTTTCCAACAACTTAGAGACATTTTTGCAAGGGTATTTTGGTTATTTTCCACCCTTTTTGAGCCTCTATAAATATGGGAACCTCTTCTAAAAACCTAATTTCAACATTTTTCTATTTCAATTCTCTTGAGAAGAGAAATAACTAGGGTTTCAATCAAGAACCCTAATATTTCAAAAATCATCCATAAATTCTTCAAGATTTCTTCAAGAATAAAGTTTCTCATAGTGTGGTCTTCAAGAATTATTTATTATAAGTGCAGATAGAGTCTCAAATATTAGAGTTTATCATATTTCAAAGGTTAAGGTATGTAGATGTTGATTCTGGGGCCCCTTTCATCTAAGAAGCTCAAGAACCCTTTTCAAAACACAAAGATTTTTATGTTTATGAATTTTTAATAATTTGTATGAGTTGAAATTGATGTTCCATGTGTTGTTGAGTTTTGATTTATGTTTGTCTTCAAGATTTATGAGCTTTGATCCTAGTATGTGGAACTCATGTGATGTTTATGATAGACCCTCTTGAAGTTGTTTTTTTTTCATGTGATGTGTTCATGACTTGGTATAGAAATGGTTGAATAAGTGAAGAATGTTCTCCATAGGTTTGATAAAGAGCTTAGGTGAAACATAAGAGCCATTATAATATGTTGAAGGTGAAACTCCAAATTGTGAGCTAGTCCATGCATGCTTAGTGTTTGATAAAATGCCTTAGTGAGTGAAATGTGCCAAATAGCATGAAATCCCTAAGTAGGTGCAAAATCGGTCATGTCTAGTGGATGTTGAAAGACCCTAGTGAACAAGTCGAGATATGATGGTTGTAAGATTCCTCGATTTTGTGCTCTTTGATATATGCTAAGCTTTTAATACGTGTCAAGTGGTTAACAAGAAAATAGTGACGTGTTAGTATGAAGTTTTCCCCAAATCAAGTGATAACCAAATACATGACAAGACCGATATAGGTATAAAGTACTTGATGTAAGATCACATTGAGTGGGGTATAATCTAATAGCATCTCTTCCCTAGGCTAGTATATGATGGTGAACCGATATTGATGATCCTTAAAGGTTTGGAGTAAACCTTTCGTGGTTGTGATGATGATTAGATGTCTATGTTTGCTAAATACTTAAGGCGATGTCCTAAGGACCTCGAGAGGGAAAGTATGTTATGATGCCCAACTACTTAAAGTGATGCTTTACTGATTGTGATATTACATGAATGATTGTAATGATGAATGAATGCTTGTAATACATGAATGAATGCTTGTAATAATTTATGAATGGATAACCGTGATGATGCATGAATGATTTGTGATGAAGAATGATTATGTCTTACTTTTATGTTATCGAGTCCTGGGGGTATTTATACCCAAAAATAAAGCTGTTGTCTAGAGCCCGTATCAGTTTCTTTATAATTCTAATCGAGCCATGATTCTCAGAACTCAGTTAACTATAGAACTATGTATCCTCAGACAACTGTGAAGCTTAATAAAGCTCAGTAATCTCAGTTATCTCTGTAATTTCTGTATCGCTAGTAATCTAGCCTCAGACCTGTAATCAAATTCAGTTCAACCAGTGTTCAGTTGAGAATTTAGTTCTGAGTTTTCCAGTTGGCAGTAGAAACTAGCACCGAGTGAGCTCAAGGATGGAAACTCACCTTCTATTAGAGGGTGTGATTCTTAAAAGCAATCCTTGTGCTCTAGAACTACGTAGTCAGCATAGGTTGAGACATCACACCTATTATTTGAGGGTGGATGAGAGACATCATACCTTCTAGATGAGGGTATATGAGGTGGCTTGATCTGCTAGATGAGGGCTCCACTGTTCTCTCTTGAGGACCTGCTAGATAAGGGTCACATAGAGTTGTCTTTACCAGTGGCACGGTAATAACACCCTTCCAACTGGGTCACAGGTTGGACCCCACCTATGGTAGGTTGGGGCATGTCGGTTAAGTGACTACCACCCACAGTTTCAATTTTAGATTTAGTCTCAGTTTGAAAATTAGTATTCAGAAATTAGGACTGTCAGATACAGTCATCTATCATTATGAGGAACTCAGATAGTTTCATTGATTTATGGGCCATCCCATTAGATAGACTTGTCTCACATATAGTTATTTGATATCATATTTAGATATATGCCATCAGACAGGCTTGATCACAATATCAGATTTCTATTGAGTATTCTTATTGTCAGATTCAGATATAATCATATTTCCTATCATTGATAAAGTTTCCAAAATTATCTATTAGAAAGGTTGATCTTTTATCCTATCAGTCCAAAGCAGTAAGTCAAAGAATTTAGTTATTGATGTAAGCACATCCAGATCCTTAGTTATCAGTTTCAGATGAGTCAGTGATTTAGTATCTCAGTATTAGTAGTAAGGTCAGTCTGTAGTAAAGTGGTATCTGAGTTTCAGCTTCTAGAGCTGCGATAATTGTGTTCATGTTCTGTGCATTTATGTATGTGTTCTCATGCGACATTTTCATGATTATTCAGTTTAGATATTGCACAAGCATGAACCCTTGCATTAGCCTACCCCGTCTACATACTCGGTACATTTTTGTACTGACGCATTTACGCTATGGTGTTTTATTTGACACCATAGGTTCAGAGGTACAGGATTTAGATTATCCTCAGCAGATCAGTCCCCTTTAGCAGCAGTATCAGTGAGTCTTCTTCTTTCGAGGACGAATCTCAATTTATTATTATTGTTCAGATTTTGTTTATTTTCAGTTGACGGAGTTAGTTGGGGGCCTATCCCATCAACTCCAAATATTCATCTATTTTCAGTTCACATTTTTGAGACGGATGTATTAGTATTCAGTTTTCTGTATTATGAGTATTCATGGATGTGTTGAACCTTGTGGATATTTTTCGTATTTATTTTAGAGATTATGCAGTGTACAGGTATAGATATCAGTATAGAGTTAGCTTGTGGTCCTTCAGGGTCGTAAGCACCGTGTGGCATTTCGGGATGAGATCTCAGGGAGCTACACAATCACTGATGAATAAGACTATATAATATGGAAATTAGGCAAAAATTTTCCATAAGGTTCAAAACTGAAATCAAATACTGAATACTAAAAAATCAATATTGGAAACTGAACATCTATCTGAAATACTCTAGCCTGAAACCCTCTAACTGTCTGAATATGGAGCTAATGGGACAAGCCCCCAACTAACTCTGACTACTAAAATAAGCTGAATACTAAAATACTAAAATAAAAACTCTGTCCTCAAACTATGATGACTGACCAATAACTCTACTGCTGACAATCTAAGCTACTAAGTACGATCAGGAGCCCGTGCATCTGAACCTATAATATAATACATCATAGTCCAAAAGAAAGGTATGCGTCAGTGCTTTGAATGTACTGGTATTCTATGTGAGGTGAGGCTAAATGCATGGGTTCATATGCATGAACAATAACTAACTGAATGACATGAAGATAACTGAATGAGAGTACATGTATATCTGAAACTGTTGTAATTACTGATTATGCAATACTATGCACATAACTACGTATACTGTAAATAAGATTTCATTAACACTGGATAATAAGTTCTGGAATTTAAATGATTGATATCTGTGTTTACGGATACTGTATTACTATTAATTGAGTGACTATTTTTGACAGTCCTAATTTTGTAGCAGTGAAATAAGTTTTATATTGAGCTGGATGACTGTATCTGAAAGTACTGATTTTGAAACTGAACTGAGGTTTTATACTGAGTCTGAAACTGAAACTTTGGGAGTGTTTATTTAACCGACATACCCTGATTATAAACTAAGTTGGGATTCAACCTGTGACCTCAGTTGGAAGGGTGTTAGCACCTTGCCAAGGGATACTAACAATAGCTATGAGTTAACCCTCTTTGGAAGGAAGCTCTTTCGTCAACCCTCATTGGTAGGAAAACTCGTACGAGATATATCAACCCTAGTCTGGTAGGAAGATATCTCAACCTATGCTGGCTACGTAGTTCTATAATGCAGGGATTGCTATGAAGGGTCAAACCCTCTCTAGTAGAAATGCCCCCATCCCTGGATTTGCTCGATGTTGAATCCTACTCCCAACTAAATGGACCCTGAACAGATTTCTAAACTGTACTGGGCTTGAATGAACTGACACTGATCGTGTAAACTGACTGAACTGGAGTGAGTTCACTAAATTCTGCTAACTAACTGAGTTTAATGAGTTTTGCTAACTGACTAAGTTCTACTATTTGTGATATTACTGAAACTATTCTGTAGCTACTGTAATTCTAGGTAAACAACTAGATTTTGAGTAATAAATACCCCCAGGATTCGATAGCATCAATAATAATAAGGCATGACAATTCTTGAAAACATAACGATAATCAAATGTCCACAATACATTCACTAAGGCATTTTGACAAATGTTTGAACTTGTACATGAATGGAAAAGCATGCTAACATAGCATGATCTCACTATTCCAATAACATGGATATTCCATCAAACACTTACAAGGCATAGATTTGACATGGAAGTAATTTTAAAACATACAGTTCCAGCATGAATTCATCATTAAGATCACAATACATAATTTATTCACTTAGGAATTTTGTCAAACACCTAGGATGCATAATGTAATGCCCTGAGTATGTACCCTGGATGCTACACGGTTATTTAGAATCCCGAAGGACCACAAGCTAATGCATGACTGGCACCTGCTGTAATAACTGTGAAATAAATACTGTAAATATACGAAAATAGGCGAAAACTTGCCATAAGGTTCAATACTGTAAATATTACTGAATATGGTATCAGAATACCAAAATTAAACATCAATATTGAAAAATTGAACAACTATCTGACAATACTCAAGTCTGAAAAAGACTCTAACTGTCGGAACTATGGAGTTGATGGTACAAGCCCCCAACTAAATCCATCTACTGAAATAAAATTGAAGTACTGTAAATAATAAGCATGTCCTCAAACTATGAGGACTCACCACTACTCTGAAAGCTAAGAATCTGGACTGCTTAGGGTGCTCTGGAGCCCGTGTGTCTAAACCTATAATATGAGACATCTTAGTGTAAAGAAAAGTATACGTCTGTACTTTGAATATACTGGTATGCTCAGTGAGGTGGGCTAATATTCATGGCTTCGTATGCATAAGCATTAATAACTGAATAACATAAGTATGACTGAGTAAGAGTACATGCATAAACACATAGACTGTAACTGAGATCGTGCTAATACTGAGTACTGAATTGAAATATTGATAACCGATATATAGGTTTATGAATACTGTATTACTGATTATCTAAATAATTGTATCTGATAGTTTTGAGTATTGTGGAACCATATTGAAATTCGTACTGAGCTGAGTGACCATGTATGATAGTCCTAAATATGTAGAACTAATTGTATTCTATACTGAGACTAAGACTGGAACTGAGACTGTGGGAGGTAATCATCTAACTGACATGCCCCTTCTCTAACTGATTTGGAGTCCAACCTGTAACCCCAGTTGGAAGGGTTTCAATATCGTGCCATGGGTAATGAAAAGTTGTGAGTTAACCTTCTCTGATAGGAAGCTCTTTCTTCAACTCTCGCTGAAAAGATAACTCGGATGAGAAGTATCAACCCTCATAGTGTATGGCAGGAAGATACCTCAACCTACGCTGTCTACGTAGTTCTATAATATAGGGATTGCTGCTAAGGGTCAAACCCTCTACTGATAGAAATACCCCTATCCCAGTGCTGAATCCTACTCCCAACTGAATAGACACTAAATTGACTTATATCCTATACTATTGAATGGTTACGGAGATTGTTGTTTAGATGAACTGAACTGAGTTCACTGAGTTCTGTTGACTGGATGAATACTATTGAATTTTGTTAGATGACTAAGTTCACCGAGGTCTAAACTAGAAACTAAATTAGACTGGACTAGTATGGATTCTACTAAGTTTTCCTAAGTTATGTAACTGACTAAGAGTATTACTGATCGTGTCATGACTGATACTATACTATGACTGACCATGGCTCTATGTAATCAGCTAAATTATCTGGTAAAATTACCCCTAGGACTCGATAGTATAAATTAAGAAACATGGCATAACATGAAACATGTAAACTATGAACTTGATCATTATTCATACCTTGGGGCATTTTGACAAACACTTGCATGATATATCTTGCACATAAGCTAACTTGACATGATTTCATTCTCTTAATAGTTCACATGGACAATTTATCAAGCACTTAGTATATTGAACAACAAGTGAGCATCATAATCCATCTAAAATTTCAGAGGTCAAGGGTTTATCATGGATTCACATGAATCTACACATATAATGATCAATTTCACATGAGATATATATACATAATCATGAATTTGGAACTTAATCCAAATAGAAACCATGGATACACTTTAACACCAACCATGGAAACCATAAAATCAATTACTTGAAGTTTAAAAGAGATTCTTGGACTCTAAGGGTGGAAGGAACCCTTGGATGAACACTTCACATACCTATGTTGAAGAATTTTTGAAAGTTTATGGTTGAATCTTGAGTTCTTGATTTGAAATTTAAGCACCTAGGGTTTTGTTCTTAAGCTAATTGGAGAATAAATGACTATATTTGCTCTATAGGGAGTTTAATTTTGTGTTTAGGGGTATGAGGGTCGAATGAAAAGACCTAAATACCCCCAAGAATGTGGTCTTTTAAATGACTGAAAACTGGGTTACTAACGCACAGGTCGATGTGGTGCGTCCATGGCATCGACGCGATAGCCAAAAATCACGCCATGTTCACTTCGATTCACTGGAATTGGATGCTGGTAGCTGGGGAAAATATTAATCAACTCGATAGTCAACGCGGCGTGCCAAGATCGTGTTGATCCACTATTTTAGGGCTCCAAAGGGGCTTCAAACAAAGTCTGAAAAATCCAAAACTTGTCTGGAAATACCTACGGACATTCCTGATCATGAATCAACCTAAACATTAATATTTAATGAGCATAAAGGTCGCAAAATAAGATTGCCAACCTTCCTAGACTAAAATGACATAAAGTATGAGTACTTAGCTAAAATATTCTAAGTCTAGGACCCCTTGACAAGCCTAAAGGACTAAATTAAGCTTAGGATTTTGCGGAGTCTTACATTATCTCCCCCTTGGGAACATTCATCCCCAAATGAGACTACTGAGACTGAGAATACTGAGAGACTAACTTACTTACTGGGCATGAACATCTGGAACATGACTATATGACTGATATTACTGGTATTCTGAAGGATGAATACATATACAGGCCCCTCAACTATTCAACTTTTTCCATACAGGAACCTCAATTAAACCATGTACCTATTGAATCCTTTAAGCTTTCACAAAATATGTCAATTGAGCATAATAATTGACATGGTGTGGCATGTGTAATACACTCTCTAAATAGAGAGTTAGAAGCCATAATTTATCAAAAAAATTAAATATACAAAACCCCAACCAATCAAAAAAAGACACATAAAATAAATTAAAAAAAAAATAGTCACCATATCATCTTCTTCTCCATATCTTTTTCTCCATTAATGGCTACAACCAAGAAAAAGAATATCAATTCAACACACAGTCATATATAACAAGCAATAATAATAATTTATTTTTAAAAAAAAATCAATTTTTGTGTCTTCTTCTTACTCTATTCTTCCACCATTAAAATTCATGTTTACTCCTTTATTTTCCACCAAAACAACACCCACAGTCAAGAAAAAAATCTCTTTCATTTGTGGAATTAAGTGATGGCATCAAGAAATTTTTTGATAGTGTTGTTGTATTGATGTTGCAGTGTTCATATATGATTTTTTCGGTGAAAAATTTCACCGTAAAACCCATTTAAACACATTAACTACCCTATAACACAACTAAACCACCATCAAAACACTGGCATTATAGTATTATATGTAATATTTAGAGATATGAAGAAGAGAATACAAGAAAAAAAAATTTACTTTTTCTGCTAAATCGACGAAAGAGTGGAGAGAAGGGCTGCTGGGAGTGGGGTGTGTTAGTTTTTTTTAATTTAAACTTAATTATATTAAAAGAATATTTTTATAATTATTTTAAGTTAAAATAACACATGTCATTATTTGATTTGCCACTTTGCCACGTCACTAGCGTGTGTATTACACACATTTTATAATGTTTTACCACGTCAGTAGATTTATCTCAATTGATACGTTTTGTGAAGTAGTAAAGGGTTCAATAGGTACATGTCTTAATTGAGGTGCCTATATAGAAAAAATCGAATAGTTGAGGGGCCTGCATATATGTATTTCATCTATTCTGAATTATCATGCTAAATACATATACCTGATACATGGATATAGCTGAACATGATGCATGAATGCATGACTGGAATTACTGATAAACTGAATCTATATACTAAACATATATATTTGATGCATGGATACATGACTGAACAGGCTCATGAACGTATAACTGAATATGAAATAGGAACTGATACCACGTTTGTAACTAAAATGTGAACATGAAATAGATTAAGTTTAAGGAAAACTATTACCTTAAGCTAAGTCTGGATTAGTAGAGAAGAGGTGAGGATACTTGTTCCACATGTTTGCTTTTGCTTCCCAAGTATCTTCCTCAACGGACAGATTTCGCCAAAGAACTTCTACTAGAGGGACTTCTTTGTTCTTCAGTCTGCGAATCTGATAGTCAAGGATTTCAATTGGAATCTCTTCATAAGAGAGACTATTCTGAAAATTTATTCCCTCTATAGGGACTACGACTGCTGGGTCACCTACGCATTTCTTTAGCAAGGATACGTGGAACACTGGATGGACTGAAGATAGATCTAAAGGCAACTTAAGTTCGTAAGCTACCTTTCCAAAGTGGCTGAGAATTCAGAAAGGATCGACATATCGGGGACTGATTTTCCCCTTCTTGCCAAACCTTTTCACAATTTTCATAGGAGAGATTTTCAGATACACAAAATCACTTTTCTCTAACTCAAGATCATTTATTGTACACGCATGAATGGGAATATGAGAACATACTAAACCTAAAATGGATACATGGACTGAGCATCTTGGGCTGAACTGAGCCCTTAAATACGTGGCTTACGGCTAAGACTAGAACTTGAGGGTCAATCTATGAGTACCCACTATTCTAATTGAATTTGTTATGTGTAGAGGAGCTGGGAGGTTAAGGGAATAAAAGATCTGGGGTTATAGTGCATCTCCCCCTTAGGACATTATGTCCCTCAAAGAATACTGACTTGGCTGAGATACTGAGGAAAACAAATTTGGGATAATGCACCGAGCACCTATGAACTGAGTCGTGACTGAGTATCTGGGATTCGAAACTGAAACATGATACATGAACTGAGCTAATCACAAAACTACCTGGTTGCCCCATCTTGGAAAAGTTACATTTATAAGACTTCGGATAGCATAACTAGTGGGGAAAGTTGGGAGACCAAGCCATATGAATTTGTCCACCCGACTGCTAAACTGAATTTCTGGCTTTACAAATAAATTTATGCTAAAAACTCATGCTCGGTTGGAGCATTTCCTTGACACTCTTTCTTTAGAGTTTCTACTGACTTTAGGGGGTAAAGAATCTTTTCCTAGACTGAATGAAATGTCTGAATAAGAGGTCATATTCTAGATAAATCTCTGTAATATGTGGTGAGGCCTACAAAACCTCATCTAAGATAGAGGGACTAATCCTCATGCACTGCAACTAAGATTTTCAAGCTTAGACATATCCCTTGGATACCCTCTCAACTATACTTTCCACCTTAGCACGACACTCTACCTAAGACTACTGAAAATATTCACATTGGCGTTAAGCATGAATGTATGAACATATTGTCTTATTTGATTAACTGAATGGCTGATAGCTCAATACTGGTCATGCAAGATAGAACTATTCTTAGTCTAAATAACCGGGCCAAAACTGTAGAGTATTAATCATATGGGGTAAAGATTGACAAAGTAATAATAAGACAACTGAGCATGAATTTTGTAGAGAACTATATTATTTGAAAGTGCAAGACCAAACATATAAAATGGTTCTGAAATAGTCTATAAACTGAGGTGCTGAAATACTGATATCTGAATAACTGATAACTATATGCTATGGTCAAGCAAACCTGAAACTGAACTGAGTTACTGATTTGATTACTAGAATGGGACTAAGACTGTAACTAAGACGGTAGTTGAGACTATAATTGAGACTGTAATTGGGACTCATACTGGAGATGAATATTGCGTTCTGATAATTGGATACTGGTAACTAAGGTTTAGACTAATACTAAAGTACTGGATTCTGATAGCTAAGCAACTGATAACTAATAGCCATGGTTCTGGAGAACTATCTGAGTTTTTTAACAAATTTTGAGGTTGAATACTGATTACTGAGTACTAAATATTATACCAGAATCAACACTTAACTGAGGCTTGAGGAATAGAATATCAACATCTTGGGTAGATCTACCAAAAGATCTAGGCTAAGGATATATAGTCATGATCTGAATTTAGCCAATTTGTTAGGAGGGTAGCAGGAGTCATGGGTGCTGAGCCCACTGTAAAGCATGGCATGCATGCATGGGTCAGGAGCTACATGATGTGAACCTAGAGTTTCTGTGTTCATGGAACACGATTCATAACACTAAGTAAACTGGAACTCCTATATTGGAACTATAAGTGTAGAGCTAACATGAGATACGATTATAGGGCTGTCATGTAAGACATGAATAGATATCTTGATAACTGATAGGCTTAGAGAGTCTGAAGTACGATTTTGAGATGATCTGTGTGATCGTTTTCGCTATGATAATAGACAAGAATGTCAAAGATAAGGACTATGACAAACATGTCCAAGTACTACTTGAACGCACGGTTCATTAAGTCAATGAAAGATTTTGGGGCATTGGTAAGACCAAAAGACATGACTAAGAATTTGAAGTGACTGTACCAAGTTTGGAAAGCTATTTTTGGGATGTCACTTTCCCTGACTCTGAGCTAGTGATAGCTTGATATGAGCTCTATCTTAGAGAAATAACTATTACCCTGGAGTTGGTTATACAAGTCATCGATTCTGGGGAGTGGATACATGTTCTTGATCGTAACTTTGTTTAACTGACGGTAATATATGCACATTCTAAGAGAACCATCTTTCTTATGCACGAATAACATTAGTGCACCCCACGGGGACACATTGAGTCTGATGAATCCCTTATATAGGAGATCCTTTAAATATTCATTTAATTCTCTGAGTTCTACTAAAGCCATTCTATATGGTGGGATAGAGATGGGCTGAGTATCTGGGAGAAGATCAATTTCAAAATTAATTTTCCTTTCGGGAGGAACTCCGGGAAGATTTTTGAAAAACACATCTGCGAATTCACATACTAATGATACTGATTCAAGAGTAGGGGTTTTTTAACTAGAGTCCTGGACTCAAACGAGATGGTAGATATATCCCTTAGATATTATATTTTTAGCCCGAAGGTAAGAAATAAGTTGACCCCTAAGTGCAGAAGTACTACTCTTACACTCTAGGATAGGTTCATTCAAAAACTAAAATTGGACAACTCTATTTCGACAGTCAACTGAGGCATAGCAGGAATGAATCTAATCCATCCTGAAAATGACGTCAAAATAAATTATCTCTAATTCATCTAAATCTATTAAAGTAACTTTCTGAGATATCATAACCGAACAGTTCCTGTATACCCGCTTGGCTATGATAGATTTACCTACTGGGTAGAAACTGAGAAGGGCTCTGCTAGAATTTTGGGACTGACTCCAAAATCAACTATTATATATATGGAGTAAAAAATGACAAGGAAGCTCCTGGATCTAGCAAAGCATAAACATGCAAATGATAAAATTATAACGTACCAGGGACCATATCAGGAGAACTTTCTTGATCCTATCGGGACTTAAGAGCATAGAGACTGTGTGGGTGTTGCCCACTGGTGGCACTGGAAGAGGCACCCTACTGATTCTGGTGACTGGACTGAGCTGGGGGATGGGTATGCTGACTCTACAAACCTAGCTGAGGACGTTGTCTGACTCTGTGTCCTAGCTTGCCACATCTGAAACATACATCACTGCCAGTTCTGCAGATACCCTGGTGGTTTCTGCCACACTGCTGGCAAAGAGGATTTGTTTGGCCACTTTTTGGCCTAGACATTCTGGTACTCTTATTCTTTCTCCCTTCTTTTCTATGCCTCTTCTCCCCACTCTATGGAGCATGAGCTATAAGACTTGAAAAAATAATGGCTATTTGATTGTTCTGAGCAGCTAATGAATAAGCTAAGGTAGAAAAGCAGCTCTAAATTTAGAGTGGGAGACATTCTCATTCAGGGGATCTACCTAAATGGGTGGAGGGGCTGACTGATTTTCATTACTTCTCTCATTAGCTTCTCTGGAAGGCATATTTTTGAAGCATAAGGAAGAGAGGAATTAGCCTGAGAGTTTAACTTGATCTTGTGCTCACTCGCATGATGTGAATACTGAAAGAAGGGAAACTTTTCCTAAAATATCTCATAGCATCTTGTCCATAAGTGTGGCGCACAATAAACCCATGCACAAGACTCTACTAGATGTGGCTTTTAGAATTCCTAGGACTATGTTGAACCTTAGGCTCAGATACAAAGTTTGTAACACCCTGAGTCTGTACCCTGGATGCTACACGGTGCTTATAATTTCGAAGGACCACAAGCTAACCCATGACTGGTACTTGCTACAATAATTGTGTAATAATTATTGTAAATATGCATAAATAGTCAAAAACTTGACATAACATTCAATACTATAAATATTACTGAATATGGTATCATAATACCAAAACTGAACATCAATACTGAAAAACTAAACAACTATCTAAAAATACTCAAATCAGAAAAGCGTCTAACTGTCTGAACTATGGAGTTGATGGGACAAGCCCCAAACTAACTCTATCTACTAAAATAAAACTAAATTACTATAAATAATAAGCATGTCCTCAAACTATGAGAACTCACCACTACTCTGAAAGTTGAGAATTTGGACTGCTAAGGGTGCTCTGGAACCCGTGCATCTGAACCAATGATATAAGACATTATAGCGCAAACAAAAGCATGCATCAGTACTTTGAATGTACTGGTATGATCAGTGAGGTAGGCTGATATGCATGGGTTCATATGCATGAACAATAATAACTGAATAACATGAGTAGGACTTAGTAAGAGTACATGCATAAATACATAGACTATAATTAAGATCGTGCTAATACTGAGTACTAAATTGGAATAGTAATAACCAATATCTGGGTTTACAAATACTGTATTACTAATTATCTAAATGACTGTATCTGATAGTTTTGAGTACTATGGAACCTTACTGAGTTTTGTACTAAGCTGAGTGACCATGTCTGATAATCCTGAATCTGTAGAATTGAATTGAGTTTTATACTGAGACTGAGACTGGAACTGATACTGTGGGAGGTAATCATCTAACTGATATACCCCTTCTCTAACTAATTTGGGGTCTAAACTTTAACCTCAGTTGGAAGGACATTAATACCATGCCACAGGTAAGGAAAAGTTGTGAGTTAACCCTCTCTGATAGGAAGCTCTTTCATCAACCCTCACTGATAGGATAACTCGGATGAGAAGTATCAACCCTCATAATATCTGGTAGAAAGATACCTCAACCTACGCTGGCTACATAGTTCTGTAACACAGGGATTGCTGCTAAGGGTCAAACCCTCTACTGATAAGAATGTCTCCATCCCTGGGTAAACTCGGTGATGAATCCTACTCCCAACTAAATAGACACTGAACTGATTTCTAGTTTGTACTAGGCAAGACTGAACGGTTACTGAGATTGCTATTTAGCTGAACTAAACTAAGTTCACTTTCATTGAATGGAAGAATATTACTGAATTTTGTTAGCTGACTGAGTTTACCGAGGACTAAACTGGAAACTGAATTAGACTGGACTAGTATGGATTCTACTGAGTTTTCCTGAGGTCTGTAACTGACTGAGAGCATTACTGATCGTGTTGTGACTGATACTATTCTATGAATGACCATGGCTCTAGGTTATCATCTAAATTGTCGGGTACAAGTACCCCTAGGACTCAATAGTATAAATTAAGAAACATGGCATAACATGAAACATGTAAACTATGAACTTGATCATCATTCATACGTTGGGGCATTTTGACAAGAACTTGCACGATATAACTTGCACATAAGCTAACTTGACATGATTTCATTCTCTTAATAGTTTACATGGACAATTTATCAAGAACTTAGTGAGCATATAATATGCACATAGTATTGAACAACAAGTGAGCATCATAATCTACTCAAATTTCACAAGTCAAGGTTTTAGCATGGATTCATATGAATCTACACATATAATGATCAATTTCACATGAGATATATATACATAATTATGAATTAGAAACTTAATCCAAATAGAAACCATGGATACACTTTAACTCCAAGGAAATCATAAAATCAATTACTTGAAGTTTAAAAAAGATTCTTGGACTCCAAGAGTAGAAGGAACCCTTGGATGAACACTTCACATACCTATGTTGAAGAATTTTTGAAAGTTTATAGTTGAATCTTGAGTTCTTGAATTGAAATTTAAGCACCTAGGGTTTTGTTCTTGAGCTAATTGGAGAATGAATGACAATAGTTTCTCTACAGGGAGTTTAGTTTTATGTTTTGGGGGTTGATGGTTGAGGGAAACACACCTAAATACCCTCAAGAACGCGGTTTTTTAAATAACTGAAAATTGGGTTATCAATGTGGAGGTCGATTTAGTGCATCAATGGCTTTGATATGATAGCTAATGTATCGCGCCATATTCACATCAATTTACTGTAAGACCCCGCAAAATTCTCTCGTAGTCTGAGCCTTAGAGCATGTTCAGCGAAGTGTTAATCCGACCTTAAAAGATTGAGAAGTGACTTCCCAAGTGAGAAATATTTTGAACCATATATAATTTCCCTAATATTGACTTTTTTCATGTAGAGAGTTGATAACATTTCCATCGATACCAATTTTGTTAAAATCCAACATTGGACGAGGAAATTATGGTCGTTTTACTGAAAGTAGTCGGAACCGCCCAGGTGTGACAGCCGGGTTGATGGACCGTCAAGCTTGTGACCGACCGTCGCCCAGACCGTCGCAACTAAGGCAGTGACTAGCCCAAGTACGACGGACAGGACAACGGACAGTCAAGACTGCGATGGACCATCACTAGGACCGTCGTCGCTGAGGCAGTGTGGCCTCATCTTGGACAACATGCGACGGACGATCCAACGAACCATGGGGTTTGCGACGGACATCGCTAAGACCGTTGCATTGAGACAGTGTGTTCCTTTTTAGACCGATGTGCGACGGAGGATCCGATGGACCGTCAAACTAAGAGACAGACCATCGCTTTGACTGTTGCATCCCCCGTTCAGTATTTTTAACTTATTTTTAAAAGGGTTTTTTGGTCTTTTTTCTATTTTTTTAGTCCCTATTTATACCCGATCAAGGCATACATCTTCATTTTTCCTCTTCAACATTAAAAGATAGGGTTTCTACAAAATCAAAACCCTTATTTCTTCTTTAAGAAAAATCAAGAGAAATCAAGAATCTCTCCAAGAGCCTTCAAGAAATAGTTTTCTAAGGTATGTAGATGTTTATTCTTGGGTCCCTTTCATCCAAGAAGTTCAAGAACCCTTTTCTAAATTTCAAAGATCTTATGTTTATGATTTTTCAAGATTTATGTGAATTGAAATTAGAGTTCATGCTATTATTGAGTTTTAATTCATGTTTTGTTGATGAGGTTTCAAGTTTTGAAACTAGTATGTGATATTCATGTGATGTTCATAATAAACACTCTTCAAGTTACTTGTTAAGGGATGTTTTCATGTCAATTAAGTGTAGAAATTGTTGAATAAGCAAAGCATGCTCCCTATATGTTTGATAAAATGCTTATGTGAAGGAAATAGAGCCATTATAGCATGTTGACTAGAAATTCCCAATTGTTGCAAGCCCATGCATGTCAAGTATTTGTTGAAAAGACTTAGTGAATGAATTAAGAAATGATTGCATGAAGTTCCCTCAATTATGTGCTTTTCAATATATGTTAAGACTTTAGTACATGCTAAGTGTTTGATGCAAGACCTTATTGAATGGAGTATGAGCCAATAGCATGTTTCCCTATGTTATTACATGTTTATGATTCCTAAATGCTAGAGGAGATGCTTTAGTGATTACGATGGTGAATGAATGTCCATGGTCTTGATTATTCAAGAATGGTTATGTTTTACTTTTATATTATCGAGTCCTTGGGGGTATTTATACCTGACAATTTAGCTGCAGTCTAGAGCCAGTGTCAGTTTTCCCGATAATCTCAGTCAAGCCACGATTCTCAGAACTCAGTAAGTTATAGAACTCTGTACCCTCAGATAAATACAGAACTTTAGTAATCTCAGTATTGCTAATATTCTAGCTTCAGTTCAGTACTCAGCTCAGATCTAGTAGTATTCAATTGTTCAATTCAAACCTCAGTAGTATTCGAATAATCTTTTCAGAGCTCAGTATTATTCAGTTAGATAATGAAATTCAGTAGTATTTCATCAGATACGGAACCAAGTGAATTCAGCTTAACCCAGTCAGGTCATTAGAGAAATATGATCAGTACCAGATTCAGCTCAGTTTAAGTTCAGTTAAGAATTAGTTCAAAGTCTTTCAGTTGGGAGTAGGAGCTAGCACCGAGTGAGTCCAGGGATGGCAGCTTCCCATTAGAGAGGCAAAGTCATTAGGAGCAATCCCTGAACTCCAGAACTATGTAGCTAGCACAGGATACAGGAGTAACCCGTTAGAATAAGGCTTGACTATTATACTGCCTTAGGCTTGACTTCCTGTAAGGGTCACCCATTAGAGAGGCTTGACAAGAGTTGAGGTCTTTACCTGTGGCACGGTATTGACACCCTTCCATCTGGGGTTACAGGTTGGACCCCACCAGTTCATATTTGGGGCATGTAGGTTATGTGAGCACTCCCACAGTTGTAGATTCAATATCAATCTTTATAGTAGAACTCAAAAATTAGGACTGTCAGGTACAGTCACCTATACCAGTAAGGAACTCAGATAGTTTCATTGATTCAAGGACCACCTGCTAGATAGGCATGGTCTCATGTATAGTTATTCAGTAATCTCATTATCAGATACAAAGACTACCCGTTAGATAGGCTTGATCTCAATCTCAAATTCAGTTGAGTAATCTCATTATTAGATCTAGAGATCACCCGTTAGATAGGCTTGATCTCAGTCTTAGATTCAGTTGAGTAATCTCATTATCAGATCCAGAGATCACCCATTAGATAGTCTTAATCTCAGTCTTAAATTCAATTGAGTAGAAGCAGAATCAAAAAGTTGGTGACTAGCGGTGAGTCATCGTAAAAATTGTTGGGTATTAATAAAAGAGTTGAGAAAGATAAAGAAAAAGGGAAAGAAGTCAATCATATAGTGAAAACCATTCCATCACCTACCCCACCTTTTTAGTAAAGGTTAAAGTAAAGTAAAGAAGAAGGGAAGTATAAAAAGTTCATTGCTATACTGAAAGAGTTGAGATTAAATGTCCCTCTTCTTGAAGCTCTTAAGTCTATGCCTGGGTATCCAAAATTTATAAAGTATTTGGTGACAAAAAAGAGAGATATCATTTATGAGGACCTTGGTGGGTTGTATCATCGTAGTGCAATTACGTTTAAATCTCTAGCAAAAAGAAAGTTGATCATGACACTTTTACCATTCCTTACACCATTGGGATATCTAGATTTGCTAGAGCTTTGTGTGACTTGGGTTCCAGCATTAACTAGCTGCCACCGGTATGTCACGACCCAAACTAGGTCCTAGTCTTAACGGGTATCTCAAGGATGCCAAGGATTATATACCACCCCCATTAACCTTGCTAACTAGAACATAATACATCTAGAAGCAAATGAATTTCAAACATATAACAAGATAGAACTGAGGTTTGAACGTATAACAAGATAGATAAATCAAATGCCATTAGGATTCTAAGAATCCATAACTAAATCCAGTCATACTTTGTTGTCCACAAAAAACCTCTAAGAATGCCAAACATAAACCTAAGTCGGGACATGCCCCCAACAATGACAGTGATAATGACAACCATAATGCTAATGTGAACTCTTCCATTCTAAAATATAAAATAAAAATGATGGAATGACCAAGATTATTGAAGGATAGAATCTTACCACTTCACTGCGGACCAACCGGATCACCTAATGCTTCATAGAGGTAAAATAGTGTCTTCAGACCCTACATTATAAAATAATATAGTGTCCTAGGACAATTAGCAGGGTGAGCTCAAGTTTATAACTTAGGACAAGGGATAAAATAATGCCAATTCAAAACTAATTCATATTTAATGTACATGTTCACATACATAAAAATATACATATATACGTAGTGTTTGGATAGGGAACAAAGTTTAAGCAAGAACTTCAAAACCATTTACCAAGACTCTGTAGCTTTAACCGTCCTCAACACACCCATGGGCTACATAGGTCTAGCTTTTTTTATCGGAAGGGCCCCAGTGTGTGCTAGCTGTACAAACTGAAAAAATCTACAAAAGGTCTAAAGCGACCAATTATCCAATCATTCCACAAATATAGATATATAAAGTGTGAATGCTACATATGGCCCCCAAGGCCCTCACGCCGGCAAACATTGTTTCCAGTATCGGACCTCTCGGGACCTCCATTTTTCATGAAGAGACACAAAGGAATCTTTTATTTAGGTATTTATCATTGGTATCATTATAGCAGTTATCAAATTTTTAAGACAATTCTGTTATGCCATTTCTAAAACCATTTAGCCAAAATAACTACAAAGTTTTCCAATTGAAAACCAATCCATGGACACCGAGGCCTATGAAAAACTATTTTAAGTTTTATTAACCTTTTATGCAATGTAAGGTTCCAAAAATGAGTTCAACTATGCAAGCATCCATGTTTCCAATACCATCAGCACAAGTTGGGTTGGGGGTTAAGCCAATTCCAAACTATTTAAGCCATAAAGTTGGGAAAACCCATGTTCCCCTTTCTAATTCCTATGCCATGCATATATTCAGTTCAAAACCATAAGATAAATCATAGATAACCAATTGAAAACTATGTAAAAAGTATTTAGACAGTTATCGTCAAAAACTCTCAACCTTTTATTTAAAATAAAACATTTAAACCAAGTTAATATCAAGCCATTACATGCCATAATGAAAATACAATTTTAAAGAGAGATACATGGCTGAGATATCAAGATTTATGGAGAACAAACCAATCATAGAGCCCTAGATGACCAACCTTGAGAAACCCTAGTTGTTCTTAACTTGGGGAATTAGAGTGAGTAAAGAGTAGTTTATGATAGAGTAATAAAGTGTTATGGGGTCCCTTAGAGTATTTTAGGTCATGGGTTTTAATTATGGAAATAGGGAAATAACCAAAGTACCCTTAAATAAAATGCAAAAAGCTACCGCTAGTGACTAGGAGTCATCTTATGACTCGTGAGGACATGTTATGAGTCATCACCATAACTCATGGTCTGGAAAGTAACTCTGTGTACCTTTACTGGTTTGGTCATGAGACACTCCCTATGACTTGTGAACAGACCTTATAACTTATGGAGTCAAAGTTGTTACCAAGACAATAATCTTGGTCTGTCTCACTGGTTTCGTCATGAGTCACACCCTATGACTCATGACCTTACCTTATGGATCATTAGGTACCAATAATGATCCAAATGTAAACTTAGGGAACCAACACTGGTTTGGCTATGGATGACACTATATGACTCATATAGTGTCTTTATGAATCATTACTAAAGTTATTCCCTGGGTAGTGAGCTTGAAATTTAAAAATTTCTGAGGCAAAAATCTGGGTGTTACATGGAAGTGCTCAAATAGTTGGGCTTAAGACTTTTTGAACAAACGATAATCCAGTTGTTGATGGCAGATCATATAGTGAAGAAGCCTGTAGGCATATCTTATAATGTCTTGGTAAATGTGGACAACTTCATCTTTTTGGCCGATTTTGTTATCTTAGAGTGTTAAATTGATTTTGAGATACCCATAATATTGGAGAGACTATTTTCTTCATTGTTAAAACATTGGTGGAAATTAAAAAGGGTGATCTTAAGTTCAGGCTTAATGATGAGGAGGTCATATTCAATGTTTGTAGAACCATGACGCAACCGACTAACATGAGAGTGGATTCAGTGATAAGTTGTGTTGATGTACTTGAAGGCCTAACCTTTTTTCTACCTTGGTGAATTTTGAGTAATCAAGGTGCTCGCATCGTGCCGCGACGTTAAATCAAGTACTGTTTGGGATTCAACCCAAGGTACCTTATTAGTTATACACTTATGTTAATTCGTGTTGGTATGATTAACGTAAGATCTGCGTACCTGAGGTGCTATAGGTATGTTCCTAACTCTATTTTTTTGTGGCTACCTAATGCATTAGAGACAATGTATGACTATTTGATGAGGATGTGGCTTTTTATGGGTCTAGATATCCTCTTGGGGTTTTCGTTGCCATGTCTCTTTTCCCCAAAAATTTTTCTTAGTAGAACCAGCATATTTAGGACATATGGTATTTTGTTTTGTAATGTTTGGTGTTTAGTTTTGTTTATCTAGGAGGTAAAAAAATACCTAAGTACAATTAATGTATTTTGTGTTTATATTTAAATGTGTTAGAAAATGAATACCCCTCCGAATAAAAAAATTTTGAACTGTCTAATGTGTATATATATCTAACCAATATGAATCTTGTATTGCTACCATTAGGATTAGGGACATGATAATCATAGTTATCATTTGCGTGAACCAGATATCTAGTAGTTTGTGATGTCACCCTATGCTATGTGTGTACGAGATACTTGCATAGTTCCCATTGTGTGTTGAATCCAGAACTTGCTCGGTTAGTCTTACTTAGGTTGTCGGATAGTCAATTAGGAAAGGATCATAGGTCATTCTTGAACTTAGCCCTCTCTTAGCTTTAAATGACCTTCCAAAGGTGAATAAGTATCCCTCGATCCCTATTTTTATCCTGTATAAACCTATTTTGTTTTTTTACCTTTTACCTTCCCATTTTAATTACAATGAACCTATTTTAGCCCTGGTCCTTCTTGGACATTGTGCATCTCAACTCAGGAAAACCACATAAGTTGAAGGCACTATCATAGGGGTGCATGATTAAAAGTAGGTATGAAAAAAGGTGTAAATAAGAGAAAAGGAAAGTAGGATTGAATGTGGTAAAAAAAAAATTAAAAAGAAGGAATATAAGAAACTGCACCAAACTTGAATTAGCAACAAAAGGATAAAACGGAGAAATAGGGTGGAATAAAAGAAAAGTTGGTTGAAAAGTGGACCCCAAAATGTAATTTTTGTGCCAAGGGAGGCTTAGTCACTAAATTCCCAAATGTACCAGGTTTTATTCCAATTTTGAATTCCTTTGATCATTTCAAAACAATAAGGGGTTAATTCCCTTAGCAAGGGTTTTGGGAACCCTAGCTAAATAACGAAGTAAGGGAGTGTTCAATCCTTCTTGATAGTTGTTGTTGCATGGATTGTGATTTTCTTTGAGTTTATTTCTTTCTTAACGATTGTAAATATTAGTATCCAGCCTGTATTCACTACGAACCTGAGATGGAGGTAGAGATTGGTAAAAGGAGATCATAATAGTGATTTGGGGTTAATTGCTAAAATAAGCTTACCTGCATTATCTACCTAAGATGATTAACTTGTATATAATAACCTCGAGATCGAGAGAAGATAGTTAAAACTACGGTCCAAGGTAAGGGTTAGTAAAGTAATGCTCTGAGACCAAGAAAAGATGAATAAAATTCATAAAAGTATGCTGAGAGGTGGTTAGTGATACCTAACTTACCCAATTCTACATGCACAATAGTTTAATTGTTGGATTGAGAACAAGAAGCCTACTGAATTAGAAGCCTAGGGGAATACAACCCTAGTACTCATTTCTGACTATTTACAACTACAGCTCTTGAGTTTGATACTTGTTAAAGATTACTACTACACCACCACCACCCCATTTACTTCCAGTACTGTCCATTGATTCCATCACAATAGAGAGACAAGTCCATGTTTTCCCTATGGGTTCGACCCCAACCTGAGTTGGGTTACTTTACTTGACAGAGAGTGTTTTATCTTCAATTAGAGATATAGTTTGGGTGCTGATCATTTCACCCAAGAAAGGAGTGAAGAGATTTGGTAATAAGTAAAATCTAAATCCCCACTATATTGGTCCTTAGGAGATTATAGATTATTTTTGCAATGTACCCTATGAGTTAGATTTGTTTGTGGACTAGCATCAGTGCATCTAGTCATCCATGTTTCCTTATTAAATAAATGCATTGGTGATCACATCGGTTTTTCCATTAGAGAGTGTAGGTGTGAAAATAGTCCCTCTAATAAAGAGGTCCCAGTTGAGATCCTTTACTATCAGGTTTGTAAGTTGGGAAATAAAGAGGTCATTTTGGTTCTTTAGAGAAATCTGTCGATTGAGGGAGTTGTTTGGGAAGTAGTGGCAGATATAATGACCAAGTACCCCCTTCTCTTCCATCAAACTCAATCACAGATTGAGGTAATAGATTCCTCTTAATTAATTAATTCTTCCTGTTTCAAGTCATCCAACCATTTTCATGTTATAGTATGCATTCATAAGTTTGGTTTAGTCTATGTTTTAGTTGCCAACTTAGTTATTATGGTAGTGTTCAGCTCTTAGAACTCAATGTGGGAATTTTAGGTGCAGATAATTTGAAAATATTCCAATAAAATTAGGATAAGTGGTGAAGAAAATATAGGAATCGCAGCTCCTTCCCCTAACCTCTCAGCTCAGTTAGTTTTCATTCAGGGATGAATAACCCCAAGCAGGAGATATTGTAACACCTTGAAAATCCAAATTATTATAAGAACTATGCTTCAAGTACATCTAAAATCCAACATCATGTTTTTATGGTATAGGAAATTATTTATACATGTAATAATTCCACAAGTAACTCTTATCCCTTATCCAAGTTAAAATTCTTCCTTACTGATTTATTCCTTGAGAAGTATCTTGCTATGGTCAGCCAAAAAAATCATCACTACTCGATCCTAAAGTATTTTTACGATTAAGACCCACCTAATGATGGATATTTGGATTATATTTCCAATACATCTAGTTTCTCCTTAATTGGATATCGAAGTAGAAAGTTATGGCCATTTAGTGAAGCACTTGTAATTACCCAATTTATGAGTCGTAATGGCTCCTACCAAACCCCGCCAATAGGTAAGCCAAACTGTAGCCCAGAGCTATTCACAATGGGCTAACATAGTGAAAAATGCCCAAGAAGAGGCAAAAAAAAGATAATTGCAACTTATAAATAAGCAAGCAATAGAAATAGACAAGAGAGGTAACCAACAATACATAATAACTATCCCATGACCTAGTAGAGCCAGTGTAAGAGATACTATAAATACAACCCAAGTTTACAATAACTAATAAAATCTGTTAGGAACAAAAGACTAGACATAAATACGATAGAAGGAAATAGGGAGAATCTAAATCCAAGAGCTCACCCTATGTCTATATCAACCTTAACACGATTGTCGAATCAAAGACGGAAGCTAGTACTCCAATCTACATCAAAAAGGTACAAAAGTGTAGTATAAGTTCCAAAACCACGGGTACTCAGTAGGCATCATCGTTTGACTGATTATATTATGATATAAATATGATAAAGTTCAAGACAACATAACTAAGTCAAGGTAAAGAGGCAACCTGAACAACTCCAACATCGATGTATACAAGTAAATAACTAAACCAGGATCATAACATGTAACTCGTGCAATTATAACAACTGAATTGGTCTCCATGGACCAATAAGTGAAAAGAAAGTAAATAATCCAATGTGGGCCCCCATAATCTTTGAGGGTACAATCAAGATACTATAATCCAACTCACCATGATTTACCGATTCCTATAGTACAACCAGAATCCATCTATGACATGCCTCATTATAACTATTTTTTTATTTTAGACTTAACCAGTATCCCTATTCTCAATATTACATCCCAAAATACTCAATATCATATCAATATCATAGTAAATTTCTTGAACTCAAACCAATAAGTATGTAATCAATAACATAATCATCCTCCGAACTCAAACCGAGTATATATATATATATGAACAATGTCACAATCACCTTTCATACATAAACCAGGTGCATACATCATCAATATTTGAATTCAAACTAGTAAGTATATTATTATTAGTGAATAGCATAATCGCTAGCATAATTAATAGCATAATCACTAGCATAATCAATGATAGAATAAGTACTAGTCACTAGCATAATCAACAAGTATCAACTCTCAATACGAACCCATCATAACCATAAAATTCCAAAGTTTCTCAATATTACCTCATTAAGCATTTTCAAGGCGCATAACAAGAGAATAAAGTTTTATCCATGAATAACATGAATCTTGGCCTATGGTGGGTCAAAGAGACCACTTCTAAATCCTCAACTACATATTTAACAACCCTAGACTAGGAAAAGGTATGTAAATTCACTTTTATGAGTTAACTAAGCCACAATCAACCCTATGATAGAAATCTTACCTAAAATAAGTACAACTAAGTCAATTATGCCTACATTTTGAAAAGCCTAAATGGTCCAACTCACCCAAGCATTGACAATCACACTATCAAGACCTAAAACCCATCCTAAATCATACATAATATCATAAATATACTATAACATAGCTCAGAATAAGAAGAGAGAAAATCTAGCCTACCTGGTCACTGAAAAAAGCTCAAAGAATTCACTAAATCACTGACTTTCCCTTCTGAAAAGCTTCCACATGATGCAAAGAAATCAAAATCACCATATACTCATCACAACAAAAATAATGATACTCATATTTAACTATTATGCTTCGAGTCAAAAATTAGTTAAAAATTCCATATGGGAGCCGTCTATAAAAATCGCATTTCTGAAGCCAACCTAACATTCTCCTATGCTAAAGGAGTAATTACCCTTAAAAAATAGGTTAAATCTGAGATATATTAGTGCTAAAATCAATTCACTAATGTTTATGTATTTTAGAGGAGAAAAGAGAAATCAACCAAGAACATGAAAAATCCACAAATTCAAATAAAAATCATAAAATAATCATTATACAAGCTCTGTAAATCACCCATAAGATCTAATCCTAAGTTTTAACAATATTTAGGGTTTAACTCTCTTGGAAATGAATGAAGAAGGGTGAAAAGGGGTCTAAAAGGTGGATATTCATACCCTTCCCAGGTATTCGAGAGTTGCTATCATAACTCGACTATTACGATCGCGACATATGTGGCTACCAGGTGAGTCACTTTTGCGACATAATATATCGTGATCGCATCATATGGTGTCTTGCCAAGGGTATCGCATTTTTGACCCATTTCTCATTGTTAGTGAGTGCACCATCACAGTTAAGACTTATAAATTTCAAAGTCTCCACCTAACCTATGGATTTATCCAAAATCCTGTATGTGCAAACAGACTATGCTACCCTATCAAATTCAATGTTCCAAACTCAATGGCACAGTCAAATTTTACATAAAAGGTCGTTTTGACAAAAAATGGGTCCCACACCAAACTTTCATTTTCTTAAATTTTTGACTAATAGGTCAAAATGAGCTTGTGTACCTCAGCACCAAAACCAAGATTCCATCTTGCCTAAAATCAGTATTTCAAAGTTGTTAGAATAGTCAAATTAGAATGAGGTAAATGGATAAATAGTTATGCTTGAGGGGTACATGGAATCCCCCAAGTGGTTTAATATGGTAAATTAAAGGGCACTTGGAAGTCTCCTTAAACCTATATATGGTTAGCTAAGGATAATATTTGCAAGTTAGGATTGGTTTGACGATACCAATATTAATGGCCTTGGTAAATAAAGGGATAATGGTTTGGTTATTTAGAAATTGGTTTTAATTGGACAATAATAGTAGGATATGTAGCAAAGTCATGGAAAGTAGAGGTCTTGGGAGACCAAAACTAGAAACTCATATTTGTTAATGTGATGTTGGTCTTGGTGACTGTGTGCATAATGTCACACTATATTTGGGGAATGTACTAGTCGTCCCATGTTTTCTTCCCTAGTCATGCAATTTTAGAAACTGGGGCCCTTTCAGTAGGAGTAGCTAACCCATTTAGCCCGTGGGTGGCTTAAGATGGCAAAGCTACACAGCCCAGGTAAAGTTTTTAAAGGCATGCTAAATTTAGTCCCCTTTTCCTTCATAGTTATATTATATATGGTTGTGTGCATATGGATGGTTTTACTTGATTTTATATATCTCATTATTTTATCCTTGTACTAAGATCATACTAGTGTTCACCCGCTAACCCATCTACTGGTGGATGTATACCCACGTTATGTAGTAACTGGCCATTCTACTCCTCTTACATAATGATTAACTCGGGAAGAAGTATTTAGACTAAAATAGTAAGCTTTCATCTATTTGGAAGGCTCCATTTCTTGTTATGGATATCTCTATATACTTTGGTTATATTTTTTATATTGGTTTTTGCCATGGTTGGGAGCATGTCCCAATCAAATTTTATTACTCTTTTAGTTAGAGCTTGGTGGTACTGCTATGGGTTATAATGGGTGGGATCAGTATTGGCGTCAGTCTTGGCATTGGAATAAGTTGGAAGGCTGGCATCATCAGACATAATTTCTCACTATTTCATCATATTTTATTTTGGGATTAATTATATTATGTTTTGGAATATTTTTTGTTATGGCCCAATTTATGGTCCTTGTTTTGGAATTAGTGTGGTATGGTTGGATTATTGGTATGGTATGGTTGGACTCAGCTAAGTTGGTCACTATTGTGATCTTATCCTAGAGTCTCCATGTGAGCTATTGCACTATTTTGCTACATGCTCAAAATTCAGCCAACTCAAGGTAGGCGGCTGGAGGTCAGGTTGGAACGGGGGTGGTCTTCAGTCTCGGTCGAACTTTAGATGCCCATTAGACAAGGCCCCCAGTCGGGTCACGTCACAGCAGTTAGTTTGAAGTGGTGAGCTTTCATTCTCTTAAAGAACTTTATTTCATGGTTTTTCTATTCTCTTTTATCATAAACTATTCATATGGTTTCTTTGGATATCATCGGGGGCATGTCCCGACTTTGATTATATTCGGTTTGTCATATAGGCTATATGGATTACTATGGATTGGGTGTTGTTGTTGATGTTCTTTGAATCCTTTGATATTACATTCATTCTATCTTGCTATATGTTCAGAATTCATCCACTTTTAGCCATATTTATTTTTTTTGCTCGGCAAAGGGGGTGGCCTCTGGTCCTCGATGAACTTGAGATACCTATCACAGTCATGCCCTAGTTTGGGTTATGACAGAGAAGTAGAGGTATTAGTACATATGGTGGTTGTCGTGAGATTACTTAGCTTCATGGTGGACGTGATCAATGTTATGATGTATCTTTCAGGCCTGAGGTAGGTCCTCCATTGCCATCATCATAGGTATCATATTTTTTGTTTTAGATCTGTATATGTATTATTTGATCTAGGGTCAACTTTCTCCTATGTGTCTACATACATTGCTTTGGGTTTTGATTCTGCTTATGAGCCTTTTAATGTGCCTATTCATGTATTTACCCCCATACCAGATATTTTAGTGGTGGATCGAGCATACCGATCTTGTGTTATAACTTTTATTGATGGTGAAACCTAGGTAGATCTAATTTAATTAGATATGGTGATTTTGATATTATCTTGGGTATGGACTAGTTAGCTCCTTATCACTCTGTCTTAGATTGTTTTTTAAGACTGTGACTTTAGCTTCATTGGGGCTGCCAAGAATAGCTTAGAAGAGTGTGCCTCAATTGGGAACCAAGAAGGCTATATCTTCTCTCTAGGATCATCATTTGGTTGAGAAGGGATATTTGTATTTTTTGGCTCATATTCGTAATACTAGTATTGCTTCACCTCCTGCTTTGGATTTTGCTTTTGTGTTCTGTGAGTTTGTGGATATTTTTCCAACAGATTATCCCGGTATGCCCTTGGGTGATATCGACTTTACTATTGATGTTGAGTCGGACACCAAGCCCACTTTTATTCCTCTTTTTATTATGGCCCCAGATAAGTTAAAAAAGTTAAAGGATCAATTACAGGAGCTGTTGGATAAGGGATTTATCCAACCTAGTGTATCACCTTGGGTCGCACCTGTCTTGTTTGTGAAGAAAGAGCATAGGTCTATGCATATGTATTTTGATTATCGACAGTTGAACAAAGTGACGTTAAGAATAAGTATCATTTTTCTCCTATTAATGATTTATTTAATCAACTTTAGGTTGCTTTGGTGTTTTCAAGATTGATGTGAAGTTTGGGTATCACCAGTTGAAGATTAGAACTTTGAATATTCTGAAGATGACTTTTTGGACTCAATACGATCATTATGAGTTCTTAGTCATGTCCTTTGGGTTGATTAATTCCCCATCCGTATTCATGGAGTTTATGAACTTGGTATTTTGACTGTATCTCAACTCTTTTATCATTGTATTCATAGATGATATGTTAGTTTATTCCAAGAGTGAAGCCGATCATGAAGAGCATTTGCAAATTATACTCCAGAGATTGAGGGTGATAATTTGTATGCTAAGTTTGCTAAGTGTGAGTTTTGGTTGGAGTTTGTCTCATTCTTGGGTTATATGGTGACCAAGGATGGTATTATAATTATTTTGACCAAGACTGCAGTAGTTCATAATTGGGCTAGACCTACTTCTCCTACTGCGATTTGAAGTTTTATTGGTTTAGCAAGTTACTATAGGTATTTCATTGAGGGTTTTTCATTTATTACAGCTCTATTGTCCAAGTTGACTCAGAAGAAGATTTCCTTTTAATGGTTCAATGCTTGTGAGGTGAACTTTCAAAACTCAAGGACTTGTTGAGTTTACCTTCTATCTTGACTTTTCCCAAGAAGGATGTGGATTTTTCTATCTTCTGTGATGTTCTGGCATTGGTTCAGGTGTTGTGTCGATGCAGGAGGGTAAGGTGATTGCTTATGCTTCTCGTCAGTTGAAGCCCCATGAGAAGAATCACCATACCCATGATTTGGATCTATGTGCAGTTGCTTTTTCTTTGTAGTTGTAGAGGCATCAATTGTATAGAGTTCATTATAAAATTTTCTCGAATCAGCCTTCAGTAATTCTTCACCCAGCGAGATCTTAATATGAGCCAATGTCGTTGGCTTGAGTTTTTTATGGATTATGACATAAGTATACTCTATTATCCGAGCAAAGCTAATGTGGTTATGGATGTTATGATCCGTAAGTCAACTAACATGGATATCTTAGTGCATATTTTGACCCAGGAAAGCCTTTGGCCTTAGAGATTCAGTCTTTAGCTAACCATATGGTTAGGCTTGATATTTCGACACCTAGGTGTGTTTTTGCATTGTTTGAGGATAGTTCTTTTTTGATAGAGCAGATTTAGGCTCATCAGTTTAATAAAATTGGGTTGAGAGTGATTTAAGATAAGGTGCTGAGTGGTGAGGATAAGGAAGCCTCACTTGATCCAGTCAATGTTTTGAGGATTGGAGGCCAAATTTGTGTGTTGGGAGTGGGTGACTGGATTAGATTGATAATGATAGAGGCTCATTGTTCCAAATATTCTGTCCATCTAGGGGTGTCTAAGATGTACCATAAGTTGAGACTGCATTAGTGGTGGGTTGGTATGAGGAAGAATGTAGCGGATTTTGAAGCTCATTAGTGGTAGGTTTGAAAGGATGACAACATATGACGAAGGACCGTCATATGTTGTCATTAGGTGAAGGCCGAGCATTTAAGACCTGGTGGTTTTCTTCAGAGTTTACCCATTCCCAAATTGAAATAGGAATGGATCACCATGGACTTTGTGACGGTGTTGCCTCACCTTCTCGTGGTTCTGATTGTGTTTGGATCCTTGTATATCAATTGAAAAAATTTGCCTATTTTATTCTGGTACATAGGTTTCCTTAAGTGCTGAGAGGTTAGCCCATATCTATATTTGTTTTATAGTTCATGTTTATGGTGTGCCAGTGTCTATCTCATTGAATTGAGATTTAGTGTTCACATCTCACTTTTGGATGACTTTTCAAGAGAAGTTGGGTACCCGAGTTGATCTTAGCATATTATTTCACCCCAGACCAATGGTCAGTCGGAGAAAACTATTTAGGTTTTGAAGGATATATTGTTCACTTATGTGATAGACTTTGGAGGCCAATGGGAGAAGCACCAAGCCTTTGGCGGAGTTTGAGTATAATAATAGCTATCATTCTAGTATTGAGATGGATCCTTTTCCAGCTTTATATGTCAAGAGTTGTTGCTCTCCAGTTGGTAGGTTTTATGTTTTTGAGATCAAACCTCAAGGTACGAACTTACCTCGTGAGTCTTTGGATAGGGTTTAGATCAATCAGGATAAACTTCGAGTGGCTCAAACTAAGCACAAGTGCTATGTGGATAATAGGCTTTGTGCCTTGAGGTTCAGTGCTGCTGATCATGTCTTCCTTCATCTAACACCCATGAAGGACATGTTGAGATTTGGAAAGAGGTGCAATCTTAGTCCCAGGTATATTGGACCTTTTGAGATCTTTCTGATTATTGGTGATGTGGCTTATAAGCTGGGCTTTCCTCTAGATTTATCAGTTGTACATCCTATTTTTCATGTTTCTATTCTTTGGTGTTACATTCCAAATGAGTCTCATGTCATTTATTGGGATTCGGTTCAGCAAGATGAGCGATTGTCTTTTGTTAAGGAGCCTGACTCTATTCAAGCTAGGGATGTCATACGGTTTTGTTCTCAAGTTATTTCTATGGTTAAAGTCTAGTGGATGCATCGACCTATGGATGAGTCCACATGGGACTTCGAGGATTATATGCATAGCAGTTATACCCAACTTTTAACTAATTCAGGTATTTTTCTTGCCCTTAGTTTGAAGATGGACAAGTTTTATAGTGGTGGATGATGTAGTGACCTAATTTTTGGTGTTTTGTGTGAATTATGTGATAGTGTATGGTCTGATCATTTGACCATTCCTGTAGTTGCATTGTGGAATTACCGGGGTGTGGATATGTTTGGCACGGATCCCAACATATTTCAGCGCGAAATAAGTAAAAATATGATTTTTAATGGCTTGAAAAGCCTAATAATTAACTTTGATTAACACTCATTGACCTGTACACCAGATGACAAAACAAATAATGCCAGTAGGTCCAAAACGTGGATTTTAGGTTGTTGAAATGGTTGGTTAGGTTTTATGGCTTTTATATCTCATTTCGACGCTTTCTTTGGAAAGTTGTGAAATTGGCTTTAAGGGATCAACTTTGTGAAAATGACGACTATCCAAAAATCAAATATCCCCATTGAGTCCAAAACATCAAATTTGATGGGTTGCATAGTCTATTTCCATTCTCGAGATTTCAAATAAATCCTGAGGTATTCGCGGAGACATGGAATTCTCCAAGTCACCAGCTGGTGTAACCATTAAAGTGGACCTTTGGTTTCTTTTGCGGAGGGCCCTTTCACAATAAATCAGTCCTAGCGGCCTAGAAGGTACCGCTAAAGCCATAACTTGGGTGTTTTAGCTCCTAGCGCTAAAACGACTCAAGATCCGCTTTAGCGGCACTTGGTAAATTTAAATACCTCTTTTCGCAATTCCTTCACCATTTTCAAGACTTTGAGCTTGGGGTCTGAGTTTTTGAGATATTTCTTTAATTTTTAAGCTTGGGTAAGCTCCAAAATATTATTTCAACTACTCTTTTTGATTTTTATCATTTAAATTTTGCTAAAACTTGGATTCAAAGGTGAAATTTAGAGATTTTGGCCCTTAAGGCCTAAAATAGTTTTTTTTTTTTGGTTTAAACCCCAATTTCAACTTATTTTCACTAGGATTTTCTTCTATGAGTTTTGTTAATCGTGGAAAATATATTTTTGGGCAAAAGTTTTGGTTTTACCCCTCTTTTTCAAAAACCCATTTCGGGTGTCCGTTTTGATCGTAATTCAAAAATGGTCACTATGGGAATCAATGGTTTTCTTTTGAAGCATAGATTCTATATTTATACGTTTTATTTGATTATGGGTCTATTTGTAAGGAGATAGCACCGGATTAAAGGCTTTTAGTATCGTTTTTCAGTATTCGAGATAGGTTATAGCTTAACTTTCTTCAGACTGGGGTGGATAGTTAATAATAATATAAAAGCATGCTACGAGTATGGAGTTGTATCATGGAAAATGTGTTTGGTGATTTATGTGCCCGTGTGGGGGCCTATATGGATAATATTGGGTGGTTTTTGAAACATTATTTGCTATGTGTGACCATTTAGGGTCTTATATGATATTGGTGGCCTGGCAATGATATATGTACATTTGATTACACTCTTTTTGGTTGTTAAAAGCCTAAATTTTGGGGTTTATGTGATATCTATGATATGTTCTTGCATGTTTCACTTGATGGTTTCTGGATTATATTGGATCATGGATGGTTGGTTGATTTGAGTGGATTTTTTATTCGCATAATTGGTATATTGATTGGATACGAGATATTCTAATTATGGTTGGTTGTAAGCATTACATCCTCATATCATATTCATTTTATAAAACATTGGTACCATCTTAGAAATATTAGAAAAACTGGAAACACTAGCTTTTCTAACAGAAATATGGCATCTTTAAAACTCTCTATTTATATATGTGCCATAGAGAAGTTATGGATATTGGCATTGATATTGGTTGAATACGGATTAACGAAATCCCATGGGTCCTATGCCGGGAAGCTTTAACTCCATTGGTGGATATAGAGGTTGCGTGACAACCTCGTGCATCACATCATCTTGATCATCAGTATCTTATTACACCTTATATATTATGCTTATGCTGAAATTGTATATCTGTCTTTGACTTGATATATCTCCATCTGTTATATTTTCCTATACTTGTAATTGATATACGTGTATACTTGTTTTATTTCTCTACATGTATTTGGTATATGTCTGTATATTAGAACTGCTAGTGGCAATAGTGTGGGCTAACATTTTGGATATTTTTTTATTGCAAGTGATGTGCCCATAGTTTATGTTTATATGCTTTCTTTTCTTCTTTACTCAGTCGTCCTGTGATAACTATTGAGTACAAGTGGACCATACTTATCCCTACTGCGCTCTTCAGTACAGATTCGGGTACGATTGCATCATACGAATAGTTGATTCAAGAGATACTTAGAGCCCATTCGAGTTAGTGATTGATCTAGGCATCCAAAGTTGACTTCGACGTTCCCTTATCTAGACTATCTCTTACTTGTATTCAGAGACAGAGTTCTTCTTCTATTTGGATAACCTATGTATTTTTTACCGCGAGTTGTACTAGTTAGTTCGTATACTGTGACACCAGGTTTTGGGATTTGTTTGGTAACTTGATTATATTTCTCCATTTACTATACTCTCATATTACTTGGCTCCGTTCTAGGGATCTTGCCTTGTTTTGATATTATTTTTTTATTTTACATCAGTTTGGATGATAGGCTTACAAGTCAAGGCTTATCTCGACAAGTGCCATCATGAACCTTGGTTTTTGGGTCGTGACCCCACATCCTGACCAAGCCTAGTAGATCCCTCACAATATTAGCAGCAGTATTTTGGTGATCCTCATCATTCGAGGACTAATATCAATATTTCATTTATTATCATTATTTTAATTTTAAGACAATCTAAGTTAGCTTGGGGCTTGTCCTAGAAATTCATCCTATTTATAGGATTTTTTACAGTCAAATTTATTATGTTTTTCAGCTTTATGGGTTGTTAAGATATTGTCACTTAGGGCTTATTTTCCCAACTCGTTATACATATTTATTATTTTTTACATTATTGATTTTTAGCATTCTTAGTGTTATGCCAAGCCATGGATTAGCTTGGGATCATTGTGACTCTAAGAACCATGTTGCAACTAGGGGGTAGTCTCAAGCCGTGACAGACTCAAATGGGTAATGAGGGATAATCATCTAATAGAGGAAAATCAGTAATTAAAGGTTAACTTAACTTATTGATTCTAGATGCTAAGCACCGAAATATATCACTAGTACAAAGAATCTATGGAGTTATGAAATCATAGGGAACACAGTCCTAGTTTCTTACTATTATAGATCACAACTCAAGTCAATTCAACAGTTGTTACTTGGTTACATATTGTCTTCAAAATAACTAATTAATAGATTAAATAACTATATCAACAGAGCTCCTTCTGGGATCGACCCTAACCTTGATAAGCTTCTATATTTGACAATGACCTAAAAGTGTAATTTGGGCAACATTAGCTAAAAGGAAGTGGGTGAAAATGGGCTCTACAAAACCAAATGTTGATCAACCTCGTACCAAAAAGATTTATACTAATTCAGTCGCAACACTCTTAAAAGAAACTAGTTATATCAAAGACTAGTTGTAAACTTTGGAAGGATTCATTGATTCACTCAAGAAGAATAAAAGAGACCAACACTGATATATGCAAATGAGGGTGCTCACACTTGATCATCTAAAGCATGAAGGGGTTATGACTATCTACATGTTAATTTAGAAAGTCGACTACGACAATAAAAAAGCAAACTCCTCTTAGAACCATCTAGCCATCTTTGTCCAAACATCCCATCATAAATTATCTATAAATGTGGAATGTTCCTACAATCCTTTCTATCACAATGTCACCAACACCTTGAAGTACCATCTGAAAAACCTCTGATCCCTTATGCCTTTTATTAAACTTTATCTTCACTACTTTTTTGTAGTGTTACTTTTATTTTGTTGAACACTTTGTTGCCTCTGCAAACTTTTTGCTTGGTATAAAATAGAGAAACCCAATCATTGTTAACTCTTACGTTCTACCCTTTTAACTACTAGTTGTGTATGTGATTATATTTTGTATGCTATGTGTTGTGCATTGTTGTGCTTGTTTTGTTTTGTTCTTTTTTATAATGACTACGGCGGATAATATCAAGAGTCAAGACGTAATAAAATGGAGCTCTACATATTTAGGTGGATCACTAAGGAATCTCCACTCATATCCTTGAAGCATTATCATAAAAGTGAAGTACCTTGTCAACTGACTCTTATATTTTCTCATCATAAAAAAAGGGAGATTGTTATCACTAAGAGCTACTTAACAATAACTAATTTGTACAAATATCAAAAAGAATACATGTACATCAAATCTCTACAAGAAAGGAAAGAAGACACACATAGAAGTAGATAAATAAAGTCAGATTGGTGAAGCCAAGCCTATACAAAGAAGGAAAGAAAATAAACTAAGGGATGGAACATTTACATCTAGAAGGAAACAACTATCATCCCTTCAGTCACGAAACTAAGAAAGAGACAATTCTAGTCAACCCTTTAACCAAGTTAAACTCCATCCATCCATCCTGATATAAGGAAAAAAGATTAAGACTGTAAAGGAAAGACCTTAGCTATCCAGATGCAAGGAAAGAAGATCAAGACATGAAAAATAAGACTATACATTCATATCTAATACAGTATGTTGTCAATCTTGAGTACATCCAAAGCTGTCAAGATTGACAAAATCCCTTGGGCTTCCTAAAGATTTAAAATCAAATGATAAGAAATGAAATTCTGATTCTCCAAATCAAGGAAACTATTTCCAAAGTTTCCTCAACAATATACTCTGCAACAGCTATAAAAAGAGACGACGATAGAAGAAGATTTTGTGTACTTTACCCAAGTTTTTTCTGTTTACTCTTTAATCCTGCATTATAACTATAACAGATTATTACTTGTGAGAGTAAAAGAAAAAAAGAGAAAAGAAGATAAAAACTGATAGTTATATGTGTAAAAGTTGTACATTGAAAGAACTGGATACAGTTAAGGAGAAACTACAAAGATACAAGATTTATAATTAAGTCACCTTCAAGCTCTAAGAGAATTCTTGTAACTCAAGGGAACTATAAGTAGGCATCATACCGTTGTTCCTAACTAAGATAAATTTGTGTTTCATTCACACATATTATTATTAAATTATATTATATGGTTCGCATACCCTTCTATAGAATGACAGTTGACTCATGATTGATAATAGTAAACTAACTAAAAACAAAAAGAGGTTGACTTATCCCCCCACCCCACAACTTTCTCACTACTAGAAAAAACATAAAAAGCAACCACATGTGGTCGATTTTTCTATTTTTGCAACCACAAAACCGATCACAAGCTGTCGTCGACAAAAGAGTAGTTGCTTTTTGAAAATCGACCAAATGTGGTCACTTTTTCAAAAAAAAAATATTTTTCTTTATAAGTTGATATTAATTAAAAATACTATTAAAAATTGACCACGAGTAGCCACTTTTATATATTTAATTAAGTAATTTTTTAATAAAAGTAACCACTTGTGGCCCATTTGTTTAAATAATTAATTAATTTTCAACAAAAGCAATCACATATGTTTGCTTTTATATATTTAATTAATTAATTCTAAAGAATAGACCACTTGTAGTCGGTTTTATTCATTTATTTAAATATTTTTTTTAATAAAACAAACCACATGTGGTTGGTTTTATTTAATTATTTAATTCTTTTTCTAATAATATCGATCACTTCTAGTCGGTTCTATTTAATTAATTAATTAATTTTTAACAAAAGCAACCACATGTGGCCGCTTTTATATATTTAGCTAATTGATTTTTTCAAATATAATCGACCACTTGTGGTTGGTCTTATTTATTTATTTAAATATTTTTTAATAGATCAACCACACTGACCACATTTGATTGATTTTATCTAATTATTTAATTAATTAATTAATGTTTAACAAAAGCGACCACATGTATTCGCTTTTATATGTTTAACTAATTAATTTTAAAAAAAATCGACCACTTGTGGTCAGTTTTATTTATTTATTAAATTTTTTAAAATATAACTGATTACATATGGACGATTTAATTTAATTATTTCACTCTTTTTTTATAATTAAACCGACCACTTGTGGTTGATTTTATTTAATTAATTAATTATTTTTTAATAAAACCAACTATACATGGTCGATTTATTTAATTATTTTTTTAATAAAACTGATTGTGTGGTCGATTTTATTTAACTGATTAATTATTTTAAAAAAATAAATGACCATGTGTGGTCAATTTATTAATTATTTAATTATTTTATAATAAAATTGACCACTTGTGGTCAGTTATTTCTGAAAAAATAATTTATTAATAAATTAAATAAAAGTGAACAAAATCGAACATTTTTTATAAAAAAATTCCTAGATTATCGACAGCATGTGGTCTGTTTTTATGATAAATATTTAAGAGATTAACCACTCATGGTCAATTTTCTAGTAATTTTTCCCAAAATAGATGATAATTTTGTCAAAAAAAAATTATAGCATATATGTTGTGTTTCCATATTAAACCAGCTATACGATACAGCCCTCCAAAATAAAAATTTACATTAAAATAAAATTTTACATCCAACCAATCATAATCAAAATCCAAACATCTAAACATAAAAATCAAGTTACTACACAAACATCAAATTTTCAAGTAACTACATTTCACAATTTTCAAGATACTACCTCAATATTTCAAGTGACTTCATTTGACAATTTTCAATATACAAGCACACATTTTCAAGTAACTACATATAATAATTTTCCAAACACAAGTTCACATTTTCAATTAACTACACTTAACCATTTTCAAAACAGAAGTTCACATTCTCAAGTAACTAATTCATATTTCATGTAACGATCCTTAACCATTTTCAATTCATTAGTTCACTCTTTTTAAGTTACTACACTTAACCATTTCAACTCACTAGTTCAACATTTCAAGTCACTAATTCAAATTTTCAAGTCATTAGTTAACTACTTCAAATGACTACACTTCACCATTTTTAAGACACAAGTTCACATTTTCAAGTAACTAATTCATATTTCAAGTGACTACATTTAATCATTTCCAACTCACTAGTACACATTTCAAGTAACTACACTTAACCATTTTCAAGTCAGGAATTCACATTTCATGTAACTACACATAATCATTTTCAAGTAACTAATTCATATTTGAAGTGACTACATTTAACCATTTTCAAGTAATTAATTCACATTTCAAACCACTGTACGTAATTATTTTCAAGTAACTAATTCACATTTCAAGTCACTATACTTAAGCATTTTCAACTCACTAGTACACATTTTAAGTAACTACACTTAACTATTTTTCAAGTCACTAATTCACATCATTAGTTCACTGATTCAAGTGAGTACACTTAACCATTTTTAACTCACTAATGCACATTTCAAGTAACTACACTTAACCATTTTTAAGTCACGAATTCATATTCCAAGTAACTAAACATAACCATTTTCAAGTAACTAATTCATATTTCAAGTGACTATACTTAACCAGTTTAAAGTAACTAATTCACATTTCAGGTCACTATTCTGAACTACTTTCAATTAACTCATTCACATTTCAAGTCACTACACTTAATCATTTTCAACTCACTACTACGCATATCAAGAAACTAATTCATATTTCAAGTAACTACCCTTAACCAATTTCAAGTCACTATTCACATTTCAAGTCACTACACTTAACTATTTGCAAGTAACTAATTCACATTTCAAAACGCTCTACTTAACCACTTTCAAGTAACTAATTCACATTGCAAGTCACTATACTTACCCATTTTCTACTCACTAGTACAAATTTCGTGTAACTACACTTAATCATTTTAATGTACCTAATTCACATTTCAAGTCACTACACAACCATTTTTAAGTAACTAATTCATATTTTAAATGACTACACTTAACAATTTTCAAGAAACTAACTCACATTTAAAGTCAATACACCTAACCTTTTTGAAGTTATTAATTCTTTTAAATGACTAGTCTTAACCATTTTCAAGTCACTAGTTTACATTTCAAGTGACTAAACTTAATCATTTTCAACTCACGGGTACACATTTCAAGTAACTACACTTAACCATTTTCAAGTCATAAATTCACATTTCAAGTAACTACACAACCATTTTTAAGTAACTAATTCATATTTCAAGTGCAACTAACTAATTCACATTTCAAGTAACTATACCTAACCATTTTCAACTCACTAGTACACATTTAAAGTAACTACACTTAACCATTTTCAAGTCATTAGTTCACTACTTCAAGTGACTACATTTAACTATTTTCAAAATACAAGTTCATCTTTTGAAGTAACTGATTCACATTTCAGGTGACTACACTTAACCATTTTCAACTCACTAGTGCATCTTTCAAGTAACTACATTTAACCATTTTCAAGTCACGAATTCACATTTTATGTAACTACACATAACCAATTTCAAGCAACTATTTCATGTTTCAAGTGACTACACTTAACCATTTTTAAGTAATGAATCAAGTCACTATACTTAACCATTTTTAAATAATTGATTCACATTTCAAGTCACTACTGAAACACCTTCGCTTTGAACCCTTAGAAAAATTCCCTAAGTTGAGTTTCTGGACAAGGTATGGTTTGAGCATACCACTCGTATGCCATGATTAGCTTTTATCCCTCTCTCTCATATGTTAGGTAGTGTGGTATGGGTTACATTCTATCCAAGGTTCGGTTTGGCCTCACCCAAGTCGTATGATAGGGTACTAGTTATAAGTTGCCAAGTCGTATGATATCTTGAACTTGACCTAGTGTATTTTGCCTAGGGTACGAGTTGTGGGTACTTCTCGTACCTAATGTTACGAATCATGCATGTGTAGTCATATGTAGGATAGTTTAGAGGTCCATGGTGAGGCCTAAGTTATGAGATAGGGTGCCACTCGTACCCTAGAGTATGGTTTAGGTGTGGAAGTTGTACCGTCCTATGTGTGTTCTTCACCTTTGAAGCTGGGGATATTTCTGACATTTTTCACCCCTAAAAACTTATGAACCACAACTTATAACATTTTTTGGACCTTCATTCTTCACTTGGACAACATCAAAACATTCTAAAATCCTCTCAAAACTTCTTCAACAAGATTGGAGGCTAGTCTTTCAAGAAATATTCATCTAGAGGCTAATGGGGTCAAGTTCTTTTATGAATCACCTTTTATAAGGCATGTGACTCTTCCCTCATTGTTATTTCTCAAATATCATGTGTTTTAAACTTTGATTTTGATTCTTAAATGGTGGTTTTTGAAACAAATATTTAGAGTTTGATTCATAGTGATGAGTATTGTGTACTCTTGTTTAAACTTATGTTTATACATGTTTTTGGTGATAGTTTGAACATATGGGTGCTTGTTGATTGTAGTTTAACAATTGGGTCATGAGTAACCCAAGTCTTGATGGTTTTTACTTGGGTTTTGGTCATGGTAAAGTATGCCCTTAAGGTTTTTGTGAAAATGTCTAAGAGAAATAACTAGTTACATATTAATAGTGTTTTGAACTAAGGCAATGGCTTAATAAGTAAGAATGACTTGTAAATGACTTTATAGAGGACTTGTTATCCATGTAATGAGTTAAGTGGTAATCTTGGTGGTTTTATTGATCAAAATGGGGTTTGAGTCCCAAACATGAAATTAAATTATGTTTGAACTAAAGCTTGGTGTAAGAATTCTAATAAAGAATGAATAATTTGGTACAGGTCTTGATGACCATAATTTGACTTGAATGGTGATTGAAAATAAGGCATTGGCCTATTAGAATAATTGATTGATAAATAGTTCATAAAGACTTTGTGTTCAGGTATGGTGTTGAATTGTAGACTTGATGGCTTGTATTGGCTAAGTGGGTTAGAGTCCTTAAATATTGAACTAAGTGGATGTGAATGCATAGAAAATGGGTTAGAGTCCCAATGTCAACTAGTAATAGATGTGATGGCTTGTAGTTAGAGCCCACTTGCTTTAAAAGATGACTTATGGTTGGAGTCCACTTGTCCAACACTATGGCTTGTGGTTAGAGTCCACTTGCTTGATAAGACAAATTATGATTAGAGTCTACTTACTGAATAAGAAGGCTTGAGTTTAGATTCCTCTTTCTTAATATAACCGAGAAGTACAAACTTCCTAACTTATGAAAGTGGAGGGTTAGACTCCTCCACCTTATGTATCAAGATTGGGTGCTTCGAAATGCATGCTAAACCTTGTTTCTTATTTAGAAATTTATGTTTCTATACATGTATACATGTATGTCTATGTATATAAATGTGGGGTCTTATGATGCTTTTACTTGGTTTTGAATAATGACATTATTTTATCCTTATCCTTGAGTTACATGCTAGCGTTCCAACCACTAACCATCTTTGGACGTTATGTCCCCATGCTATATGGGGGCTGGAGCTTCTTCTTTTCTTCCTATATAATTATCAGGTGTTCGAACGGTTTATGTGTTAACTTTAAAGCGGTGACCTTCCATTCTTCAAACAGTATACATTTTATGGTTTTTCTATATTTTGTCATAGACTTATTTTAGATTTGTTTTTTGGCTATGGTCGGGGGCATGTCACTACCTATTATAGACAACGAATTTATAGAGGCTTTATGGATGACTGTTGACTTGGGTATGTTGATTTAGTATGATAATATTAATGGATTGAGTAGACACTTCTTAAGTGGGTAATTGTTAGTCTTGTTTTTGTTATCTTGTTATATAGTTAGAGTTTATCCGACACTTATGGATTAATGTGATGGATAGGTTAGGTTAACGGGTTGATCTCTGGTCCTTGTTAAGCACAAGATGCCCATAAAACAAGGCCCAATTTTGGACCATATTAAGTTGGTATCGGAGCCTAGGTTCATGGTCAGTTGGGTGTCCATAAAGCTGTGTCAAGTAGAGTCTCTTTTATGGGTGTGTAGTGTACCACACTTATAAGAAAGTAGCTACGACATATTTAAGAATGTTTCTCTTTCTTGTGGTTGTATCTCAAGCTATAGAGTCTAAGGTCTTTGATTCTTTTGATTTCTTTTTGCTTACCTTTTAGATCATGACTCCTTGAAGATCTGATTATTAGGCAAACCCTTCTGTCCTGACTGAGGACAATACGAATAGAGCTCATCCAACTTATGGAGTCCTGACTTGATCTAGGGGTTTCGTTCCTGATGGTCCTAAAATTCCAATGGTTCCTTCTAGTCCACCCCCACTTCCTTAGGTTGACATGATGAATGTTGAGTTTTATAATTTGATTCATATAATTTCTCAGTTGGTGGCCTCTTAGGTTTAGCGTGGTGCATCTATTACTCCATCTTCTGAGGCCACAAGGGTTGGCCAGTTTATGAGGTTATGTCCTCTGACTTTTACCAGTGATAAAGTGGAGGAGGATCCTCAAGGTTTTCTGCATGAGATGGAAAAGATATTTAGAGTTATGCATGCCACTAATATGGAAGGGGTAGAGTGGGCAGTCTATCAGCTGAAGGATGTGGCGTACTAATGGTACAAAGAATAGGATCAGACAAGGAGTGATGTTGATGAGTCATCTTTATGGAAGGATTTCTCTAATGTATTTCTGGATCGCTTCTTTCCTCAAGAGTTGAGAAAAGCTAAGGGAGAGGAGTTTGTTAATTTGAGGCAAGGTAGTATGTCTGACAAGTAGTATGCCTTGAAATTCCATCAGTTTCTAGGTATTCTCCAGAGATGATTTCAAGAATAAGGGCTAGGATGTGTAAGTTTGTTGTAGGATTGTCTCGTGAGTTGGTCCTTGAGAGAAAGGTGGCTTTGTTGATCAAAGAATTGGACATCTTTAGATAGGTTGTGCATATACAAAAGTGGAGGAAAAAAAAAGAAGTAGGTTGAGTTTAGTGAAAGGCAAGGGGAGAAATTTAGGCCTTCTGAGAAAAGTGGTAGAGATGGTGGTAAGTGACCAAGAAATAAGTGGGGGAGTTCCAGTTCTTTCTCCTCGGCTAGTGCTCCTTACCTAAAATCATCGGATGATCATCGATCTTAGTTTGATAGTGTGTTCTAGGCACTAGGTGCCTAATTTTAGGCTAATGGGGCTCAGTCGGTTTTATCCTACCCTCCTTATAGATTTTGTGGTCAGCATCATCTTAGTCAATGTGAGAAGGGGAGAAACAGATGTTTTAGATATAATCAGATTGGGCACATATAGCGAGAGTGCCCCTCGCTATTGGCTTCTTGGTCTAATAGGGTCTTTATTGCAACTTCATCTGCTCTTGTACCAAAGGGTGTTATTTTTATAGCTGCTTCTATTTCTGAAACCAACGCTGGTCAAAATTAGTTATATGCACTTGCTATGGGCTAGGAGTCTAAGGCATCCCCAGATATTATTTCTAATATGTTGAAACTTTTCTCCTGTGATGTGTATTGATAAATTGATCCAGGGTCCTCTCTCTCTGATGTGACTCCATTTATGGCTGTGTATTTTAGTTTTGGTCCTGAGTATCTGTCGTTTCCATTTTTGGTTTCTACCCTGATAGAAGACTCTATAGTTGTTAGAAAAGTCTATAGGAGGTTGTGGTAGATGTTGGTAGTAAAAAAACTCTGGTAGACATAATAGAGCTGGATATGGTCAATTTTGATTTTATTCTCTGTATGGATTGATTACATTCATGCTATGCTTTCAAAGATTATCAGACCCATAAGGTTACATTTAAATTTCCAATGAGCCATTCATTGTATGGGATGGGGGATCTTTAGTACCTAAGGAGAGGTTCATCTCATATCTTAGAGCCTAAAAGTTAATTTCTAAAAGATATTTGAATTATTTGGTCTGAGTTAAATATTCTAACTCGGAAGGTCCTTCTCTAAAATTCGTTCTCGTGGTTAATGAGTTTCCTGCTGTCTTTCCTGATGACCTTCTTGGTATTCCTAGCAAAAGGGAAATTGATTTTAGGATTGATCTAGTTATGGACACTCGTCCAATTTCTATCCCTCCTTATAGAATGGCTCTGGTAGAGTTGAAGGAGCTTAACGAGCAATTGAAGGATCTCTTAGATAAAGGTTTTATCCATCCTAGTGTGTCTTCTTTGGGTTCTCCCATGTTGTTTGTGTGTAATAAGGATGGTTTCCTTCAAAAGTGTATTGATTATCGTTAGTTGGATAAGGTGACCATAAAGAATAAATATTCTCTTTCTTGAATAAATGACTTGTTTGATCAGTTTCAGGGTGTGAAGTGTTTCTCTAAGATTGATCGTAGGTTGGGTTATCATCAGCTTAAGATTAGGGAAATGGATATTCCTAAGACTACCTTTAGGACCGGTATGGTCACTATGATTTCGTAGGTATGTCTTTTGGGTTGACCAATGCCCCCATGGCATTTATAGATTTGATGAATAGGGTCTTTCGTCCATTCCTGGACTTGTTTGTCATTGTCTTCATTGATGACATCTCGGTCTATTCTAAGAGTGAGGTGGATCATGTTGATCACCTCCGTTCTGTGTTGCAAACTTTAAAGAATCATTGTTTTTTTGCCAAGTTCTCTAAGTGTAAGTTTTGGTTGAAAGCTCTAACTTTTCTTGATCATGTTATCTATAGCGAAGGGATCATGGTGGATCCATAAAAGGTTGTGGTGATTAAAAAGCGGCCTAGACCTACGACTCCAACTGATATTCAGAGTTTCTTGTATCTAGCCTGTTACTATTGGAGATTTATGGAAAGTTTTTTTACAATAGTTGCTCCATTGACTAAGTTAACCCAAAATAAGATCAAATTCTTGTGGTCGAATGCATACGAGGGTTATTTTGAGAAGTTAAGCGATAAATTGACTTTAGCTCCAATTTTGACCTTGCGCGAGTGAAATGATGGTTTTGTAGTGTATTGTGATGCTTCTCTTATTAGGCTTGGTTGTGTAATGATGTAGCATAGTAGGGTGGTAGCCTATGCATCTAGGAAATTGAAAGTTCATGAGAAGAACTACCCTACTCATAATTTGGAGTTGTTGGCCGTGGTATTTGCATTGAAAATTTGGTGCCACTATCTCTATGGGGTTCATATTCACATCTTTTGTGATCATAAGAGCCTTCAGTATGTATTCACACAAGAGGATTTAAATCTCAGGCAAAGGAGAGGGCTTGAGTTTCTAAATAACTATGATATGAGTCTCCATTACCATCCAGGAAAAGCTAACGTAGTTGTTAATGCTCTTAATATATTATCCTTAGGGAGTTTAGCTCATGTGGATAAGGATAAGCGAGATTTAATGATGGATATTCATTATTTTTCTAATCTTGGAGTTCGACTCATGAACTATGAGAATGGTGGTGTATTTCTGCATCAGGTATAACAGTCATCTCTTGTGGTTATGATAAATGAAAAGTAAATATTGGATACTGATTTAATAAAGATTAAGAGCAATGTGGGTCAACAAAAGGTTATCAATTTTGCAATTGGTAGTGAGGGTATATTGAGGTACCAAGGTAGGATATTCTTTCCCAATGTCGATGGATTGAGGGAAAAGATTGTGGATGAGCCTCATAGATCTCATTATACTATTATCCCAGTTCTACGAAGATGTATCATGATCTTAGGGAGTTCTATTGGTGGAATAATATGAAATGAGATCGAGACGTGGCTAGCTTTATGGCTAAGTGTATGGTGTGTCAATAATTGAAAGTTGAACATATGAGACCCAGAGATTTGTACCAAGAGATTGAGTTGCCCAAATGAAAGTGGGAGTTAATTAATATGGATTTCATCATCGTTCTTCCGTAGTCTCAGAATCAATATGATTCTATATGGGTCATTGGGGATAGAATGACCAAGTCCGCTCACTTCTTGCCAATGAGGACTAGTTTTTCTGTAGAGGATTATTCTAAGTTGTATCTTGCAGATATTGTGAAGTGATATAGTTCTCTAATTTCTATCATTTTGGATCATAGTACTCCGTTCTCATCTCACTTTTTGAAGTTATTTCAAAAAGGTTTGGGAACTAAGGTGTGTCGTAGTACCACTTTCCACCCACAGATGGATAGACAAGTATAGAGGACCATTTAGACATTAAAGAATATGTTGCATGTTTATGTGATTGATTATGGTGGTAGTTGGTACGACCATTTTCCTTTGATTGAAGTCACCTATAACAATAGTTACCACTCTAGTATTTTTATGGCTCTCTTTGAGGCATTGTATGGTAGGAGATGTTGTTCTCCTATTGGGTGGAATTAAGTTGGTGAGGGTAATTTTCTTGTCCTTGATTTGGTTCACCAAGCCATGGAGAAGGTGAAGGATATTCGTGATAGGTTGAAAGCCGACCAAAGTTGCTAAAAGTCCTATACGGGTTTGAGGCATAGGGAATTGGAGTTTGATTGGCGATTGGGTATTCTTGAAGGTATCTCCCATGAAAGGAGTGATATAACTTGGTAAGAAGGGGAAACTAAGCCCCCGATATGTTAGACTATTTTTTATTTTGAAAATAGTTGTAATATTACCTATGAGTTGGAGTTTTCCTCTAGTTTGACCTCCATCCATCTAGTATTCCATGTGTCCATGTTGCGGAAATGTATGTGTGATCCTTCATTGGTTGTTCCTTTGGAGGATGTTGGTATTTCAGACTCTTTGTCCTATGAGGAGGTCCTGGTGAGGATCTTAGATCATCAATTTTGCCGGTTGTGAACGAAAGAGGTGGCTTCAGTTATGGTTATATGGAAAAAACAAAAGTTGAGAAAGCTACTTAGGAGGTGGAAGAGGACATAAAGTCCAAGTATCTGCAATTGTTTTCCAATTTGGAAATTCGTGCTTGAGGTATTGTTAATCTTATTAACTTGATTTATGTCTTTGATAGGGAATGGGTTCAAGTCCCTAAACTTTGAATTGAGCAAGTGTTTTGACAGAGAATGGGTTCAAGTCCCAAAGTCAATTGAATGAATGGCTGATTGATAATGATCAATGCATGTGTCTTATCCTTATGTATGTATTTGTTTTCTAACTTGGTTTAAGGTTAGCTTGATGTGCTTGATGTGTTAACTCGTGCTTATGCTTGCCTAACCCGTCGTTCGAGGATGAATGATTTAAGTGGGGTAAAATTGAAACACCTTGGCTTTGAACCCTTAGAAAAATACTCTAAGTTAAGTTTCTGGACAATGTAGGGTTTGATCATTCCACTCATTTGCTATGTATGATTTTTACCCCCTCTCATATGTTACGCAATGTGGTGTGGGTTACTTTCTTCAGGGTATGGTTTGGCCTCACCAAGTTGTATGATAGGGTACTAGTCGTAAGCTTCCAAGTCGTATGAGCCAATCATGTGTAATTATATGCGGGGATAGTTCAGAGGTCCATGGTGAGGCCTAAGGTATGAGATTGGGTACAACTCGTACCTAGGGTACATTTTATGTGTAGAAGTCGTATCCTCCTGCGGGTGTTCTTAAGCTATTAAGCAAGGGATATTTTAGACATTTCCCAACCCTAAACCCTTATGACCCATGACTTATAACATTATTTGGCCCATCAATCTTCACTTGGACACGATTAAAACATCCCAAAATCCTCTCAAAACTTCTTCAACAAGATTGGAGGCTAGGGTTTCAAGAAGTAGTCATCTGAAGGCTAAAAGGGGTCAAGTACTTTCCATGAAACATCTTGTATAAGGCATGTGACTCTTCCCTCAATTTTATTTCTCAAATATCATGTGTTGAAAACTTTGATTTTGATTCTTGAATGGTGGTATTGGAAACAAATGTTGAGGGTTTTGATGCACAGTGGTGAGTATTGCGTACTCTTGTTTAAGCTTGTGTTTATACGTGTTTTTTATGATGGTTTGCATATGTGGGTGCTTGTTGATTGTGGTTTAACAAATGGGTCATGAGTAACCCAAGTATTAATGGTTTTCACTTGGGTTTTGGTCATAGTAAAGGTATGCCCTCAAGATGTTTGTGAAAATGTCAAAGAAATAACTAGTTACATGTTAATGCTGTTTTGAACTAAGACAATGTTTTAATGAGTAATAATGATTGGTAAATGACTTTTTAAAGGCCTTATTGTCCATGTAATGAGTTAATTGGTAGCCTTGGTGGTTTGATTGGTTAAAAAGGGTTCGAGTCCCAAACATGAAATTGAATTATGTTTGAACTAAAGCTTGGTGTAAGAATGCTAATGAAGAATGAATGGCTTTGTAAAGGTCTTGATGACCATAATTTGACTTTAGCGGTGATTGAAACTAATTCATTGCCCTATTAGAGTAATTGATTGATAAATGGTTCATAAAGACCTTGTGGTCATGTATGGTTTTGAATTGTAGCCTTGATGGCTTGAATTGGCTAAGTGGGTTAGAGTCCTTGAATGTTGAAATAAGTGGATGCGAATGCATAGACAAAGGATTAGGGTCCCAATGTCGACTAGTAATGGATGTGTTGGCTTATGGTTAGAGTCCACTTGCTTAATAAGATGGCTTAAGGCTAGATTCATCTTGCTTAATATAACCGGGAAGTCCAAATTTCCTAGCCTACGCAAGTGGAAGGTTAGAATCCTCCACCTTATGTATCATGAATGGGTTCTTTGAAATGCATGCTAAACCTTGTTTCCTTTTCGGCAATTTATATATCTATACATGTCGACATGTATGCCTATATATATATAAATATATGGTTGTTTGTGATGGATTGACTTGGTTTTGAATAATGACACTATTTTATCCTTATCCTTGAATTACATGCTAGCGTTCCAACCGCTAGCCATCTCTGAACGTTATGTCCCCGCACGACATAGGGGACAGAGCTTCTTCTTATCTTCCTGCCTAGCGATCAGGTGTTTGAGTGGTTCGTGTGTTGTCTTTGAAGTGGTGAGCTTCCATTCTTCGTAAGGTATACATTTCATGGTCTTTCTATCTTATGTCATAGACTTATTTTTAGCTTTGGTTTTTGGCTATGGTCGGAGGCATGTCCCGACATATTATAGACATCGAATTCATAAAGGTTTTGTGGATGACTATGGACTTGGTTATGTCTATTTAGTTTGTTGATATTAATAGATTAAGTAGACACTTCTTAAGTGATGATTGTTAGTCTTGTTTCCACTATCTTGTTATATGGTTGGAGTTCATCCGACACTTTTGGATTGATATGATGGATAGGTTAGGTTAATGGGGCAATCATTTATCCTTGTTGGGCTCGAGATGCCTATACGACAAGGCCCGTTTTCGGGTCGTGTCAACTACACTTAATTATTTTCCAACTCACTGTTACACATTTCAAGTAACTATTCATATTTCAAGTAACTACTCTTAACCATTTTCAAGTCACAAATTCACATTTCAAGTAACTAGACATAACCATTTTTAAGTAACTAATTCATATTTCAAGTGACTATACTTTAACAATTTTTTTAAGTAACTAATTCACATTACAAGTCACTATACTTAATTATTTTCAAGTAACTAATTTATATTTCAAGTAACTACACTTAATCATCTTCAACTCACTACTACACATTTTAAGTAACTAATTCACATTTCAAGTAACTACCGTTAACCATTTTCAAAACACAAATACACTTTTCAATATACTTAACTATTTTCAAGTAATAAATTCACATTTCAAAACACTATACCTAACTACTTTCAAGTAAGTAATTCACATTTCAAGTTACTATACTTAACTATTTTCAACTCACCTGTACACATTTCAAGTAAGTGCACTTAACCATTTTCAAGTCACTAATTCACATTTTCAACTCACTATACTTAACCATTTTAAAGTAACTAATTCACATTTCAAGTCATTACACCTAATCATTTCCAACTCACTATTACACATTTCAAGTAACTAATTCACATTTCAAGTAACTACCCTTAACCATTTTCAAGTCACAAATTCACATTTCGAGTTACTACCCCTAACCATTTTCAAGTAAATAATTCTCATTTCAAGTAACGATCCTTTACCATTTTCAAGTCACTAATTCAATATTTTAAGTAACTACATTTAACCATTTTCAAGTAACTAATTCACATTTCAAGTTACTACACTTACCCGTTTTCAAGTAACACAAGTTCACATTTTCAATTAACTTATCGACATTTCAAGTGACTAAAATTTACCATTTTCAAGTAAATAATTCACATTTTAAGTAACTACACTTAATCATTTTCACGTAAATAATTCACATTTCAATTAACTTTACATAACTATTTTCAAGTAACTAATTCACATTTCAAGTCAATACACTTAACAATTTTTAAGTCATAAATTCACATTTTAAGTGGCTACACTTAACCATTTTCAAGTCACTAACTAATTCACAATGCAAGTGACTACACTTAATTATTTTTAATTAACTAATAACTACACTTAACCATTTTGAAGTCACAAATTCACATTTTAAGTCACGACGCATAACCATTTTCAACTAACTAATTCATATTTCAAGTGACTACACTTAATAATTTTTAAGTAACTAATTCACATTTTTAAGTTTCTATACTAAACCACTTTCAAAACATATTTCCCATTTACAAGTAACTCTACTTAACTATTTTCAAGTCTATAGTTCATTATTTCAAATGACTACACTTAACTATTTTCAAGTCACTTTTAGTTCAACCTTGCGAATTCACAACCAACACCATAATTCCAAATACAATTATTAAACTTCCATTTCAACTACAAGACAAACAATTCAACAAATTAAATAAATCAAATAAGTAGAGATGGCATCACATTTTCCTTTCACACTATAGAATAATCACAATCAACATCAAGTCAAAATAAAATTATTAAACTTTAATTTATATAATAAGTCAAGCAATTCAACAAATTTAATCAAGCAAATAAGTAGAGGTGTCTCATGTCCCTCTAACACCATATAATCATCACAAAACCTATGGCTTTCAAAGCCTTCTTCAACAAATAGTCCCACCATAATACTATATTCAAAGACTTAACTATAAGAAAATAAAGGAATATCAATATAAAGGGGAAAAATTAATGACTTGAGGATCAGGTATAGGTGTGTAGTAAATACAATATTGGTTTCTACTACAGTATTCTACTAGTTGTTGTGTCCAAGAGCACAAGAAAGTATACGTAGTACAACTAAGTAATATAATGGCCTTATAAAATCCAAGTATCAATCCTACAGCGACTTGAATTAGCAACTATATAAATCTAGTTCACAATAAATATAAATAAGTGGTCAAGTAACCAAAAGAGTTTGGAAAGGTAAAACTAATTATAAACTTAAACAATACGATAAATTAAAGGTTTCTTGTACAATAATGGGAAAATCCCAGGGTTAAGACACTGTGAACAATCATACTCAGCTATATAACTTCACTGTTTAGTTAATTATTTTGGTTGTAGGTTCACGGGGTTGATAGTATGACTATGGTCTTCCTAACCTCTAATAAACTATCTAAATTATCCCCACAACTATATTTGTAAGACCTCATAAAAATCCTAAGCTTAATTCTATACTTTCAAGCTTCTTAAGGGGTCCCAGACTTAGAAATTTTAGCTAAGTATTCATACTTAGAGTTATTTTAGCCTTCATAGTTGGCGATCTTATTTTACGACCCTTACGACCACTAAATGCCAATCTTTAAGTTGCTTCATGAGCAGGAATATCAGTAGGTATTCTTAGACTAGTTTAAGATTTTTCAAACATCGTTTGAAGCACGTTTGGGAGTCCAAACTAGTGTATCGATGTGTTCTCGATGCATCACATTGCCTATCGCATCTATGAATATTTTCCCCAGCTCCCAATGCAATTTCCAATGAATTAACGCACACTCGACGCAGCACATCAGCCATAGTATTAATCTCTTTGATGCGGCACGTCGGTCTGCACGTGGCTAGGCCAGTTTTTAGTCATTAAAAATTTGCATCTCAGGGGTATTTGGGTCATTTTCCAACATCTATCATCCTTCAAAACACGAGATTTAGCCACTTTAGAGAAAAAATCCATTCACTACTCTCAAAAATCTTCTAATTTAAGGTTCAAGATTCAAGAACTCGCCATCAACCTTAGTCAATTCAGGTACCATGGTATGTGAAGTGTTTATCCAAGGGTTCCTTTCACCCTAGGAGTCCAAGAAACTCTTTTAAACTTCAAGTAGAATGATTTCATGATTTCCATGATTGGACTTAAGTGTATTCATGATTATAATGTTAATTGGATTTCTAATCCATGGTCTATTACCAGTTTCATGTGGAATTAATTATTATGTGTGTAGTATCATGTGGATTCATGTTAGAGCCATTGAATTTGTAAATTTTGGAATTGATGTTATGATGCCTACATGTTGTTTTAGTACCATGTACATAGTTGTGCTCCCCAAGTGTTTGTTAAAATGCTTATGTCAGTTAAATGGGGAAGAATTCATAGCATGTTAGTATATGTGTAAACTTATACCTTACAGGTGTTTGATAAAATGTCTCTATGGATGAGTTATGAACCAGTGCACAGTGTTATGCTTTTCAAGTATACTCTATGCTTTACGTTTCATACTATCGAGTCTTGGGGGTATTCAATACCTAAAAATTTAGTTGTTTACCTAGAGCTGCAGTAGTTATAGAACAGTCTCAATAGTGTTACAAGTAGTAGTACTCAGTAATCAATCTCAGTCCAGTATTCAGTCTAGAATTCTGTGAACTCAGTCAGTTAACCAAATTTAGTAGTATTCTATCAGTTAGAGGAACCCAGTGAATTCAGTTCAGTTCTGTTAGACAGTACGATCAGTAATAGTTCAGTCAAGCCTAGTATGGACTAGAAATTAGTTCAGTGTCTATTTAGTTGGGAGTATGATTCAGCACCAAGCATACCCAGGTATGGGGTCATTTCTGCCAGTATAGGGTTTGATCTTTAGTAGCAATCCCTATATTATAGAACTACGTAGCCAGCATAGGTTGAGATATCTTCCTGCCAGACTAGGGTTTGATACGTCTCATATGAGTTTTCCAACCAGCGAGGGTTGACGAAAGAGCTTCCTATCAAAGAGGGTTAACTCAGATCTTGTCTTTACCCATGGCACGATACTAATACCATTTCAACTGGGATTATAGGTTGGACTCCAATCCATTCAGAAAAGGGCATGTCGATTAGATGATTACCTCCTACAGTTTTAGTTTTAGTTTCAGTCTTAGTATAGAACTCAGTTCAGTTCTACAAAATTAGGGCTGTCAGAAAAATTCACCTGATTATCAATCAAGATTGTCAAAAATAGTCAGTCAGTTATCAGTATTACAGTATCAGTAAATTTAGATATCAGTTAATTAGTATTCAGAACTCAGTGACCAGGGTTAACATGATCTCAGTTATAGTTTACGTATTCATGCATGTTCTCTCATTCAGTTATGTTCATTTTACTCAGTCAGTTATTATTCATGCACATGAACCTAATCATATCAGCCTACCTCACTTAGCATACCAGTATATTCAAAGTACTGACGTATACTTTTATTTTGTGCTATGATGTGTTATATCATAGGTTCAGCTACACGAGCTCCTGACCGTACTTACCATTCCAGCCTATCAGCAGTAGACTTAGTGGTGAGTCCTCATAGTTCGAGGATAGAGTATCATTTTAGTATTTCAGTATAGTTTTTAGTAGTCGGTGTTAATTGGGGCCTTGTCCTATCAACTCCATAATTTAGACAGTTAGAGGCTTTCAGACAAGAGTATTTTAGACAGATATTTTAGTATTCAGTTTTCAGTATTTAGTATTTGTTTACAATTATAAACCTTATGGCAATTTCATCCTACCTTTCACATTTATTTTAGTAATATCAGTATTGCAGTGTTATTATTATTCAGTGTCCATACCAACTACCAGTCATGGGTTAGCTGGTGGTCCTTTGGGGTTTCTAGCACCGTGTAGCATCCGGGGTACAGACTCAGGGTGTTACAAACCTGGTATCAGAGCCTCTGGTTCAACAGAGTCCTTGGAAGTTCTAAAGTAGCATCTAGTAGAGTTTTATGCATGGGTGTGTAGCGCACCATACTTATGGAGAGGGGGCTATTAGATGTCTTAGGAAAAGTTTCCTTCTTTTAGTATTCATATTGTACGAGTGAGTATGAGCTCTAGATAAACTCTCAGACTAATCCTTTCCTCTTTTATTTAAAGAATATGCCTCCGAAAAGGTCTAAGAGAAGAGAAATGGGAGACCAACCAACACCTCAGCCCATCCATCCAGAAACTCTAGACGAGCATGTCTCCCATGCAAAATTTAGAGCAGCTTTCACCACCCTAGCTTATTTTATGGTAGCCCAGAATGAATGTTCAGCTGTTGTTCCGGCCAACCCAGTGGTCAATACTGCTGCAACCAGGATTTGGGACTTCATCCAAATGAACCCTTCCTCTTTTACCAGGTCAAAGTCAGATTTGGACCTACAGGAATATTTTTCATCAGGTGTAGAAGGTTATAAATATTATGGAGATAACTGCTAGTGAGAGTGCTGAGTTGGCTACATATCAGTTATAGGATGTATCTCACTCGTGGTTTAAATATTGGAAAGCAGAGAGGGCAGCAGATACAGGGCCCATAGAATGGGAGAAATTTGCTATTTATTTTCTGGATAGGTTCTTCCTGCTAGAGTTGAGGGAAGCAAAGGTTTTAGAGTTTATTAATCTGAAGAAAGGCAACATGACAGAACAAGAGTATTCTTTCAAGTTTACTCAATTAGCTAGATATGCCCCTCATGTGGTAGCTGATAGCGGATCTAAGATGAGTAAGTTTGTGTCTGGTGTGTCTAATAGTATGGTCAGGAGTGTAGGACTGCAATGTTGATTAAGGAGATGGACATATCCAGGATCATAGTCCATGCTCGATAGATATAGAAGGCTAAGAATAAAGAAAAGGAGAGGGAGAATAAGAAAGATAGAATAGGTAGCTTTAACTTCACTCAGCATAAGTTAGAGGGTGGGAATCGTTCTCAATTCTTCCCAAAATCTTTAGTTCCAGCTCCACCCTCAGCCAGTGCTCCAGTGCCAAAATTCAAAAATAATAATAGAGATAGGGTGCAAAGCCCTAAACCCCAGGGTAGTGTTATCAGTGCCCAAACAAATCCTCTCTTCTAGAAATATGGTAGAAACTATTAGGATGTCTGCATAGCTGGCAATGAAATATTTTTTGGATAAGGCTAACCAAGCTACAGGGTTAGATAGTGTCCTCAGGTGGGTTCACAGAGTCAGCATAATCATCCCCCATCTCAGTTCGATCACCCAAATTAGAAGGGTGCCACTTCCAGCGCCACCAGTGGGAAATGCCCAAATCGACTCTATGAACTTCTATCCCGATAGGATCAAGAGAGTTCTCCTGATATGGTCACTGGTATGTTACAAGTTTATCATTTGCATGTTTATGCTTTGCTAGATCCAGGAGATTCTTTGTCCTTTGTAACTCCTTGTATAGCTGTTAACTTCGGAGTCAATCCCAAAAATCTAGTAAAGCCTTTCTCAGTCTCTAGCCCAGTGGGTAAATCTATCATAGCCGGACGGGCATATAGGAACTGTTCGGTTATGGTATCTCAGAAAGCCACTTAGCAGACTTAGTAGAATTAGAGATGATAGATTTTGATTTTATTTTTGGCATGGATTGGCTTCATTCATGCTATGCCTCGATTGACTATAGAAATAGAATTATCCAATTTTAGTTTCCAAATAAACCTGTCCTAGAATGGAGGGGTAGTATCTCAGCACTTAGGGGTCAACTTATTTCATACCTTAGGGCAAGAAAAATGATAACTAAGGGATGTGTCTATCATCTTGTTCGAGTTAAGGATTCTAGTTCCGATACTCCCAGTCTTGAGTTAGTTCCAGTAGCATATGAATTCCCAAAGGTATTTCCTGGAGATCTTAGCTCCTGGGATTTTGGGTTGTTTTACTCTATTTCAAATAATAGACTTTTCCACCATTTTTGCTCGTGCTAGTACCCCCCAGAAATTCTTGGATTTCTTGCAATATGAGATTGAATGCCATAACTCTTATTTGTATTTTACTTTTTATTGGTGCTGTTGGGAAATTTGCACAGATAGGATCGCATACTTGGTCACCTGATTCTATGAAGGGTCCCACTCCAGTATCCGCTTTGATTCATGCAGCTACTATGGTAACAACTGGCGTTTTCATGATAGCAAGGTGCTCCCCTTTATTTGAATACCCACCTAAGACTTTGATTGTTATTATTTTTGTAGGAGCTATGATGTCATTCCTTGCGGCAACCACTGGAATATTACAAAATAATCTAAAGAGGGTTATAGCTTATTCAACTTGCAGTCAATTAGGCTATATGATCTTTGCATGCGGCACCTCTAACTATTCGGTAAGCGTCTTTCACTTAATGAATCATGCCTTTTTTAAAGAATTACTATTCCTGAGTGCAGGTTCACTAATTCATGCCATGTCGGATGAGCAACATATGCGGAAGATGGGGGGGCTTGCCTCCTCGCTCCCTTTTACCTATGCCATGATGCTCATGGGCAGCTTATCTCTAATTGGATTTCCTTTTCTAACTGGATTTTATTCCAAAGATATGATCTTAGAGCTCGCTTACACTAAGTATACCATCAGTGGGAACTTTGCTTTCTGGTTGAGAAGTGTCTCTGTCCTTTTCACTTCTTATTACTCCTTTCGTTCACTTTTTCTAACATTACCAACTAATTTATTCAGGCGAGACATCTTACGATGTCATGATGTACCCATTCCTATGGCCATTTCTTTAATACTTTTGGCTCTCGGGAGTCTCTTTGTAGGATACTTTGCCAAAGTGTGACCTGTTAGCCCATAAGTAAGTACTGTGATGAAGCGGTTGTTGCTCACCCAACACAATCGTACGAGGTCACTATTCACCTAACACGGTCATCTGGGGTGAACAAGAATTGGGGATCGAATGCAGGCAAAATTCCCACCAATGGCTGAGATGTTCAGTCGACTCCCTCTCCCTTTGTGGGGGTCCTAACCCCTACGAGTGAGCAGAAAAGGGAGGAGGAAAGAGGCCCTGGTGAACTATCATAATTAGTGAACAAGTGTAAGCTTCGCTGCCCGACAGTATGGAGTACTGACCACACCGAGGGACAGGCCCTGAAGCGAAGGACGGGAACGACCGGAATCAATGTGTTCCAATTTCTGGCCTTGCACCGACCATCCAATGAACCATGGACTAAACGGCCACTACTTGAAAGGACTATGTCTAGGGGACCGCCGCCCCCCCCCCCCCCCCC
>NC_061113.1:172511179-172807743 GCF_002878395.1 Capsicum annuum
GTACATTGAATGTACTGGTATGCTAAATGAGGTAGGCTGATATGCATGGTTTCATGAATAGAACTAATACTTAACTGGATATACATGTAAAGCAAGGAGTACTGAATAAAGAGCATGGAATCTGTAGATATTGGCAATGGATGAAAGTCTGTAATTACCAAGGATGCATCACTGAGCATATAACATGAACTGAGTAAAATATGTAAACTAAAATACTGAAATGACTTAAATCTGTATGCTTTGGTCAAATAACACTAAGTCTAAATAACTTAACTGAGACTATATCTAAGTCTATGGGAGGTATCATCTAACCGACATTCCCCAATTTGAGCTAATCGGGGTCCAACCTGTAACCCTATTTGGAAAGGTGTTAATATCGTGCCATGGGTACTAACGATGGCTATATGGATCCACTAAACTGATATAATGTCCAAAGGACTAGGGGTGTCAAACCTAACTTGACGGGTGACCCCTGCAAGATTGTCAAGCATAATCTGACGGGTAACTTCTCATACCCTACGCTGGCTACATAGTTCTAGAGTACAGGGACTGCTCTTAACAATTTGCCTATCTGACGGGGAAGCCTTCATACCTACACTCGTTCGATGTTAAATCCTACTCACAACTGAAAGACGCTGGAATACTAGACTGTTCTGAGTTTAACTGACTGATCTTTGACTAACCTGAGGTGCTCATAGTATATTTTGAAGACTGTTCTGTAATGTACTGAGACTAGACTAAATAAACAGCTATAGTTTTTGAGTATTTAATCCCCCAGGACTCAAAACAATTATAGTAAAATGACACTAAAACTTGGAGATCAAAACATGAAGGCTTATAATAAACAAATCACTCTTGTAGGCATTTTATCAAACACTTGTAGTTCATAGTTTAAAATAATCGTAGAAATGTCATGGAACTTGTAAAAATAGCATGAATCCGACATAGTAGAGTTAAATTGTGGTCTTGTTCAATAAATAACAACATTAAACATTGACGATTAAAAAATAACAATAATTTCATGGTAACATCGTATAAAATCATAGTTCATGGAGATTCATGGGTGAAATAACAATTTAAAACATAAAAGATCACAATTTTATAATTTAAAAGGGTTTCTTGGACTCCATGGATGAAAGGGATCTATGGATGAACATCTAACATAAGTTAATTGATAAATTTCCTAAAGTTCTTGGTGAGTTCTTGAGGATTGGCCTTGAAATTGGAGAGCTAGGGTTCTTGATTCTGGAGAGAAAGCTTTTTGATTTGGGGAAAATAATTAAAATAACAAGTTTTAAAATTTTTTTTGGGATTAAAAGCACACATGGGCGGATTAGAATATGGGAAAGGACTGTTTTACCCTTGGGCGAAACTTTTAATTTTCATCAAATTTTTCTGAAATGGGCACCTGGCACGACGCGGCGCTATCGTGCCGTGTCACTGAAAACTGAGGGCTTGGCATAACGCAGAGGAATCGCGGTACCCATTTTATTCTAAAATTCACCCTTGGCACGATGCGTGATTATCACGACAAGACATTGGAAAAGGACACTTAGGATTTTGGCTGACGGAGCAACGCGGTGGTTTGCGGAGCTTCATTGGAAATTGATAAATGGGTAATTGGCCTGCTCCGTGATGCGCCATGATTGCAGAGTCACACTGAAAATTTACAATTGTCATTTGATCTACCTATGCGATGCGCTAAGAGTTAGAATGACGGTGTTTAACGAGTGAAATTTAAAATCTCCAAAACTTCTTAACCGATTATTGAATTTAGGTGAATTTTATATTGTTAGAAAGCAAATTGAATTTCCTACACAATGGCAGGCTCTAAAATAAAAAATAATGAGTGTTTTGAAAATTTTATATTCAAATACTCACGTATGGGACTTAGATTATGCTAGGGAAATACGGGGTGTTACAATATCTCCCCCTTGGGATCATTTGTCCTCGAATGAAACTAGTTAAGCTCAGGAAAATAAAAGACTAATCTTACACACTGAACATGCATATCTGATGCATGGAATTCATGATTGAACTGATTTATTAATGCAAAACTGACATGAACATAATGTGCAACTAAAACTGAGCATGATAGAGAAAAATCTTAAGAAGATTTGGTACTTTATACTGAATTTGGAATTGCGGAGAAAAGATGAGGGTACTTGGTCCGCATATCTGCCTCTGCTTCCCAAGTGGCTCCCTCAACTAACGGATTCCCCAAAGAACTTTGACTAGTGGAACTTCTTTATTCCTTAGTCTACGAACTTGATAGTCTACAAACTTGATGATCAAGAATTTCGATTGGAACTTCCTCAAAGGAAAGCCTGTTCTGAATATCTGCACTTTCTAAGGGAAAAACTACCACTGGATCACCAATACACTTTTTCAACAACGAGACATGGAACACTAACTGTACTAGGGATAAATCTGAAGGAAACTCAAGCTCGTAAGCTACCTTTTCAAAATGACTGAGAATTTATAAGGGACCGATATATCAGGGACTTAGTTTCCCTTTCTTGACGAACCTCTTTACTCCTTTCATGGGAGAGATTTTCAAGTCTACAAAATCACCTAAGTCAAACTTGAAATCCTTTCTCCTCACATGAGCATACCATTTCTGTCAGCTCTGGGTAGTGTTAAGTCTTTCTCTAATCAACTAAACCTTATCTAATGCATCAAACACCAAGTTAGGCTCTACTACCATAGTCTCACCTGCTTTAAACCAACCAATAAGAGATCTATATCTCCTACCATAGAGAGATTCATAAGGAGCCATATGGATACTGGAATGATAGCTGTTATCATATACGAATTCAATCAAAGGAAAATGGTCATCCTAACTACCCTTGAAATCAGCAACGCATACTCTCAGCATATCTTCTATATTCTGAATGGTCCTTTCAGCTTGACTATCTGTTTGAGGGTGGAAGGCTGTAATGATATGGACTTGGGCACCAAGACCCTTTTGGAATGCTTTCCAAAAATAAGAGGTAGTCTGGGTACGTCTTTTTGAGATAATAGATAAGAGAGCACTGTGAAACCGACCAACTCTCTGAGATAGAGTTTGGCATAGTCCTCGGCTGAATAAGAGGTATGGACTAACAAGAAATGAGATGATTCGGTCATCCTATCTACGATAACCCAGATAGAATCATGTTGATGATGGGTACGAGGCAAACCTGTCACAAAATCTTTGTTCACTTCCTCCCACTTCCAAGTGGGAATACTGAACTCCTGTACGGACCCTCTAGGTTTCTGGTGCTCAATCTTAACTTGCTGACATGTAGAGAACTTAGCTACAAACTCTAAAATATCTTTATTCATCCCACTTCACCAATAGATCTCCCAAAAATCGCGGTACATCTTAGTGGCCCCTGGATGAATAGAGTAATGCGTACCATGCACTTCTGCAAAAATTCATTGCCTCAAATCATCTACACCATGCACACACAATCTACCTTGACAATGCAAATCACCATCTCCCCCTTAAGAGAAAACCTCTGCTTTCTGGTCTTTGACTGAATCTTTTAATTTAACTAGACTGGAATCACCATCCTGTTTTTTCTTCACCTCAAAAACTAGAGATGATTCTGAGCTACTCTGTACCCACACACTACCCTCTACTGAGCTGATTAACTGGATACCTAGCCGGGAAAGTTGATGACCTTCCTGAACTAACTTCTTGTTACCGTCCCCAACATAAGAAACACTACCCATAGACAATCTACTGAGAGCATCAACCATTACATTGGCCTTTCTCAAATGATATAGAACACTCATGTCATAATCCTTCAATAATTCTAACCACTTTCTCTGACGCAGATTCAAATCTTTTTGAGAGAACACATACTAAAGGCTTTTGTGATCTATGAACACATCTACATGGACCCCATACAAGTAATGCCTCCAAATCTTTAAGGAAAACACTACAGTTGCTAACTCAAGATCATGAGTAGGGTAATTCTTCTCATGGGGTTTAAGTTGTTTGGAGGCATAGGCTATGACCTTACCTCTCTGCATAAGAAAATAGCCCAAACCTACTCTAGATGCATCACAGTACATAAAGAAACCATCTGAACTGTCTGGTAGAGTCAAGACTGGGGCTGAGGTGAGTCAAGTCTTAAACTTTTGAAAAATCTTCTCGTATGAATCTGACCACTGAAACTTAACTTTCTTCTAAGTTAATCTGGATATGGGGGATGCAATAGAAGAAAACCCTTTAACAAACCAACAGTAATAGACAGCTAAACCCAAGAAACTCCTGATATCTGATGGAGAGATGGGTCTAGGCTAGTTTCTCACCACCCTAGTCTTTTGAGGATCGACTCTAATGCCATTATCGAAAATGATATGGCCAGGGAAAGCTAGTGATCTTAGCCATAATTCACACTTACTAAATTTAGCGAACAACTGGTGAACTCTAAGAGTCTGAAGCACTACTCTCAGGTGGTCTGCATGCTTATTTTTTCTCCGAAAGTAAACAAGAATGTTGTCAATAAAGATTATGGTGAACCTGTCCAAGTACTGCTTAAACACTCAGTTTATCAAGTCCATGAAGGTTGCTGGGGCATTAGTAATACCAAAGGACATGAATAGAAATTTAAAGTGACTATACCAGGTTTAGAAAGCTATTTTTAGAATGCCACATTCTCTGACCCTGAGCTGATGATAGCCTGATCTGAGGACTATCTTTGAAAAATAACTGGCACCCTGAAGTTGATCAAACAAGTCATTGATTCTAGGAAGTGGATATTTATCCTTGACTGTAACTTTGTTCAACTGATGGTAGTCTATGCACATTCTGAGAGAACCATCTTTCTTACATACGAATATAATAGGAGCTCCCCATAGGGAGATGCTGGGTATGATGAATCCCTTATTTAAGAGATCCTTAACTGTTCTTTTATCTCCTTGAGTTCTGCTGGAGTCATTCTATATAACGGAATAGATATAGGCTGAGTGTCTGGGAGAAGGTCTATTCAAAAGTCAATTTCCCTTTCGGGAGGAACTCTAGGTAGATCTTCAGGAAATAATATAAGAATTCATTTACTACTAGAACTAACTCAATATTTGGAGTTTTTGAGTTAGAGCTTTGACTCATACAAAATGGTAAATACACCCCTTTGATATCATCTTTCTCGCACTAAGGTACGAAATCAACTAACCCCTAAGAGTTGTAGTACTAACCCTCCATTTAAGGACAGGATCATTTGGAAACTGAAAATAAACTATTTTATTTCTACAATCAACTGAGGCATAGCATGAGTAGAGCCAATCCATGCCAAAAATGACATCAAAATCCATCATCTCTAACTCCACGAGATTAATTGAGGTAAATTTCTGAAATATTATGATCGGACAATTCCTGTATACCTATTTGGCTACAATGGAAACGCTTACTGGGGTAGACACTGAAAAGGGCTCTACTAGAGTTTTGGGAATGGCTCCAAAGTTGATGGCTATATATGGAGTTACAAAAGAAAGAGAAGCTCCAGGGTCTAGTAAAGCATAAACATGTAAGTGAAAAACCTGCAACGTACCAGTAACTATGTCAGGAGAATTTTCCTAATCTTGGTGGGACTGAAGAGCATATAATCTATTCAGATATTGACCACTGATAGCATTGAAAGTTGTACCCTACTGAGTTGGGAGATAGGATGGAACTGATGACTGATGGGACTGGCCCTATTGGCGCACATCCCTACATTTCTGAGCAACTACCAGACACTCTCAAATCCAATGGCCTGGCTTGCCACACCTGAAGCACACATAACTACATGCTTTTCACTCACCCTGATAGTGTCTGCCAGACTTTTGACATAGAGTATTTGTATGAGTACTACTATTACTTACCTAGGACTTAGAGCCTGGTGCCCTATCTCTATTGTCATTTCTAAATTTCGGTACCAGAGCACTGGCTAAAGAAGGTGCTGGGGCTGAAGTCCTCTAATGAAACTAAGGATGATTACCACCTTCTATGTTTGGCTAATTGAAATTGAAACTACCCATCCTAGCTCTCTTGTTTCTTTTTTCCCTCTCTGTAATCTTCTACTCCTTAATTTTTTGAGCATGGACCATCAGCCTAGACAAGTCCATCTCACTAATAAGCATTACGGTCCTGCACTCCTTGACCACACTATTAGATACACCAGTCACAAACTTAGTTTGGACCTATTATCAGCTACCATATGAGGAGCATACTTAGCTAACTGAGTTAACTTGAGGGAATACTCCCTCACACTCATACTGCCTTGCCTCAAATTAATGAATTCTAACACCTTAGCCTCTCTCAACTCTAATGGGAAGAACCTATCTAAGAAAGTTATGGCAAACTCTTCCCATTCTACAGCCCCTGCATCTACACCGCTATCAACTTTCCACTACTTAAACTAAGTATAGGCTATATCTTGCATTTTTGATATGAACCCAACTTGGCACTTTGACTAGATGTCACCCCCATAGTATCCGTTACCTTCTGAACCATATCGAAGAATTCTTGTGGATCCTCTTCAAACTTAGATCTCATGAAAGAAGGAGGATTGATCCAGGTGAAATCCTGAATTCTAGTCGCGGTAGTATTGGCCACTGGGTTGGCCAGAATAGCAATTGGCCATTTATTTTGTACTGCTACTGAATTGGCTAGAGTAGTGAACACAACTCTAAATTCTACGTGAGAGGCATACTAGTCCAAAGGATATGCCTTGATGGGCTGAGGGGATGCCTGAGTTCTAGTTCTTCTTTCGTTTTTCTTGGGAGGCATGTTCTATAAATAAAAGGAGGAAATAGATTAGACAGGGTGTTTAACTTGAGCTCATGCTCACTCGCACAATATGAATACTGTAAGAAGGAAAACTTTTCCTAATCGCCTTGTAGCCTCTTGTCCATAAGTATGGAGCGCTACACACCCATGCATAAAACTCTACTCAATGCGGCTTTTAGACTTTCTAGAAAAATTTAAAACCTGGCTCTGATACCAAGTTTGTAATGACCCAGGACTACCCCCTAGTCATCACATGGTGCTTATAGTCTCGAGGGATCATAAGCTAACCCATGAGCTGATACCTACTGTGAGCACTGAATAATATGACCATAAATATGGAAAAATACTGAAATGCCATAATGTTTTAATTATGAAATGGCTACTAAATTATGAATCTGTCATAATATTGAAATATGAATAATCTAAATAACTAACTGTAGTATCTGAAAAACCTCTAAACTGAATACTATGAGTTGATGGGACAGGCCCCCCAATTAATTCTACTAACTAATGAGATCAAGACATAAAGTAGTATAATCTATCCTCGAATGATGAGGACTCACCACTGCTATTGTACTACTGATGATCTGAGGGACTAAGTGCGATTTGAGAAATGAGCGTCAATACCTATGATATAATACATCATAGCGCAAAAGAAATGGTATGCGATCAGTACTTTGAATGTACTGGTATGCTAAATAAGGTAGGCTGATATGCATGGTTTCATGAATAGAACTAATAATTAATTGGATATATATGTAAAGCATAAAGTACTAAATAAAGAGCATGGAATCCGTAGATACTGAAAATGCATGAAAGTATATAATTACTGAAGATGCATGACCGAGCATTAAGATAAACTGAGCAAAATTCATAAATTGAAATACTGAAATGAATGATATCTATATGCTTTGGTCAAACAACCCTAAGTCTAAATAATTGAACTGAGACTATATTTGAGACTGTAGGAGGTATTATCTAATCAAAATTTCCCAATTTGAGCTAGTCGGGGTCCAACCTGTAACCCCAGTTGGAAGGGTGTTAATACCGTGCCACGGGTACTAACAATGGTTGTGTAGATCCACTAAACTGATATAATGTCCAAAGGACTAAGGGTAAAGCCTGAACTTATGGGTGACCCCTGCGAGATAGTCAAGCCTAATCTGATGGGTTACTTCTCATACCCTACGCTGGCTATGTAGTTCTGGAGTATAGGGACTACTACTAATGACTCTGCCTATCTGACGGAGAAGATGCCATCCCTACACTCTTTCAATGTTAAATTCTACTCCCAATTGAAAGACACTGGAATACTAGACTGTTCTGAGTTTAATTGAATGATATTTGACTATCCTGAGGTGTTCATAGTATATTATGAAGACTATTCTATAATGTACTGAGACTAGACTAAATAAATAGCTATGGTTTTTGATTATTCAATACCCCCAGGACTCAAACCAATTATAGTAAAATGACACTAAAACTTGGAGATCAAAACATGAAGGCTCTTAATAAACAAATCACTCTTGTAGGCATTTTATCAAATATTTGTAGTTCATAGTTTAAAAAAATCATAGGAATGTCATAGAACTTGTTAAAATAGCATGAATCCAGCATTGTAGAGCTAAATCATGGTCTTGTTCAATAAATAACAACATTAAAACAAGGAGGATTAAATAATAACAATAATTTCATGGTAACATGGTATAGAATCGTAGTTTATAGAGATTCATGGATGAAATCACAATTTAAAATAGAAAAGATCACAATTTTATAATTTAAAAGGGTTTGTTGGACTCCATTGATGAAAGGGATCCATGGATGAACATCTAACATAACTTAATTGATGAATTTCCTAAAGTTCTTGAAGATTGGCCTTGAAATTGGAGAGCTAGGGTTCTTGATTTGGGAGGGAAAACTTCTTGATTTGGGGGAAAATAATTAAAATAATGAGTTTAAAAACATTTTTAGGAATTAAAATCACATCTGGGAGGATTAGAATTAGGGGAAAGGACTATTTTACCCTTTGGCAAAACTTTTAATTTTCAATGAATTTTTCTGAAATGGGCACCTGGTGCAACGCGGTGCTATTGCACTATGTCACTGGAAACTGAGGGATTGGAACAACACAGTGGAATCGTGGTGCCCATTTTATTCTGAAATTCTCCCTTGGCGCGATGCACCATTATCGTGACAAGACACTGGAAAAAGACAATTGGGATTTTGGTTGACGGCGCAACTTGGTGGTTTCGCGGAGCTTCACTGGAAATTGACAAATGGGAAATTGGTCTATTCCATGATGTGACATAATCGCAAAGTCACACTGGAAATTAACAATTGTCATTTGGGCTGCCTACGCGAAGCGCTAAGGGTTAGAATGACGGTGTTTAATGACTGGAATTTTAAATCGCAATAACTTCTTACCCAATTATTGGATTTAGGCAAATTTTATATCGTTGGAAAGCTAATTGAATTTGGTGCACAATGGAAGGCTCTAACATGAAAAATAATGAGTGTTTAGAAAATTTTATATATGAATACTCACGTATTGGGACTTAGATTATGCTAGGGAAATACGGGGTGTTACAAATTGCAACTCACTCTTGAGTGATTTCCTATTCACTGTAGCCACTGATTTTCCTTTAACCTTTGATGCTGCTTTCAAAAAATCTATTGATGGTTGTTTCTTTGAGACAGTCCTTATGGCACAGATAGGAACATCCAGAATTCTACCAAGCAAAGCAACATTAATATTCGGCTTCTTCCCTTGAACTATTGTTGACATCTTCATCTAATATTTAAAACACTCCAATATGGATTGTAATTCCCTGAACACCTTATCAAAGATTATGGGAATAGGTCCTTCTATGATATAAACCCAACCTTGATGTCTTATCAGCTTAACAAATTCCAATATTTCAGGTTCTATTAACACACTTGTGTCAAAAATCCTTCAAGTTAATACCTTTTGATTTCTCAAGAATCTATTTCTCACTTCTTTAGGCACAACCTTACTTATCTCACTATTTTTATTTCAAGTATAGATGATCACAAATTCTCTTTCAGCTTCTTTCCTCTTCTTAGGACCAAGTCCCTTAAAAGTTTTCTTTTAAAACTTTCAGACTTTATCCTAGAATATTTTAGTGTTTTACTAACATTTTGATTTTTAGGAGGAAATATACTCTTTCCTGGGCTATTCGATAGTAAGATGAGGTTTTTAGCAACCCAGGCATCATCCCTTAATATTTTATTAGAAAAATTTGGATGGCTCAGGGAAGATTCTTCATCAACAAATTGAGTGACAAAGGAGTTCGGCTATGGAAGAGAGAGAGATGAAGAGTTTTTTTCAAAAGGATTTGAGAATGGACTTAATGCTATGCTCATTTTTCTTTAAAAGACATAAAAATGGGGAATTATAGCCAATTGCAGATCTTTTCTATAGGAGAACAATTTGTGACTAGATCTTTCATTTTGACAAGATAAGAAATGGATAAGCTTCGATATAAAGGAAGAATTAAGTATAGAATAAGATTTTTGAAAGAGTTGGATGTGATCAATTTCAATTTGGGATGAATCATCCTTTCTTTTAGGATACGATAATGTTTTTTGACAGAAAAAGAGAGAGAGAATGTTGCTTTGTCTATTACAACAAAAAAATGCACATTCATGATACTAACTTGAGAGATGGGACTAGGTCCCACTCATTCTTTGAGTGAATCCTTGACTTTGTGTATTTTACATTTTCCTCCTCCAAAGTTGTTCCAATGGTTGTATACTTACAAGGGTATGATACTGATTTAGATCAACATGCACCTATTCTACCAAGGATACCTTCCGCCTAAACATAGCCAAATTTTTAAGAGCTACATTGATTTACATGTTAGGTCAAGTTAATTAAATCACTCCCTACTTTAACCTCTTAACCTCAGCTTTTTATTTTTAATACACCACTTTATACCAATAATTATTTTGAAAAGGGTCTCAGGACCAAGTCCCAAACTTATCATCCTTCAAATATCTAAGGTTCCTTCTGATTTACTTTGAACTAGATAGTATCTTTTAGAGTCTTTTCTCCTTTTCAACTTACTTTTGAGATATGAATGCTGAGAAATCCAAGAAATTTCTGAATTAGACTCTTTTTTGCAATTCTATCTTCTAGTATAAAGTTAGAATATCTAGGGTAATGAGAAGATATGAGCTTCTAGTTTGACCCTCTGAGATGAATTCCACTGGGACCAAGTCCCTGTGAAATCTTGATTAGATATTTCTTGAGTTTCTTCTGCTTGAGCTGATGTTTGTGACTGAGATCTTGGATCACCATTACACTCAATACTTCCCTCTTATATGAAATCTGTCCTTGACCCTCATCTTTATCCACATCTTTCTTATTTTAGGAGTATCTCTTACATGCAACTTTTATTTATACCTTTTACCCTTTTGTAACATAAGAGACCTCCACCTTAGAGTAGCTTAAGAGAGAGAATACAATCAGATCTTCCATTCATAGATTTGAATAATTACATATCAAGGGTACAATTCTGAATGCCCCTTCTCCCTCCTATATTCAAAATCATTTGTTATGTTTGGAAACCCATTTGAGTTTGAGTTTCCAGTAAGAGGATAGAGGTATGATTAAATACTTCATTGCCCATCTAGGTAATGTGAGTTTCTTCACATTTTTCCAAAGGTTTTAAACCTTTAGGATAGGTACTCCCCTTCTGGATATTTCTAACATTGATCATTCTTGCTCTGAGCCATCTTTGACAAACTTTCTTGATGTGTCCATCTCTTCCACAGTGAGTACATAGAGGCATGTGGACCTTGTTATTAGCATCATAACTAGTCTTTCCATAAGAACCAGGTGATTGAGTTTTGTACTAATACCCAAGAGCTTTACCATTATTAACTCCTTGATTAGTGAAGTTAGAAAGGATCTGAGATGATGTAGTCTGAACCAGGTCCTTCTCTAACTCCTCATTCTTCTAGAGTACAGTCATGGGATGCATTTGAGAATCCTTCAGTTTATCTTCATGTTCAATTTAAAACTTTGAGGATTTTTTCTTTCCTTTATTATTTGAATTATCTACTTTCTTAAGTTGACTCACCAAGTTCAGATTTTCAAATTTCAACTTAGCAACTTGTTCCTCAGGTTTAGATATCTGGAGAGTCAAAGCTATCAACTCAAACTCCTGATCTTCTATTTTTTCTTATACAGTATTATTCTTCTCTCTATCACAAGCACCATCTCTTTTTTCCAGTTGACTTACTAAATTTTGATTTTAAGATTTTAACTTAGTAACCTGCTTCTTAGTTTTAGATATTTGGAGAGTTAAAGAAATTAACGCAAGCTCTTGACTTTCTACTTTTTCTTTTAGAGCAATTTTTCTCTCAGTCATTTTACACATAGAATCAATCAGCATATTTGTAAGCTTTCTTTTTTTATCTTTCTAGTAGAATAGTTTTCCAAGTTTTCTTTGGGGTTAAAAAGTTTTACCTCATTTTCGTCATCATCTTCAGTATTTTCCATAAAATCAAAAAAGGAATCAAAGGCCACTTTCTCATCTTCCACTGCAAGCATAGAGATATGTCTATGCTTCCTATCTTTTTCAAATTCATCGGAGGAACCCCATAGATAGCTATGGACTTATTAATGGAAAAATCTACTGCAACCCTTCTGCTTAATATTATAGGTACCTGGTCCCTGTTCCTTACTTTGTAACCTTCAGTGTTAAGATATTCTTGATAGTTCATTTTGTGCATTGGACAATCCTTAAATGAAATGCTCAATACTTCAACATTTATGAGAAACCTCCATAATGCCTCCACTTTCGCTGCTATTTCTACTTTTTTGAAACTGGCCACTTTCTTCATAGCTCTAACTATTCATTTTTTTTTCAAATAGGCAACATTAGTGTCTTCTTTATTAGAGTCTGATTTTAATCCTCTCAGTGCCAGATATTTTTCTCTTTTCTCCTTTCTACTCTTATTCTTGCTACTTCTTGAGTTCATGTGTCTTTAAATCTCCAATAATCTCATCCTTACGTTAATAATAGCATCTACTTTGATTTATAGGATTTTGGTAGAACCCAAGAATCTTCCTCACTTGCTTATACAATGGAATCACTTGTCCTAAACAGTGTAGCTCCTTTGTGATGGGAGTGAATCTTGTATGCATTTCCTGTATTATCTCTCATTTTTTCATAGTGAAGGTTTTTTACTAGGTAATCAGCATGTTAACTTTCAAATCATTCACATCTATAGTTCCTTCATGAGCTATTTTAAAGCAGTCCCAGATTTCTTTAGCATTTTTATATGCAAGAATCCTGTCGTATTTACAGGCCCTATACCATAAACTAGCAATTTCTTGGTTTTGTAGTTCTTCTCAATTTTCTTTCTATCGTCATCATCATACTTTCTCCTATTTTTAACAGCCATTCTAGTTATTTCTCCTTCTTTTACTTCTTTAATAGGAACATGAGTACCATTAAGAATTACGTCCATCAAATCAATATCCTCAGCCATAATAAAGTAAAACTTCCTGGTTATCCACCATCCATAATATTGCCTATTAAATGTAGGTGTTCTAGTGATAGATAACCCTTCTTCTAGGTTAGGTGGAGCATCCATGCTAACCAAATAACTTTAGGTGTGACCCTTTGCGAGTGTTCTAGATCTGATACCAATTGCTGAAATCATGGGGGTTGCACCACACTATGAGGGACCAGGTCCCTAAAAATCAATCACAGGTAAAAACACAGTAAAGAAACAAGGAACACAATACAGTGTAGGAAGAGTAAAAACATGATATTTAACATGGAAACCCCTTACTCCAAGATAAAAAACCACTTCTTGCCCTTACAAACTCTTCTAAATTTACTATAATCAACATCTTAATTACCAACTTGAGTTGAACCTAACTTTAGGTTCCTCCTTCTTGTAATAACTCTACTACAAGCTGAACTTGAAAACTCAACCAAGACTCCTCAACATTGATTTACTCTAATCAGTATCAATATTAGGCAACTCTACCTAATCACTCCCCCAAAAAACAATTCATTTCTCTTATATTATGATTAATTCAATTACAAACCAATATCTAACTCAAGAACGTTTACAGTATCAACATACCAAGACTAAGAACTTAAGCTAAAATTAAGTTCTTACCTTTTCTCTTTTCACTCTTCTGAATTTGAAAAAATCATTTGATAGAGAATAATCCTTTTTATTTTATAGATGAGTGATAATTAAGGTTGAAATACCATTGGACCAAATGTCTTACATAGTACAAGAAACTCCTGCACAGTTTGTTACACAAGAGGACAAAACTGTGCTGACACATGTAAGTTGTACTGTTTCCTTGAACATACAGGGAACTGGTCCATTGTAGTCATCTGCTCATCATTAAAATAAGATACATCATATTTATCATTAAATGCTTATTTTAAATTAGGAAAATTAGGATTTTGGGTAAGGGTTAAGAAATTATAGTTTGATGATTTGAGGGTCAATTTGAAATCTATTTTTGATGAAATTTCAAACTTAAGTTCCTTACTTTATGAGTAAACTATTTATAAAGAAAAATAAGATTTTTACCTTGGATTCTTTGAGTTGACTTTTAGATTAACATTTTGGGCTCAAGATATAATTATTGTCATATGGGTGTTTACAAACTAATTTGCCTACCTAGATTACATATGTGAACAAATTGGAATTGCTTAAAGGCCAATATAGAAAGAAAATGCCATTATTTGGCTTTTAGATCTTTGTTTAAGGAAAATTAATATTTTGTTTTCTTTTTATAAAGTGTTAGTATATTATTCACTGAACACAAGGATAATGGATAATGTGGATCTATATTAATAAGATGACAAGCATTTAAATAGGTAATAATTGTTATTTTATATTGGGTTCATATGATATTTTATATGAATTGAGTGATTACAAGAAAACTTGAAATGATATTGGAAATAAGCTATTTATGAGCTTATTATCTTAAAAAGTGTATTTCTTATTTGGAGTTTATGTAGCATGCTTGCACATTATGCATTACATTCCATATGGATCAGAGTGGCACACTTTCACCTTTTTATAAAGATAAGAGTGACATATCTAACCTATAATACATATGGATCAAAGTGGAATGTCTTTTAATATACAAACCTTTCAAGTCACCCATTGGTCATTATTGTCCGACGGAAGAAGCAGGTGTGTACACAACATAGTCATTACTTTTGGTCAGCATCATTTACTTAATTATTGAGTTTCCTTATATTTATGTGCTTATGTGTTGTATGATTTAATTGTCTTTTATCTAACATAGTTTGAGATTCTATTATTATGTTGATGTTATTATTGTTAGCTTTATCTTACTAGACTAAGTATTATATAAATGATTGATATATGTGGTTAAGTACATAATAAGAAAGTGTAGGGCCAACCCTTACAATTATTTCATGTTAGGATCAATTGATGATGATGTTGAGTATACATATTTTCATACTTAGCATTTCCATTTCTAACCTTTGTTGTGCATGTGTTGAGTCAAGCACGAGAGGTAGGTGATCCTTGCAGAGATGACTAGTATCGCTAAAGTGACACTTTTATCACTTTAGCGTCTAGTGCTTAAGCATCTGGATGTTCTCTTAAGAAACACCTGGACATCTATGAATTCTATAATTAACCCACTTAGCCCGATTTCTCCTATTTTCACCTATTATCAAGAGTGTAGAACCCTAAAAAGTGTAAAAACTTGGGAGATTCATTGGTGAATGATTTTGGAGCATTTGAGAACTTAAATTATGTGTTTCTTCTCCAAATTCTTAGTAAGTTTTTGTCAACTTCATGATTAAATCCTTCATCTTTTTCCAAAATCCATAGAATATTTATGGGTTGATTGTAGCACCATTAAAGGTCGAAATTCACCCATTCTTGAGGGTAAATGTTCCATGAGCATAGGGGGATGTACTTTCAGTTTTGAAAGTGTGATTCTACGAGCAGGACCTATATGGGATTTTTACATAATTTTGGACTTAGAGTTAAAAAGTGAAATATAGGTAGCATTATACTCATTTTGATGAGTAGCTTATGATTTTTATAGTGTTGTATCTTGAGGAAGCTTCCCAAAAAGGGAAATTATTGGTTTAGCAGATTCTTTGGACTTTTCTTTGATGTCCAAGTAGTCTAGGTTTACCTTCTTCACAGACTGAGCTAATTCATAGTTTAGTTTTGATATTATGGTAGATATGGGATAGAATTTAGGTAATGGAGGTATGATTGATATAATTAGTATTATGTAGAATGTTTAGCCTACTAGGGAATCATAATTTAGGTAGAACTGACTTAGTTATTCATGATTTTACTAGAATTTCCATCTTAGGGCTAATTATGGCTTATTTGACATCTAGAAGTGAATTTAGATACCTTATCCTTATGCGAGATAAAATTATTCTAAGAATGAACTTCAAGGATTAGAATTGGGACCCTTCGACCCACCTTAGATCAAAATTTGTGTTACAATTCATAGACTTCTATTCTCATGTTATTCATCTTAAAAGGATTATTTTGGTACTTTGAGGAGATTAGATGCTTAGTGACTATGCTAGTTCGGTACTTGAGTGTTAGTGTTAATTCCAGGCAAAACCCTGTGGTTTATTGACTTTGAGTTTCTATTCAAGTCCAGAAAATTGATGATGATATTGATGACATGAGTTACGATTCAAGTATGGCAAATGGTGATAATGATGATGATTCTAGTGAGTTCTAGTTTGCATCCGACATTGAGAGTTCATTTATGATATGACACGATTTGGATGGATTCACGGTTTTGGTTTGAAATTTGGTAAATTTATGGATCTTTTGTTATTTACTTTCACTTGATTGCTCCCCCTAGGCTTATGGGATCCTACATTGGGTTATTTAATTTTTTGCACTTACTGGCTTATGGGGCCAGTTTTGTAGTATTAATTATGCTTTCTTTCATATTGTGTCTATTCTAGTTATTTATTACAATGTTGGAGCTTATTTCCAAGTTTACCTTTTTACCTTATTTAGCTTATTTATCTTGCATCTTTATCATATTTATATCATGATTTAGTTTAGTCAGTTGATGATGCCTATTGAGTACCTGTGGTTTTTATGCTCATACAACACTTATGTACTTTTTTGGTGCAGATCCGAGTACTAGTATTGCTGATGATTTCATAGATAGGTTGAGCTCTCAGAGTACAAGTTTCCCTTTTTCATTCTATAACCTATGTCTAGTCTTTCACTATCTGAGCCAGATTTGAATTTAACTATTTTAATACTTATTTTTCTTTTGTAGTAGCTCTTGTACCAATACTACTAGTTCGTGGGATGGTTTCTGATGCTTTATCGATATTTTAGGATATCATTACTCTCTTAATGTTACTATAAGTCTTTAATTGTTTGATTTCTAGCTTTTAGGTCTTTTTCTACATAATTACACCATTACTTATAGCTCAAGCTACAGTTTGGCTTACCTACTGGTGGGATAAAGTAGGTGTTATCATGACTCAAATTGGGTCATGAAAAATTGGTATCAGATCCCAGGTTTACCAGTACTGATTGTATAAGAGCAAGTGTTTAGTAGAGTTTCATGGATCAGGGCAATGATGTCTGTTTCTTATCTTTTAGCGGTTATAGGATATTCTTAAGAGGTATTCACTTCTTTCACTTATTTCGTGCTAAGAGCTTGAGTTGGTTTCTAAGGAATTCCTTTGGTTTCACTCTTTCATAGATGGCTAGGACATATGTTACCACTATCCAAGATGAGGATCCTGAGATCGAGCCTAGGGATCTTGTGTCTATTCGTGGATGACCTAGAGTTCGTGGACATCATAAAAATGTATCCCCAGCTAGAGGCTAGGATTAGGGGACTTTAATTGACACTATTCTTTCTCTCGAGCCAAATATTCTTCCAGTCCAACCAGTAGTGGGCTAGGTACCAGTACAGTCTCCATCGGGGTTTGTTTATTCGTTAGTGTTTAAGGATATATTGGTTCAACTTTTAGGATTGGTTGGTGGCACAACGCCTGATGTTACATAGTCTACAAATTGGAGTGGTACTGAGACGGAGACTATACCTAGAGCTACCACTCCCAGAGTTGAGGTTCCTCATATGCCAATAGTTTCTCAGTCGATGGTTGCCCATCCTGCTATGTCTGTTAAAGAGCAGACGATGTTATGTAGATTCTTGAGATTGGCTCTGTCTAGGTTTTCTGGTGCACCGGCCGAGGATGCTTATGAGTTCTTGATTTCTTGTGAGGATAGGGTTTTTAATTCCGGCCTAGATGGGACTCATGGTGTAGATTACACTACTTTTTAGTTCAACTTCACAACTTGACATTAGAGGAAAGGTCACCTTGATTCCAGGCCAATTGGATCTCCTCTATTGACATGGACACAGTTCTCTAAGATCTTCTTGGAGAAGTACATGCCTCGTAGCCTTAGGATCATCTAAGGGACCAGTCTCCGAGATCAGAGCAGTGATATATGATTTTTATGAAGTATGAGGCTTGATTTCATGTGTTGGCTAGGCATGCTACTTCTATTCTGACTACTGGGTATGAGAGAGTTCGTTGCTTTGTTCGGGGATAGAGACTTCCTCAGAACATGTCTACACAGAGTTTGGCTATTGCAGTTAGATCTTTTGTAGAGGTTTCTGATTATTCTAAAGTTATCAAAGAGATGTATCGTAAGGCCAAAGAGGGCAGAAATAAGAGGCTATGATATCAGGGTAGTTTCAATAGAAGTCGTAGTAGCCCATTAATACGACCCGAACCAGGGCCTTATTGTAATGGGCATCCCAGGTCCATCTAGGATCAGGGACCACCCCCGTTACCCAACCAAACCTCCAGATATGCTTACCCTGAGTCAGATTTATTTCGGATATATAAAAGATAGCATTTATTTTGATTCCAAACTCTAGGATAGGTCAATAACAGTGACTAACCCAAACAAGTCTAACCATCCATTACCAACCCATAACCATAACCAAACCAATATAAAAACCAAGTTCCTATCTATTACATAGCATAAAGGATGGAATAATCATAAATTTAGTCCAACGGTATCATCCCTAATACCAATTCCAATACTAACGTTAAAACCACTACTGACCCCGCCAATTCCAACCCATAGTAGTCACACAAAGCCTCTAACAAAAAAACAACAACATCTATTTGGGACATGCCCCTAACCATAGCAAAACCAATATCTATAAACAAAACAAAGTATGTAAAGACATCCATGATATGAAATAGAGCATTCCAGAATGTGAAAGCTCACCACTTCAATCCAATAGCTGATCCAGAATTTGGTCACTAAGCAGAAGGAATAGAACGGCTGATTCCTGCATCGCGTAGGGATATAGATGCCCAACAAATGGGTTTGCAGATGACCACTAGCATGAACTCAGGATAAAGACAAAACTATGCCATCTAGTAAGACCAAGTAAACCAACCATATGCATACAAACCATACATATATATATATATATATATAACCATGCTGGGAAAGGGAGCCGGGTTTAGCATGCCTTTAAAACCATTAACCTAGATATGTATAGCTTAACCATCCTAGAACCATCCACAGACTATATGGGTCTAGTGTAACCCCCTGAATGGGCCCCAATTCATGTATCTGCAGGAACCAGATATACCATAAGAGTAGTGAATTCCCTAGTACCCGTCGCTCTCCATGATACATATGTACAATGAACATAGAGGATTCCTGTATACCTCATAGCATCATATATGTCGCTATGTCCAACCTTCATGTTGGCAAATATTAGTTTCTAGTGTACGTCTAATGGACTCGCACCTTCATGGTTAGCTATCACACCTCGCCATTATTGACCAATTAAAACCATTACCATCCAACCAAACTAGTATTCCATTATTATTAACAAAGGATATGAGTAGTGGTATCGTCATACCAAGTATTCCATTATTAAGTTTGCTTGGGGGAATCCCATGTACCCCACAAGTTGTTCATTAACACGTTCACATGGAGAATTTCCTGGTACCCCACAAGGAAGTTCAATTAACCTTAACCATGGACACCTCCTTACCATTTAGCCATTCTAAACCATTTAAACAATTTATACTATTTAGGGTTCCATTACAAAACCATACCATGCAATGGTTCCATTAAAAGTCCAATAATTCAGTAAAAACATTACCATAGGCATTTTATTAAACATGTTGGGGCCATAGTGTTTCCCAAAACCAATTCCAATTATCAATTAACCATTCCCATGTAACCAATTGTCCAAACAACCACTAAAGCATGTGAATAAATAATTAAAAGATGGGAAAACTATAACCAAGTATTTAATACCAAAACCCCAATATATAGTTGAAAACCCCAAAACCATATAATAATTATGCCATGAAAATATTGTATAACACAAGACTTTATTTTGAACCAACAATTAGGGAGTTGTATATGCCTTAGATTATGAAGATGATGGAGAGAAATCACTCGTACAAGTTCTAAATTGGTCCTCTAGATGAAACCCTAGCCTTTCTTTACCCAAGAGCCATAGAGAGAATCTGAGAGTGTTTCTAAGTGTTTTAGATTAGAATAATAGGGTAAATGATGTCCTAATAGAGATATAAGTCATGGGGCCTAAAGTGGTTAAGTGGGGAAATATCCAAATTACCCCCAACTTAACTGCTTAAAATTCCTATCAGGTGGTATGACTACCCATACCAGTCGTACCCTGCAATACGAGCGGTACCCACCACTGGTACCCTAGGTATCCCCCTTTGACCCAAAAGTGTCCACCATACAACTTACCTAACCCAAGTCGTACCAAAACATATGATCAGTACCCCTAAACCGTATCCCTAGTAGAATAGAATCAAAGGAGGTTTGATCACTATTTTCTATATTAGTCAGTGGTACAACTCGTAACATATTTTATGGCTTATGGTGAGCTACTCATACTCAGATCTAACTTAAGTTACTAAGTCTTAGATTAAGTGAAGGAAAATCGAAAACCATTCAACCCATCACCAATCGTACGACTCGTACCAACCAAGTCATACCCATTTCAGAAACCAATCTAACCCACCAACCAATACTGGTTGTCATACTAACTATACCCCATCATACGACTAGTACCTCCAAGTCATATGATGCCCAGAATCTAGAAATCTAAGAACTTTTTGAAGGGTCCCAAACTAGGGTGTTTCAGTCTCCCCCACTAGGATCATTCAACCCTGAATAACGAACAAGGTAGGTAAAATAAAAGGACAATTCATTTGCATTATCAATTTTCAATCTAACCTTTAATCAAATTAGAAAATAAAGATAAGATTAAGAACACATACCTTCCACACGAATATCTAGGTAGAAAACAAATGCGGATATTTGGACTTTATGTACTCTTTCGCTTCTCATGTGGTCCTTTCCACCTTGTGTTTCTTTCATAGAACCTTAACTGAGGCCATATCCTTGGTTTGTAACTAACGAACCTACCAACCTAATCCCTCAATCTAGACCTCTTCACAAGATAGAGAATCAGAGATATCTAATCCTTCCAAAGAAACTACCGAAAAGGATTACTAAGATACTTTCTCAACATAGAGACATGAAATACCAGATGAATGGAGCTCAAACTAGAAGGAAACTCATATTCATTCACAACCTTACCAACCCCCCACAAAATTGCATAAGGACCAACATACCGAGTACTGAGCTTCATTTTTTTACCAAACTCAATCACACCCTTCATGGGAGATACTTTTAGGAATACCTTATCGCCCACCTTGAATTCCAAGTCTCTACACCTTACATCTGCATAGGAATTTTTGCAACTTTAGCAGCTATAAGTCTATCTTAAATAACCTTCACCCTTTCTATAGCCTGATAAACCAAATCCAAACCGAACATATCCATCTCACAAAGCTCAAACGACCAAATATGTGATCTACACCTCCTACTATAAAATGCCTCAAAATGGGTCATCTCAATGCTAAAATGATAGCTATTATTGTAAGCAAACTCTACCAAAGGTAGATTCTCAACCCAATTGCCACCATAATCAGTCACATACGTATAAAGCATATCATCCAATGTTTGAATAGTCCTCTCTGCTTGCCCATCCATCTAGATGAAAAGCAGTACTCAGACTAACCTTAGTACCCAGTCTTTTTTGAAAAGACTGCCAGAAGAGAGATAAAAACTATGTACCAGGATTAGAGATAATCGAAATGGGTACCCCATACAGCTTCACAATCTCATGAAGATACAACCTCGCATAGTATTTAGCCAAAAAAGTTAGTTAACACTGGCAAGAAACGAGCAGGCTTTATCATCCAATCCATGATGACCCAAATTGAATCAAATTGATTCTGAGACAAAGGAAGACCAGTAATGAAATCCATATTGATTACTTCCCATTTCGATTTAGGCAACTCAATTTCCTGATACAACCCTCCAGGCCTCATGTTCTCAACTTTGACTTATTGGCACACTATGCATTTGGCCACAAAATCAGCCACATCCATCTTCATACCATTCCACTAATACATCTCCTTGAGATTATGATACATTTTTGTCAAACTGGGATGAATAACATAACGCGATTCATGGACCTTAGCCAAAGCCCTTTGTTGCAAACCATCGACGTCAGGAGCACATAACCTTTCTTAGTACCGTAAGGTACCATCACCACTGATCTCTAATACCATCATCTTTTGACCACCTACATCATCCTTTATTTTATCAAGATAGGATCTAACATTTGTTTTTCCGTGATCTTTGCACTAAGAGACGACCGAATCACTTCTTGTACCATCACACCACCATCATTAAAGTCTAAGCAACGAACTCAAAGATTAGCCAAGCGGTGAATATCCTTCACCAATTCTCGCTTCTCCTTATCCACATGAGCTAAAATCCCCATGGATAACCTATTAAGAGCATCACCAACCATGTTCGCTTTACCAAGGTGGTAGTGAAGACTCATATCATAGTCCTTGAGAAGCTCCAACCATCTCTTCTGCCTGAAATTTAGCTTCTTCTGAGTAATGCCGCTAGATTTTCAAAGAAAAAACCAATGCTAAAAGTTTCAAATCATGAGTAGGATAATTCTTTTCATGCACCTTAAACTACTTGGAAATATAGGCAATCACCTTACCATGATGCATCAAAACATAACTAAGTCCCACCCGAGACACATCACAATAAACCATAAACCCCTCATTGCCTTTCGGCAAAGTCAAAATTAGAGCCGAAGTTAGCTTATCCTTTATATTTTGCAAACTTCCCTCACAAGTACCCAACTAGAAAAACTTTACCCTTTTCTAAGTCAACTTAGTCAATGGGTTAACTATCATCGAGAACCTTTCTATGAACTACCTATAATACCCAGCCAAACTAAAGAAGCTCCAAATATCGGTTGGAGTCATAGGTCTAGGCCATCTTTTAACCATAGCCACCTTTTGTGGATCTACCATGATCCCTTCACTGGAAATAATATGACCAAGAAAAGTCATAGCATCCAATAAAAACTCACACTTGGAGAATTTGGCATACAACTGCTGCTCCTTCAAGGTCTGCAATATCATATGGAGGTAATTGGCATGATCCACCTCACTTTTAGGGTACACCTGGATGTGATCAATGAACATAATGACAAAAAGATCTAGAATCTGCCTAAAAACCATGTTCATCAAATCCATAAATGTCACCGGGGTATTAGTCAAACCAAATGACATAGCCAAGAACTCAAATTACGTATATCGAGTTTGAAAAGCCATCTCAGGGATATCAACCTCCCTAATGTTAAGCTGATAATACCTAGACTGGAGATCTATCTTAGAAAAGAATTTGGCACTTTGCAACTGATCAACCAAGTAATCTATCCTCGAGAGAGGATGTTTGTTCTTAACAACTACCTTATTCAATTATCGATAGTCAATGCACATTCATAGAGAGCCATTCTTCTTTCGCACGAATAACATCAGTGCACCCTATGAGCCCTTATCCAAAAGATCCTTAAGTTGTTCCTTGAGTTCTCCCGACTCAACCGGAGCCATTCTATAATAAGGAATAGATATTGGACAAGTGTCCATAACCAAATCAATACCAAACTTAATCTCCCTATCCATAGAAACACTTGGAAGATAATCCATAAAGACCTCCAGGAACTTATTTACCACTAAAACCGAATGTAAGGAAAGACCTTTGGAGTTGGAATTTTTAACCCAGACCAGATGATAGAGACACTCTTTGGAGATTAATCTTCAAGATTTGAGATAAGAAATAAGCCTCTCCTTAGGATCTAGGGAACTACCCTCCCACTAAATAACCGGTTCTCTAGAAAACCTAAAGTCAATCGTACAGGTCAGATAATCTAAGAAAGCGTAACAAGATTGTAACCAATCCATCCCTAATATAACATCAAAATCCACTATATGAAATTCACACAAATCTACTAAAGTTTGGCTACTACCAATAGATACAACACCCCTCCTATAGATTCTTTTAACAACCACAGAGTCACCTACCAGGATAGAAATAGAAAAGGGAATTGAAATAACCTCAGAATCAAAACCAAAATACATAACCACAAATGGGGTCACATAAGAGAGTGTAGACCCTATATCAAGAAAACAATACACAATATGAAAAAAGAGTTGTAACATACCAGTCATGACATCGGGTGGTGCTTCAGATTTCTGTCGAGTAGCAAGTGCATATAACCTATTCAAACCAGTGCTGGTACCAGAAGAAAAACTGATGTATAAGCAACCCTCTTTGGTGCATGAGAAGAAGATAAAGAAACCAGATCTTTACTCTCTCCCAAATCACCCTTACCAACCGGACAATTTCTAAGAATATGGCCTGGATTACCATATTTGAAACACCTATCCCTTCCCTCATCACAGAAATACCTATGCAACCCACCATAGAACCAATAAGGAGGATACAATAAGGCTAACCGAGCCTCACTTTCCTGAGATTGGGTACCCTGTACCTAAAACTTATTGCAACCCTATTGAGTCCTATCACCCAACTATTTCGGGTAGGGAGTACTATCTATATAAAAGGAACTAGAACTCCCATACTTCTTTGGCCACTTACCTCCACCCCGACCACCTTGATATTGAGCACCACCCTATTTAAATAACTTAAACTTCTTACTATTCGTTTACCCAATCTCAATTTATTTCCTTTTTTCTCCTTTACTTGTTGCATATAAACCACAAACCTAGAAATATCCATATCCTTGATCTGCAATGGAATCTTGCTTTCAAGGATAAAATCTTAAGATAGTCCAAAGTGAAATTTCTTATCCTTTCCCTCGTGTCAAATACCAATTTTGATGCATACCTTGATAGCTGATGAAATTTCAAGGCATATTCCTTGACAAATATTTTTCCTTGTCTCAGATTGACAAATTTCTCTACCTTTCCTTCCCTCAATTCCTAAGGAAAAAAGCAGTCTAAAAAGCATTAGAAAAAGTCTCCCATAGAGTTGACTCCTCAACATAATCTCTCACCCTATCCCACTCCTTGTACCATTGGTACGCCACATCCTTAAGCTGGTAAGCAACAAAATTCACCCCTTCCATATTCTTAACCTATATTACCCTAAAGATTTTCTCCATTTTGTCCAACAAACCCTGAGGGTCCTCCTTCACCTTCACACCTATAAAAGTAGGACTATTTATCTTTATAAACTAGCAACCCATACGGACTTAGAAAATGAAACACCTGATGCATCCCGCTCATCTTAAGTAGCAATCAACTGAGTAATAATATGAATTAATTGAGAAAATTCTACATTAGTCACCTCACCTTAAGGAGGACTAGTAGCAACCGATTGAACTCTAAAAATATAAGGGACAGAACCCCTAGACCGAGTATGGATCCCCTCAATAGTACGTGTCCCTTCAATATTATCCCCAGTTGGGACAAAAGAGTTACCTTGCATCTCAGATCATCGAGGCATAATATGAAAATCTAACAAATAAGGATTAGAAAAGATTCCAAAATATAGACTCCAAGCTTGAAAATAGAATACCAAGAAAGTGAAACATTCCTAAATGCTTTGTAGCCTCTCCCTTATGAGTGTGGCGCGCTACACACTCTTAAAAGAGACTCTAATCAAAACGGCTTTGTGGAATCCCCATTGACCATAAACCTAAAGCTCTAATACTACCTTGACACGATCCAAACCAGGGCCTTATTTTAATGGGCATCCCAGGTCCATCCAGGATTGAGGACCAACTCTATTACCCAACCCAACCTCTAGATACGCATGCCCTGAGTCAAATAAATCTCAATATATAACAAGATAATATGTATTTCGATTCTTGACTCTAGGATAGGTCTATAACCATGATCAACCCAACCAAGTACAACCATCCATTACCAACCAACAACCATTACCAAACAAATTTAAAAACCAAGTTCTTGTCCATAACATAACATAAAAGGATAGAAAAATCAAAAATTTAGTCCAACGATATCATCGCCAATACCAATGCCAATACCAGGCTGATACCACTATCGACATGGCCCATTCTAGCCTATATGTAACGAACCAAAATTGCCTCCTGAGATGTCACACGGTGCTTAAGGCTACGAGTAGCTCCAAGCTAACCCTTAGAGCTAGTTTCTACCAATGATACTCAATTTAAGATAAAAAAGACTCAACACTCATATAGTCATATCACATAAAAGGAAATATGGTAAAGATACTCGGTCCATATGACCACAATATAGAGGAAACTTAACAAAACCAGAATACTGAGCCCTCGATACATCACAAGTCTAACACAAGTCTGATAAGCCTCTATAAATCAAAATCTAGAGAGCCGTTAGGACAGGTCCCCAACTGACTCGAAATGAACTAAAGATAAAACATAGCATCTCAAGTACAATAAATATCTAAAGATCGATCCTCGAACCATGAGGACTCACCACTGCAGAAAATGTAGGCAAGGTACTCGAAGAATCACGGGCGAGGATGGGACCGAGCACCTGAACCTATATTATGACACAATGTAGCACATAGACATATATGTGAATAAGTACTTAGAATATACTGAGCAATCGGGGGTGATTGTATATGTATAAAGTAGTAACAATCTTCTTCAATCAAATCATGTATGCACAGTGAGATGACTCACATGGCTTGAACAAGTATAAAATATAAAGCTCATAAGTCAATGTAGAATGAGGCATGTAACAAAAATCTCGTGAGTCATCATTATTTAACTTAAAATCAGAAATCTTCTCTTATTCTAAATACCCCAAAAGTAAGGAACTTTAAATAATAATTTTAAATCATGCTTATGTCTCATGGAGAGTAAAACCTTCTCAATGCTCAATATTTCATAACTATTTAGAACTCATATACTTGGAATTCGGAATCATGTGACTTGAAAACATACTTGAAGAAATTTCATTCACCTTAGGAAAATATTTCATTTCAAGCTTTAGAGAAATCATTCTATCTCAAATGAAAAAGCATTCTAGTTCATGGAAACAACTTATCTCAAAGCTTTATGAAAGGTACTATAACAAGAAAAGATACTTTCATTTAGGAAAAATAACTAACATCAAGAAAATACCTTAGTTAGGGAACATCTTTGCAATTCAACCATTTAGGAAAATAACTTATATAAAAGGAAAATAAGTATTTAATCTCAAAGTTTGAAGGGCAAGAGAGGTTCTCGTAACTGACATAAACCATGCGAGCTACATAGAGTCCAACATTTTGTCCTCCTAAGGAGGAGACCCCACATTGGGGATGAGCGTCATACTCTTGCCAGGGGGTATAACCTAGGTCTAGTGATCACTAAACAAAACTCAACCTCAGGATCAATCACAATCATCATAAACTCGGCCTCAGGCCCAACCTACAGTGGCACGTAGTTTTGGGGTAAGAAACCGTAGTGACTTACCCGCTCGGTGCTAAGTACTACTCCCTTTAGATTATCTGCACTCATCTCATAAAAATTCACTTTTAGAATAATCTAATGGTTCACCACGAACCTAATAATCAAATCGATAATCTCATATGATGAAGTGGATTTCAAGGCTTTCAAACCATTAGGTCAATTCATTTCTCAATCATCTCAAAATACTCAAAACATGGGTGCTTATCGCACATGAGTTCATAATTTCATAAGTCTCAAATAGGGCTTACTAACCCATAGTTCAATCTTAAGTTAAAGCTTATCAAAGCATGATATATAAAGCATATAGATTCATAAATCATGTCGAAATTTGGGAATTTTCAGCAATATATCTCAAAATCTCAATTTAGTCATATGCTTCGCCACCTCAAACATTGAAAATATTAGCTTATCAAGGAGTAAAATCATGGGTTTTATACCCAGCTATAAACACTCAAGAAAACATGTAGAAATCATGCCATTTAACTCTCAAGTTATGAAAAATATCAAGGTAATGCATTCCATAATAATGGGTGAAAACCCCCAATTCAAATTCATGTCAAAACCCCATAGATTTCAGCAAAATCATGATGTAAATAAGCTTTTTGGGTACAAGGGAGAAAGGGTTACCCTTGTTCAAAACCCCACATACCTTGAATTAGAAGCTTTAGATGAACTCTCACTTTTGGAACTCTATTCGTACTCTTGAATGAGGGTTATTGATGCCCTTGACTTGGGAACCTTGAATCTTGATGCAATTTAGAAAATCCATGGTGGATTCTTGAGATTCTTGGAAGAGGTTTTGGATACTTAGGGTTTTTGATGAGAGAAAACTTAAGAAAAACATCATAGGATGCTTGCAATTGACTTTGAGTTGGTGTTTGTACGGTCTTATAGGCTTAGAAAAAGTCTAAAATGCCCCTTTTAACATATGTACGAAGCTGGAAAAATTAAACTAGAAACCCAATTTAGGGGGTCAATGCAACGCGCCACTTATCGTAGTGGCTCACTGGAAATTGACAATTGTCAATACAGGAGTCACCGCAATGCGGAGTCATTGCATTTTCCCACTAGTTGGGACCTGGAACCTCAGCATGACACACCAACATCATGAAGTTCCTCTAGAATTTGACAATTGTCAAATCGACCCTCTCCGCGATGCGCCAAGTACTAAAATGACACAGTTTTATGACTAGGTCTTAAATTAGCCATAACTTCTTATTCGGGTATCAAATTTGGGAAAATATTATATTGATGGAAAGTTTTTCAAATTTCCTATATGATAAAAAGTCGAAATTAGGGAAACTCTATGTTCTTAACATGATACCTACTTAGGAATCCACTTCTCAATCTTTTAGGGCCGAAATCATGCCTTACTTGACATGCCCCAAAACTCAGACTACGAGGGAACATTGTGGGGGCCTTACACTATAGTATTCACACAAAGCCTCTAACTAAAAAAAATAATGTCTGGTTGGTACATGCCCCCAACCATTGTAAAAAAAGATATCCATAAATAAACCAAAGTATGTAAAGACTTCTATGATATGAAATGGGACTTTTAAAATATGGAATCTTAACACTTCAATGCAATAGATAATCCTAAATTCTGTCAGAAGCAGGAGGAGTTGAACGACCAGTTCCTGCATTACGTGGGAATATAGCCACCCAAAGATGAGTTAGCAGGTAAATGCTAGCATGAACTCAGGATAAGGATAAAATAACACCATCTAGTAAGACCAAGTAAACCAACTATACTTATATAAACCATACCTATATATATATATACCATGCCGAGAAAGATAGCCGGGTTTAGCATGTCTTTAAAACCATTAACTAGGGTAAGTTTAGCTTAATTATCCTAGAACCACCTATGAGATATATAGGGGCAATGTAACCCCCTGAATAGGCCTATATACGTATAGCCACACAATCTAAAGATACCATAAGAGTAGGGGATTCCTAAGTACTATTCGCTCTCCATGATACATATGTACAGTGTACTTAGAGGATTCCCATGTATCTCTTTGTATCATATATGGTTGCTATGACCAACCCTCATGTAAGCAAACATGAGTATTCAGTGTCCGTCCATTAGACTCTTACCTTTACGATTAGCTATCACACCCCGCCATTATTGCCTAATTAAAACCATTACCATCCAACAAAACCATTAATCCATTATTATTAACCAAGGTAATAAGTAGTGATATCGTCATACCGACTATAGCTTCCAAGCAATGTCCTTGGACAACCTTTTTATTTAAAGGGATTCCCATGTACCCATATATTACTTATCAAGTTAACTTGGGGGAATCTAATGTACCCCACAAGTATTTCATTATTAAGTTTGCTCAGGGGAATCCCATATGCCCACCAAGTTGTTCATTAACATGTTCACTTAGAGGATTTCCTTATACCCCATAAAGAATTTAAATTAAACTTAACCATAACCACTATATTACCATTTAGCTATTCCAAACCATTTAAATTATTTATACCATTTAGGGTTTCATTACCAAACCATACCATGCAATAGTTCCATTAAAAGTCCAATAATATTGTAAATGCATTATTATAAGCATTTTATCATACATGCTAGGGGCATAGTGTTTCCAAAAACTAATTCCAATTACCAATTAACCATTCCCATGCTCCCAATTGTCCAAACCACTACTAAAGCTTGTAAAAACATAATTGAAACATGGGAAAACCATAACCAAGCATTTTATTCAAAAACCCAATATATAAAACATGTATTTAGTTAGAAATAACAATGAGGGAGGAGTACATGCCTTACATTATGAAGATGATGGAGAGAAATCACTCGTACATGTCCAAAATTAATCCTATAGATGAAACCCTAGCCTTCTTTTACCTAAAATCCTTAGAGAGATTTAAAGATTGTTTCTAAGTATTTTAATTTAGAGTAATAGGGTAAATAATGTCCTAATAGAGATATAAGTCATGGGGCTTTAAGTGGTTAAGTGGGTAATATCCAGATTACCCTCAACTTAACTGCTTAAAATTCCCATAAGGTGGTATGACTACCCATACTAGTCATACCCTCTAATACGAGTGGTACCCACTACTCATATCCTAGTTATTCCTCTTTTACCCAACATTGTCCACCATATGACTTACCCAACCCAAATTGTACCCCACTATACAATCGGTACTCATAAACCGTATCCATGGTAGAATAGAATCAAAGAAGGCTTGATCACTATCTTTCAACTTAAGTTTCTAAGTCTCATATTAAGTAAAGGAAAAAACTAAACCATACAACCCATCACCAACTATACAACTCATACCAACCAAGTCATACCCATTCCAAAAACTAATTCAAGTCACCAACCAACACTAGTTAGCATACTATCAAGAGCATACCAATTGTACCCCATTATACGATTGGTACCTATAAGTTGTATAATGTCTAGAATCCTAAAATACAAGAAATTTTCTAAGGATCCTAAACCTAGCATATTTCTCCCACAGTTCAGAGGTAGTGGTTCTTAGTATAGGTACCCTCTACTTCAGTTGTATTAGTATTTAGGTCAGTATTGTAGGCTTATTTGGTCTACATTTTAGATTAATAATGAAGGACAATCTAGTTTCAGTGATTATCCTGGCTAGAGTAATGGTCAGGCTTTGAGGGATTTGTCATCTAGATATTCTAGTTGTGGTGGTTATTCTGGATTAGATAAATCTTTTTATTTCAATACAGTGCCTGGGTTATGTTATGGTTGTAGGGCATTTATCTGTTTTTTAAAAGAGTACCGCAGTCATGGATCAATGGTTCCTTTAGCTTTAAGTGTTCCACCAATTTGAAGAGTTCTACCCCACACTATAGTTGGTATGCATGGTCATTTAGGTGGTGCCCAAGGTGCTCATAGAGGTTCTCAGGTAGATATAATAGGGGATCGATTAGGATCCCATCTAGGAGGTGGGTGTGGTTAGTTTAATGCTGTACCTACTAGATTCAAGGTTAATTATTTAGATGTTGTTATCACGGGTACGATCTTGGGCTGCCATCAATTGGCTTTTACTTTGTTTAAACTGGGTTTCACTCATTTTTATGTATCTTCTTATTATGCCCTATAGTTAGAGTTATCTTGGGATTCATTATTATTGCCATTATGTGTACCTACTTTAGTGGGCATTTCTTTATTAGTGGATTGGGTTTATAGATCATGTATTGTGACTGTTTGATAGTTTGATACTCAGGCTGATCTTATTATGTTAGATATGATGAATTTTGATATGAATCTCGACAAGTAATAGTTATCCCACCATTTGTCTTGCCAAGATCATTACATTATTCATGCCTAGCATCCCCCCAATTGTGTGGTAGGTAGCTAATAATTATGAGCCACTGGGGATTATTTCTTATATTTTGGCTAGGAGACTTATTTTGAGGGGGTTGCAAGTCTTATCTCGCTTATATTCGTGATGTTAGTGTGAAAAGCCTATCACTTGACTTTATTCCTATAGTTTGTGAGTTTTATAATGTTTTCTAAACTAATCAACTTAGTCTTTCTCCTGACATGATATTAAGTTTGTTGTTGATCTTGAGTTGGGCACTAGACTTATTTCTTTAGCAACTTACCATATAATTTCTAGTGAGCTTAAGAAGTTGAATTTTCATCTTTAGAATCTTCTTAGTAAGCATTTTATTACACAAAGTTTGTCTCCTTGGGGAGCTCCTATCTTGTTCGTGAAGAAGAAGGACAATTTCATGCATATATGTATTGATTATTGGTAGCTTAATAACATAATAGTGAAGAATCAGTTTCCTATGCCGCACATTAATGATTTGTTTGACCATCTTTAGGGTGCAATAGTGTTTTCTAAGATTAACTTATGGTTGGGTTACTATCAGTTGAGACTTTGGGCTGGGGATATCCCAAAGATAAACTTTATAACTCAGTATGGTAATTATTAATTCCTATTGATGTTTTTTGGGTTGACCAATACCCTATCTAGGCATATGGATATGATGAACCGCTTGTCCAGGCCTTCTTTTGGATTTCATTATGATTTTTTCATCGACAACATCCTTGTGTATTCAAGGAATAGAAAGGAGCATATGGAAATATTCTAGGATTGTCCTCTAGACTTAGAGGGAGCATAGGATTTTTTCTAATTTCTCTAAGTGTGAGTTTTGTCTTGAGTCGATGATATTCTTGGACATGTGGTATCTAAGAATGGTATTATGGTAGACCCAATGAAGATTGAGGCCATTCGTGATTGGGCCAAGCCTATATCTCCGTCTGAGGTTTGAAGCTTTATTAGTTTGGTCGATTAGTATAAATGTTTTATTGATAGTTTTACTTTTATTGCAGTGCCAATGACCAGATTGACTAGGAAAGAGGTTCTCTTCTGATGGTCTAAAGAGTGTGACTCAAGCTTTGGAAAGCTCAAGGGATTTATCACTTCAGCTTTTATCTTGAATTTTCCTATTAAGGGTAAGGGATTCACCATATATTGTGATTCTTTAGGTTTTGGTTTGGGTTGTGTGTTGATGTAGTAAGTTTTAGTTATTGGCTATTCTTTGAGAAAGTGTAACTATCCCATTCCTGATATAAAGTTGGTTGTGGTAGTTTTGATGCTTAAGATTTGGAGACATTATCTTTATGGCATGGATTGTGAGATCTTTATGGAATATCTTTTTCTTCAGCCTCTTATGACCCAGATAAAGAGCTTAATTGTAGGCCGTTTAGATGGATAGAGTTGTTTAAGGATTATGATATCACTATTTTATATCATCAGAGAAAGGCAAACCTGGTGCTGATGCCTTAAGTTGGAAGGCGTTGAGTATGGGTAGCTTGGCTTATATATTTCCCAGAGGCTTTTGGCATAGGACATCTAGTCCTTACCTAACTTTATAGTGCTAGTTGATATTTCAGACCCTGGGAGGATTCTTTCTTGTGTTTAGATGAGGTCTTCACTATTTGAGATGATTTGGAGTCATAAGTTTGAGGATATACGACATTGCATCATCCATGATCAGGTGTTGAGTGATGATTCCAAGAGATATATCATAGATTTTGAGGGTATTTTGATATTTGATAGTTGCACTTATATTTTGAGGGTTGATGACTTAATGCAATCAATTTTGCATGAGGCACATAACTCTAGATATTCCATTCACCCAGGCACAGCTAAGATGCATAGATATTTAAGGTAGCATTATTAGTGGAGTGGTATGAATAAAGTTATGGAAGACTTTATAGCTCGTTAACTATGTTGTCAACAGGTGAAGGATGAGCATCGAAGTCCTGGTGGCTTAATTTCGAGGTTGCCCATTCCTGAATGAAAGTGAGAATAGATTACCATGGACTTTGTTAGTGGTTTTTCTTGAATTTCCCACGGTTCTAATTGTATTTGAGTTATTATGGATTGGTTGACCAAGTCAACATATTTTATTCCTATTTAGATATCCTTCACCACTGAGAGGTTAGCCCATATCATGTTTGTAAGATAGTCTGTTAGCATGGTGTGCCTATATCTATCATTTCAGACTGAGGTTCGGTATACACTTTTAGCTTCTAAAGAGATTTTTAGGAAGAGTTAGGCACACAGGTGGATCTTAGCACAGTCATTTACCCTCAGACTAAAGAGAAGTAAGAGCATACTATTCAGGTTCTCAAGGATATACTTTAAGCCTTGTCATGGATTTTGGAAGTCAGTGAGGGCAACACTTATCTTTGGCAATGTTGTTCTCAGTTTAGGTGGTTTGAGACCATTAAGGTTACTGATGAGTGGTAAATTTACCACTCATTTACATCCAAATTTGTTCACACTACTATGATTAAATCATGTAAATAAGGCCAATTTTCCATTTGAATTCACTAATTCCCATGGTTTGTAGGTTTACATATAAATGAAAGAAAATAAGTGAATCAAGATGAAGAGAGAATAAAATGGGAAATGTTAGTGCAAAAGCCAGAAAATTTGGAGCAGGGACTGACCCTCAATTATCGTGATCACGGTCTAAGGGTTGTGGTTGCGATAAGTCAAAAATATTCAAAGTTGGCAATCGCAATAGGCTCATCACAATTGTGGGAGTCACAATCACGATCAAGCAATGACGATCGCGATGGTGTAGCCAATTTCCCAGGGGCAACTTTGTATTTTAAATAGCTGAACCCAAATACTGTAAAGGGAAAAAACCCTTTCAATATTTGGATATCTTTTAACTAGAATTCAACTTTTGGTGTGGATAAAACCCTACTAAATTGGGAAAGACTATTGTAGTTAATTTTTCAAGTGAGTTTAGTTGTAATTGAAGTTGAATTTGATAATACCCCTACTTTGCCTTTTAAATGGAAACCTTGAATATTAATTTGGGTATATTTCTTCTCTCAAACTTTATGAGTAGCTAAACATCTATATGGGGTCATGTTGGAATAGGGTGAAAATGTTTGTGGGTCTTGTTGTTAGTGTAGATTCTTGGTTAATGATGTTGGGTTTAAGTAATACTTGATTGTTAAATTGAAAATTGTGGTTGAAAGCACCAATTTCCCAAAATCCTACATCATCCTTGAAAAAGGGATGTGGGTATTCTTTTATATCCCATATCATACTTAAAAGAGGGATATGGGTGACAAGTATGTGTGAACAATAATTATATGTAAGTTTATTCTTTTACATTATCTTAGAAATAAGGATGAATTCTAAATTTGCTATGTCTTAGGCATCTTCCTAGAAATAGGGATGCCCAATTGAGGTTTTGGGTTGATTTGTTTTCCATACCCATGAAGTATTTTAAAAAATACATGGTTGATATTTTCAGTGTTTGGTTGAAATACTAGCAACAAAACTCCTAACCTAGCCTATCCATATACTCATTGACTAGAATTTGAATTTGACTCTCATGTACCCATGCACTATTTGCCCCTAGAAAACATAATCATAAGACTATTATTCTATTGGAATTTTATCTACAATTGTTGCTCTAATTGGTAGTGCAAGTAGAATTTGCTCAAACAACCTTTCAAGCCATACCCCAAATTTTAATTTGTCTTCATTATGTTTACATTGTGTGTAAATACTTAGAATCTTTCAACATAAATAGGATTCAAATACTAGTTACACTCCTCGTGGATTTGACCCCAACTAAAGTTGGGTTATTAAATTGACAATGATCATCTTACACTGAAATAATGGTATAGGTGAGCATGATCAGTTAGGCCTCATAGTACTGACCTGCTTCAGGAGTTTTTGGATATAGTCAGGGTGATTCAGGCTAGGTTGACAGCAACTTAGAGTAGGTAGAAGGCTTACATATAGGGAGTGATGAGGTATGGGAGGAAGGGCTAGCTCAACCCCTGATATATTAGACCCTTTGAGATTCTCTATACAGTTGGTGAGATGGCTTATGAGTTAGCCTTACCATAGATATTTTGTTGTCCATCCGGTTTTCTATTTTTGTTTGTCGTAGAGATACATTCTTGACCCATATTATGTGTGTATATGTGATTCAGTTTAGTTGGATGAGGGGCTGACCTTCGTAGAGGAGTTGGTGCTCACATTAACCAATGATGTCAGGCGGTTGCTCACTTGAGAGATTCTCATAGTTAAGGTTTAGTGGAGAAACTACCCAGTAGAGAAATCTATGTTAAAGATCAAGAGTGTGATGAATACCTAGTATAATCACATGTTCGGGGGCACAGGTATATCCTAACCCTTTACTTTTGCAGACAAAAGTTCTTTTAGTAGTGGATATTGTAATGACCCTCCATGTCATTTTCTGTGTTTTGGGTTATTTTCACTATTTAGAGCTTTCCTATAGCTTCCATAAGTCATTTATGACTTGCTAAAGCTAACAGTTTGGTTCTCGAGCAGTTTATTTGTTTTTTAGAGCCAATTCTTTATTTTGAAACCTTCATTGGTTATAATTGGCTACTGAGTAAAAAAATTAGTCAAACAACCTCTTATGTCAATTTTGACAGTTCTAGGATCTCCAAAAAGTAAATTTTATACTAGGACCCTTGGTCCGGATCTCGATCGGGCTCATTTTGAGCTATTGGTCAAAAGTTAAGAAAAATGGTACATATGTATGGGACCTAGTTTTCATCAAAACAACTTCGTATTAAAATTTTAATTGTTCCATTGAGCCTGAAACATCAAATTTGATAGGGTAGCATAGTGCGTTTGCGTATACGGGATTCTGGATGAATCCCAAGGGGTCGGTGGATATGTGAAAATTCCCAAGTCTTAGCTGGTGCAGGTGCATCACTTAAGCATCCATTCGGTCGCATAAGCGATGGCTGCTTAAGTGGCCAGCTGGTCACTTAAGCTACCTGGCATTGCCCAGTAGGTATCGCTTAACCGATGCCTTTGGTGCTTAAGTGATGGCTACTTAAGCAGCGTAGTGTCAGCTTAAGCGACACCTGGACACCTGGGAATGTTATAATTACCCCACTTAGCCCGATTTCCCCTAGTTTCACCCATTCTCAAGAGTATAGAACCCTAATAACTGTGAATAACTTAGGAGAATCATTAGTGGGTAATTTTGGAGCATTTGTGAACATAAATTACATGATTCTTCTCTGATTTCTTAGTTTTCATAAATTTCATGATTAAATCCTTTATCTTTTTTCAAAATCTCTAGAATATTGGTAGGTTGATTATAGTGCCATTAGAGATCAAAATTCACCCATTCTTTAGGATAAATGTTCCCCGATATAGAAGGACGTCTTGTTGGTTTCGAAAAGTGCAATTCCACAAGTGGGCCCTATTTAGGATTTTTACGTAATTTTGAACTCGACGCATAAAGTGCAATATAGGTATCATTGTCCTTATCCTTTTTTTGCTGAACGGACCTTATCCAGGGCTCTCACCTCCTATAGCGGTCAGGGGTTGAGTCACACACCCTAAGCCTTATCATAAATAAAATAAAAGAAAGCATAAGGAGGGGGACATGGACCTTTCCTCCGATCCTATGGTGGTTCAAAGTCAACTAGCCTACTAAGGCTAGTCGACTCATCTCTCATACTAGAAATGAAACCTAGATCTAAGCACCTAGAAGAGAGGACTCCTCTCACTATAATATAATCTAGGAAAACAAAAATAAGGGAGACTCTCCCCGTACAAAGTAAAAAGAAAATCAAAATAAACTAACCCCTTCATAAAAGCTATAAACTAAAGAGAATACCATAGATGAAGATAAAGAGATGAAATAAAAAAAACAAGAGAGAACCTGTGCAAGAAAATTCAACTCCATCTAGGTGGTTCCTTTATGAGCTTCAACTTCCTCCTTCTAAACGTAGACATACCAATTTTGTCAAGAGTGAAACATCTTCTAGTTTCTTGAGAAAGGTGATGAAAACTATAATAATACTGAATAGAATCTATATCATGGATATGCTTAGATAAAGTATCTTTCACAAAGTTTGCCTCCCTATATATGTGAAAATATATGAAACAATCAAGTAAACTAATGCAATGTTATAGCTCCTCAATGTACCTGGAAATATTCCAAGGTGGTGTAATATTGCGTTTGAGCCACTTGACTAGAAGTTTAGAATCAACTTCTAGTATAACTCTACTATATTCATGTTTTATACACCAAATAATGCCAATGAGAGCCACCTAAATTCCACTTGGTTTTTAGAACCAACTCCAAGAGGTTCAGCAAAAATAAAATCAGCTTACCTTCACTATCTCTCAAAATGCAACCTGCTCCAATTTTCCCCATATTTTCCAAATCACTTCCATCTGTTTTTAGCTTTACCATGGTATGATGCGGTTTGATCCAACATGCTTGAGTAACTTTCATCTCAACTTGGAAACTATCAATAAGAATAACAAGATCACTCAAACTATTCAGCCATAAAATATAAGGATAGGCAGTAGCCACTAGCATATGAAGCTGCTTAATAATGGAATTTAACTCTAATAGTACTAGATTTCTTTCCCCCGTATTTGATAGTACACCTGTTTTTCCTAATATTCCTACAGAAAAAAATAGGAGTTGCTTGAAGAATGAGTTTGTGAACCTCATTATTATATTTATGAATCCACCACTTCATCAACAAATTTCTTAAGGGAGTGGTATTATGTTGAATGCCCCCAAAAGATGAAAACTCCCTCCAAATGTATTATTGTTCTCATTTTGATGTGTAGATTATGGTTTTGATTATGTGGCATCTTGCGGAAGCTTCTCTAAAAGGGAAATCATTGGTTTAGCAAATTCTTTGGGCTTCTCTTTGATATCCAGGGAGGCTAGTTTTACCTTCTTCATAAATTGACCAATTCATAGAATAATGAGGACACTATAATAGATATGGTATGGAATTTAGGTATTGGAGGTATGATTTATATAATTAGTATTATTTAGACTACTTAGCTAATTATAGTATCATAATTGAGGCAGAATGACTTAGTTGCTCATGATTTAGGTAGAATTACTATATTAGGGCTAATTAAGTCTTATTTAAGATCTAGAAGTGAATTTAGATATGTTAACCTAGTCTAGGTAGAATTTTCCTTGGAATGAATTTTGGGGATTAGAAGTGAGCCCTTCGGCCCATATTAGGTCAAGATTTGTGTTAACTCTCATAGATTTCTATTCACATGTTATTCCCTTTACAATGCTTATATTATTACATTGAAGATATTAGATACTCAATGATTATCCTAGTTTGATACTTGGGAGTTAGTCTAATTCTTGGCAAAATCAGATAGTTTACTAATTTTGAGTTCTAGTTCAAAATCTGACAAATTAATGAGGATATTAGTGACATGAGTTCCTATTCATGTCCGAGAAATGAAGCTAATGATGATGATAATAGTGAGTTTTGATTTGATTCATACATTAAGTGTTCATTTATGATAGGATACAGTTAGGATGGATTCATGATTTTCATGATTTTTGTTTGATATTTTATAGATTTATAGTTCTTTGGTTATTTACTTTCCCCTGATTGCACCGTCTGAGCTTATGGGGGATCGAGTTGGATTATTTACTTTTCTGCACTTCCTGGCTTATGGGGGCTAGTTTTGTAGAATTAATTATGCTTTCTTTCATATTATATTTGTTCCAGTTATTTATTTACAGTTTTGGAAGTTATTTCTAGGTTTTCCATTTTTACTTGACTTAGCTTATTTATCTTGCATCTTTATCATATTTATTTCATGGTTTAAATCAATTTGTCAATGATGCCTACTGAGTAGCTATGGTTATTGTACTTATACTATACCTCTAAACCTTTTTGAAGAAGATCCGAGCACTAATAGCTGCTGCTGATATGACGATTGTGCTGAGTTGATTTTGGAGAGAGTGTGAGCTCTCAAAGTAAGATTTGCTCCTTTTTCCTTCTATTATCTATGTTTAGTCTTTCATTTTTCGAGAGAGATTTCTATTTCACTATTTCATTACTTATGTTCCTTTGTAGTTCCTCTTGTATCGAAACTACTAGGTCATGGGATGGTTTTTGATATGTTATCTATATTTTAGACTATCAATATTGTCTTAATGTTATTATAAGTCTTTATTTGTTGATTTCTGGATTTTAGGCCATTTTCCACCAAATTATCCCCTTGCTTACAATTTTCGGCTATAATTTGGCTTACATACTGGCAGGATAAATTAGGTTCCATCATGACTCATAAATTTGATCATGACACCTTATAATTGTATTCAACATTCAAATCTTTGTTTAGTTGTGTAGTGAGGAGGACCATCTGCAGCATTTGTCAACTGTTCTTTAAAAGAACAAAGATGAGCAGTTATATGTCCAATTTATTAAATATATATTTTGTCTAAATGTTATGGCATTATTGGGACATATGGTATTAAAGTATAGGGATATATCAGAGCCAACAATTGAGGTAGTTTGTGATTAGGCCTATTGTACCTGCAAAGATTTGGAGTTTTATTAGATTGGAAGGTTACATATGGTTTATGAGAGGGTTCACTTTCATTGCATCTTCTTTTACCAAATTGACTAAGAAGAATTTTATGTTCTATTGGTTTAATGAGTGTGAGGAAGGATCCCAAAGTCTCAAGACTTGATTGACTTTAGTTTATTTTTTGACTTGCCTATGAAAGAGGAAGGCTTAATGGTGCATTGTTATTGTAACACCCCATATTTCCCTAGCATAATCTAAGTTCTATTTCATGAGTATTCATACATAAAATTTCCACAATGCTCATTATATTTTAGTTTAGAGCCTGCCATTGCGAAGGAAATTCAATTAGCTTTCCAACGATATAAAATTTGCCTAAATTCAATAACCGGGCAAGAAGTTATGGTGATTTTAAGTTCCAGTCGTAAGACCCCATCATTTTAACTTTTAGTACGTCACATAGATAGCCCAAATGACAATTTTCAATTCTAGTGTGACTCCGTGATCATGGGGTATCGCGGATCAGGCCAATTTCTAGCTTGGCAATTTCCAGTAGACCTCCGTGATGTTGGCGTGTCGCAGAGGTGGCCAAATTAGCATCCAAAGGTTTATTGCGATAGCTCTGCTTCGTGTTGTTTGTCCACGTCCCAATTGTCCTTTTTCCAGTGGCCTGAAATAATAGTGGCACATCGCGCCAGGGGTCCATATAAGGAAAATTTCACGAAAATTTAATATTTTGTCAAGGGTTAAAACAATCCTTTCCTATTATTTTAATCCGCCCAGGTGTGATTTTAACCCCTAAAAGTATTTTTAAATTCATTATTTGATTATTTTTTCCCAAATCAAGAAGCTTTCTCTCCCAATCAAGAACCCTAGCTCTCCAATTTCAAGTCAAATCCTCAAGAACCCATCAAGGACTTCAAGAAAATTATCAATTAAGGTATGTTAGATGTTCATCCATGGATTCGTTTCATCCATGTAGCTCAGGTAACCTTTTTAATTATAAATTTATGATCTTTTTAAGTTATTGATTTTAAATCATGATTTCATACATTAATCTCCATGAAATTTGATTTAATACCATATTTTAATGAAGTTATTTTTGTTATTCGATTCCTCATGTTTTAGTGTTATCTTTGGTTGAATTAAATTAGGACTTAGTGTTTTCCATGATAATTTCATGTCAATTACGCCAGTCCTTTAGTAATTCTAGGATTATTTTAAACCATGAACTATAAGTATTTGATAAAATTCCTACAAGAGCAATTGTTTTAATAAAGGTCTTCATGTTATGTCCTTCAATGTAGTAGTATCATGCTACTACTATTGTTTTGAGTCCTGGGGGTATTGAATACCCGAAATCCATAGCTGTTTATTTAGGATATTGTCAGTACATTATAGAACAGTCTTCAAAATATACTATGAGCACTTTAGAATAGTCAAATACCAGTCAGTTAAACTCTGAATAGTCTAGCATTTTAGTGTTATTCAGTTGGGAGTAAGATTTAGCACCGAGAGAGTGTATGGATGGAAACTTCCCTGCCAGATAGGTAGAGTTATTAGTAGCAGTCCCTATACTCCAGAACTACATAGCCAGTGTAGGATATAAGTAGTCACCTGTCAGATTAGGCTTGACTATCTCACAGGGGTCACCCGTTAGTTCAGGCTTGACACCCTTAGTCCTTTGGACATTTATAAATTTAGTGGATCAACACAGCCAACATTAGTACCCATGGCATGATATTAACACCCTTCCAATTGGGGTAACAGGTTGGACCCAAATTAGCTCAAATTAGGGAATGTTGGTTAGATGATACCTCCCACAGTCTCAGATATAGTCTCAGTTATAGTCCTAGCTCAGTTATTCAGTCTTAGTGTTGTTTGACCAAAGCATACAACATTTATTTATTCTCAATATTTCAGTTTACAGATTTCATCTGGTTCATGCCATATGCTTGGTCATGCATCCTTAGTGTCTCCAAATTTTTCACGTATTTTCAGTATTTATTGATTCTTATGCAAACATAGTACTTACATGCTTCACTTATTTCTAGTGCCTACAGATTTCATGTTCCCTATTCAGTATCCCATATTTTAGATATATATTTAGATAGTTTATTATTCCTATTCATGAAACCTTATATGTTAACCTACCTCATTTAGCATACCTATAGATTTAAAGTACGGATCACATACATTTCTTTTGTGTTATCATGTCTCATATCATAGGTGCTAATGCTCAGTTCCCAGATAATACTTAGTCCCTCAGATTTTCAACAGCACAGTAGCAGTGGTGAGTCCTCATTACTTGAGGATAGGCTATATTATTTTATATCTTTATTTTAGTGGTATTTATAGTTGGTTGGAAGCTTGTCTCATCAACTCTCAGTCAGTTAATTTTAGAGGCTTTTCAGATATTACAGTCAGTTAGTTATTTATTTTATCAGTACTTTATCAGATTTAGACAGTTGTTTTTGTAGATTTCTATGTTAGTTTGAATTCAGATATTTAAAACCTTATGGCACATTAGTTATTCTTCCGCATTTATAATCATATTATTCAGTGCTCACAACAGGTACCAGCTCATGGGTTATCTTGTGGTCTATTGGGATTGTAAGCATCATGTAACGACTAGGGGTAGTCTCGGGTTGTTAGAGACTTGGTATCAAAGCCAAGTTTTAAAGTGTCCTAGAAAGTCTGAAAGTCGCGTTGAGTAGAATTTTGTGCATGAGTGTGTAGCACGCCACACTTATGGATGGGAGGCTATAAGGCATTTAGGAAAAGTTTCCGTTCTTTCAAGTATTCATGTCATGTGATTGAGCATGAGCTCAAGTTAAACTCTCAGTCTAATCCATTTCTTCATTCTATTTACAGAACATGCCTCCCAAGAAGAAGGGAAAAAGAACTGGAACTCAGCTAGCCCTGCAGCCCATCCAGGCAGATCCTTTGGATGAGCATGTCTCTCATGTAGAATTCAGGGCTGCATTCACTACTCTAGCAAACTCCATAGCAGCACAGAATAAATGCCAGCTGCTGTTCTGGCTAACCAGTGGCCAATACTGTTGCAACCAACATTTAGGATTTCACCTAGATAAATCCTCTTTCTTTTATGGGATCCAAGTCTGAATAGGATCTAATGGAATTCTTAGATATAGATTAGAAGGTAACGAGTGATATGGGCATGACTTCTAGTTAGAGTACCGAGTTGGCTCCATATCAATTGTAGGATATAGCCCATACTTGGTTTAAATAGTGAAAAGTTGATAGAGGAGTTAATGCAAGGCCTATAGAATGGGAATAGTTTGCCATGGCTTTCTTAGATATATTCTTTCCATTAGAGTTAAGGGAGGCCAAAGTGTTAGAATTTATTAATTTGAGGCAAGGAAACAAGAGCGTGAGGGAGTATTCTCTCAAGTTTACTCAGTTAGCTAGATATGCTCCTTATGTGGTAGTTGACAGTAGGTCTAAAATGAGTAAGTTTGTGTCTGGTGTGCCTGATAGTGTGGTCAAAGAGTGTAGGACCGTAATGCTGATTAGTGAGATGGATTTTTCTAGACTCATGGTCTATGCTCAATAGATATAGGAGCAAAAGATTAAGAAGAGGGAGAGAGAAAATAAGACATCAAGAATGGGTAGTTTTAATTTTAATCAGCCAAAGTCAAAAGGTGGTAATCGTTCACAGTTTCATTAGAGGTCTTCAACCCTAGTACCTTCTTCAGCCAGTGCCCTAGTACCCAAATTTAAAAATGATAATAGGGATAGGGCACTAGGATTTAAGTCCCAGGTCAGTTTTAGCAATGCTCGTACTAATTCTTTATGTCAAAAGTATGGCAGACATCATCAGAGTAAGTGTAGAGCGGGTAGTGATGTGTTCTTCGGGTGTGGTAATCTAGGCCATTGGATTTGGAAGTGTCGGGTAGTTTCTCAGAAAGGTAGGTATGTGTGCCAACAGGGCCAGTCTCATCAGTCACTAGTTCCATCCAATTGCCTGACTCAGCAGGGTGCCGCTTCTAGTGCTACCAGTGGTTAGCATCTAAATAAATTATATCCTCTTTAATCCTGCCAAGATCAGGAAAATTCTCCTAATGTATTTATTGGTAAATTACAAGTCTTTCACCTACATGTTTATGCTTTACTAGAACCTGGAGCTTCTCTTTCTTTTGTAACTCCATATATAGTCATTAATTTTAGATTCTGTCCCTAAAATCTAGTAGATCCCTTTTTAGTGTCTACCCAGTAGGCATTTCTATTGTAGCCAAACAGGTATACAGGAACTATCCAGTCACAATATCTCAAAATGTTACTTCAATTGATCTTATGGAGTTAGAGATAATGGATTTTGACGTCATTCTCAGCATGGATTGGCTCTAATCAAGCTATGCCTCTGTTGATTGTAGAAACAAAATAGTTTGTTTTTAGTTTCCAAATGAACCAGTCCTTGAATGGAGAAGTAGTACTATAGCTCTTAGGTATCAGTTGATTTCACGCCTTAGATCCAAAAAGATGATATCCAAGGGGTGTGTCTACAATCTAGTACGAGTCAAAGAATCTAATTCAGAAACTACTAATCTAGAGTCAGTCCCAGTAGTAAATGAATTCTCAGATGTATTTCCTGAAGATCTTCTTGAAATTCCTCCCAAAGTGGAAATTGACTTTAGAATAGACCTTCTCCTAGATATTGAGCCTATATATATTCCGCCATATCGAATGGCTCCAGTTGAGCTCAAAGAACTGAAAGAGTAGTTGAAGGATCTCTTAGATAAGGGATTCATCAGACCCAACGTCTCCCCGTAGGGTGCACCTATTCTATTCATGCATAACAAATACGGTTCTCTCAGAATGTGCATCGACTACTGTCAGTTGAACAAGGTAATAGTCAAGAATAAATATCCACTTCCTAGAATCGATGAATTGTTTGACCAACTTCAGGGTGCCAGTTACTTTTCCAAGATAGACCTCAAATCAGGCTATCATCAGCTTAGAGTCAGAGAATGTGATATTTCAAAGATAGCTTTCCAAACTCGGTATAGTCACTTCAAATTTCTAGTCATGTCCTTTGGTATTACAAATGCTCCAGCAGCCTTCACGGACTTGATGAACCGAGTGTTCAAGAAGTACTTGGACATGTTCGTCATAGTATTTATCGATGACATTCTTGTTTATTCTCGTAGCAAAAGAGATCATGCAGACAATCTCATCATAGTGCTATAGACTCTTGGAGCCCATCAGTTTTTCCCTAAATTTAGTATGTGTGAATTCTTACAATGATCAGTAGCATTCCTTGGTCATATTATTTCTAGTGATGGCATTAGAGTTGTTCTCAAAAGACTAAAGTGATAAGAAACTAAAGTAGACCCATCTCTCCATCAGATATTAGGAGCTTTTTGGGTTTAGCTGGCTATTACCGTCGGTTTGTTGAGAGGTTTTCTTATACTGCATCCCCCATGTCCAGATTGACTCAGAAGAAAGTTAAGTTTCAGTGGTCAGGCTCATGCGACAAAAGTTTTCAAGAGTTAAAGACTCGACTCACCTCAGCCCCAGTATTGACTTTACCAGACGGTCAAGAACAAAGGATAATTCAGAATCTTGAGGACATGCTGAGAGCGTGCATTATTGATATCAAGGGTAGTTAGGTTGACCATTTTCCTTTGATTGAATTCACATACAATAACAACTATCATTCCAATATTTGTATGGCTCTATTTGAGGATCTCTATGGTAGGAGATGTAGATCTTCAATTAGTTAGTTTGAAGTAGGTGAGGCTGCAGTAGTAGGGCCTGACTTGGTGTTTGATGCATTAGAAAAATATTAGTTGATCAGAGAAAGACTTAAGGCTTCCCAGAGCCAAAATAAATCGTATGCAGATGTAAGAAGAAAGGATCTTGAGTTTGAGGTTGGTGACTTCATGTACTTAAATATCTCTCCCATGAAGGGAGTGAAGAGATTCTGCAAGAAAGGGAAACCCATTCCCCAATATGTTGGTCCCTTCAGAATCATATGTTGTTTCAGAAAGGTAGCTTAAGAGCTTGAGTTGACATCAGATTTAGACTCAGTATACCAAGTGTTTCATGTCTAATTGTTGAAAAAGTGTATTGGTGATCCAGCTATAGTTGTGCCCTTAGAGAGTGTAGACATTCAGAATAATCTTTCCTTTGAGAAAGTTCCAGTTGAAATTCTTGACCATCAAGTCTTACACTAAGGAACAAAGAAGTTCCACTAGTCAAAGTTCATTCGCGGGATCAGTCCGTTGAGGGAGACACTTGGGAAGCAAAGGCAGATATGCGGACCAAGTACCCTTATCTCTTCTTTGCAAATCCAAATTTAGAATAAGGTACCAAATCTTCTTATGATTTTCTTTTCTCTATCATGCACACTTTCAGCCGCACATCATGTTCATGTCAGTCGGGCATTCATGAATTAGTTTAGTCATCCATTCTATGCATCAAATATTCATATTCAATATGTATGCTCAATCCATCAGTACCCTCAGCTTAACTAATTTCATTCGGAGATGAATGGTCCCAAGGGGGAGATATTATAACATACCATATTTCCCTAGCATAATCTAAGTCCCAGTGCATGAGTATTCATATAAAAAATATTTGAAACACTCATTATCTTTCAGTTTAGAGCCTGCCATTGCATAGGAAATTCAATTAGCTTTCCAACGATATAAAATTCGCCTAAATCTGATAACTGAGTAAGAAGTTATGGCAATTTTAATTTCCAGTCATAAGACCCCATCATTTTAACTCTTAGCACATCATGTAGACAGCCTAAATGACAATTTTCAATTTCCAATGTGACTCCATGATCATGGATAATCACGGAGCAAGCCAATTTCTCGCCTGGCAATTTCCAGTGGGCCTCCGTGATGTTGGCACGTTGTGGAGGTGGCCAAATTGGCATCCAAAGGTTTATCGTGATAGCTCTACATTGCGGTGTTCATCCAGGTCCCAATTATCCCTTTTCCAATGGCCTGGCATGATAGTGGCGCATCGCGTCCGGATCAGGAAAATTTCACAAAAATTTAATATTTCATCCAAGGTTAAAACAGTCCTTTCCCATTATTTTAATCCACCCAGGTGTGCTTTTAAGCCCTAAAAATGTTTTTAAATTCATTATTTGATTATTTTTTCCCAAATCAAGAAGCTTTCTCTCCCAATCAAGAACCCTAGCTCTCTAATTTCAAGTCAAATCCTCAAGAACCTATCAAGGACTTTAAGAAATTTATCATTTAAGGTATGTTAGATGTTTATCCATGGATTCCTTTCATCCATGGAGCTCAAGTAACCTCTTTAATTATAAATTTATGATCTTTTTAAGTTATTGATTTTAAATCATGATTTCATCCATTAATCTCTATGAACTTTGATTTAATACCATGTTTTGATGAAGTTATTGTTTTTATTCGATTCCTCATGTTTTAGTGTTATCTTTGGTTGAATTAAATTAGGACTTAGTGTTTTCCATGATAATTTCATGTCAATTACGCCAGTCCTTTAGTAATTCTAGGATTATTTTAAACCATGAACTATAAGTGTTTGATAAAATGTCTACAAGAGCAATTATTTTAATAAAGGTCTTCATGCTATGTCCTTCTATGTTTTAGTGTCATGCTACTACTATTGTTTTGAGTCCTGGGGGTATTGCATACCTGAAATCCATAGCTGTTTATTTAGTCTAGTCTCAGTAAATTATAGAACAATCTTCAAAATATACTTTGAGCTCTTCAAAATAGTCAAATACCCGTTAGTTAAACTCAGAATGGTCTAGCATTTTAGTGTCATTTAGTTAGGAGTAGTATTTAGCACCAAGAGAGTGTAGGGATGGCGTCTTCCCCATCACATAGGCAGAGTAGTTAGTAGTAGACCCTATACTCCAGAACTACGTATCCAGTGTAGGATATGAGTAGACATCCATCAGATTAGGCTTGACAATCTCGCCGGGGTCACCCGTCAGTTCAAGCTTGACACACTTAGTCCTTTGAAAATTATATAAGTTTAGTGGATCCACACAGCCAGCATTAGTACCGTGGCATGGTTTTAATACCCTTCCAATTGGGGTTACAGATTGGATCCCAATTAGCTCAAATTAGGAAATGTAGGATAGATGATACCTCCCACAGTCTCAGATATAGTCTCAGTTACAATCCTAGCTCAGTTATTCAATCTTAGTGTTGTTTGACCAAAGCATATAGATTTCAGTTATTCTTAGTATTTCAATTTGCAGATTTCATCTGGTTCATGTCATATGCTTGGTCATGCATCTTCAGTGTCTCCAGATTTTCACGTATTTTTAGTATTTACAGATTCTCATGCATTCATATTACTTACATGCTTCACGTATTTCTAGTGCCTACAGATTTTAGGTTCCTTATTCAGGATCCCATGCTTTACATATATATTTAGATAGTTTATTATTCCTATTCATGAAACATTGCATGTTAACCTACCTCATTTAGCATACAAGTATATTCAAAGTACTGATTGCATACCTTTCTTTTGCGCTCTGGTGTCTCATCGCATACCTTTCTTTTGCGCTCTGGTGTCTCATATCATAGGTGCTGACGCTCAGATCCCAGATTGCACTTAGTCCCTCAGATTCTCAGCAGCACAAAAGTAGTGGTAAGTCCTTATCACCCGAGGATAGGCTATCTTATTTCATGTCTTTATTTCAGTAGTCAGTCAACTCTCAGTTAGTAATTCTTAGAGGTTTTTCATACATTACAGTCAGTTAGTTGTTCAGTTTATCAGTACTTTATCAGATTTAGACAGTCATTTTCCTAGATTTCTATTTCAGTTTGAATTTAAGTATTTAAAATCTTATGGCACTTTAGTTATTCTTCCATATTTATGATCATATTCTTCAATGCTCACAGCAGGTACCTGCTCATGGGTTAGCTTGTGGTCTCTCGAGATCGTAAGCATCGTGTAACAACTAGGGGGCAGTCTCGGGTCATTATAATTATCTTTATGAGTTAGCCTTAGGGTGTGGTTTGATGTATAAAGGGAAAGTTATTTCACATGATTCAAGGAAATTAAAGTTTCATAGAAAGTACCATCCCACACATGACTTAGAGTTTGTAACTATAAAATTTACTTTGAAGATTATGAGGTATTATCTTTATGGGGTCAATTAAGTGGTTTCACCAATTATTATAATAGACAATACATACTCTATTAGAAGGATCTAAATTTAAGAAAGTTAAAGTGGTTGGAGTTGCTTAAGGTTTATAACATAACTATTCTTTATCACCGAGGAAAGGCTAATTTGGTAGTGTATGCCTTGAGTAAGAAAGGGGTGAGTATAAGAATTTTTCTTTATTAATTATGGAGGAGTGACTTTTGGATATAGATTATAGATTTTAGCAAATAGCTTTGTGATACTTGTTATTTCTATGTTTGGTAGAGTTATTGATTGTATTAAAGCACAATAACTTTTGGTGAACATATAAGACCAGAAAGTTTGAAGATAAAAAGTTATGCCTGATTTCGAACAAAGTGTTAAAAGTTAAAGCTAAGAAATCAATTCTTGTCCAAGAAGGTGTTTTAAGGATCACAGGTCTTATTTATATTCCTAGAGTTTATGTTTTGATTAGAATAATAATGGAGAAAGCTCATAATTTGAAGTATTCTATCCATTCAGGAGTAGTGAAAACATATGATAACTTAGAAACAACATTATTAGTGGTGTAGGACGAAGCGGGACATAATGGATTTTGAGTCTAACTGTTTTAATTTCCAACAAGTGTAGTATGTGTGATAGAGGCTATATGGTATGACTTAGAGGATAACTGTACCTTAGTAAAAATTAGATCATGTCACTATGGACTCCATAGTTATGTTGCCTCAGACTTTGAGAAAATTTGATATTATTTGGGTTATTTGAGGCTGGTTGACCAAATCCACTCACTTTGTATAAGTTTAAACTACTTACAATTCTTAGAAGTTACATAAGATTAAGATATGGAAGTTTGTTCTCTTGTGTTATTCCTATTTTTTGTTATTTTAAATTGAGGTACTTAATTTACATTGCACTTCAAGAGGTCAACGCAGTAGGAGTTGGGTGCTCAAGTTGAGCTCAATATAACTTTTCACACTCATGTCGATGTATAGTTTCATCATACTATTCAGGTGTTAGAGGGCATGCTACGAGCGCGTGTTATTGATTTTGGAAGTCATTGGAACTAATTCTCATCTTTGACAAAGTTTTATTACAATAGTTATCATTTTAACATTCAGATGGATTTATTCTAGGCCATGTATGGTAGGAAGTATAGGTCTTTTATTAGCTAGTTTGATTTTTGAAGGGTAGACTATGCGGAACATATTAGTAAGGGATATTTAGACAAGGAAAAGGTCAGTTAGAATAGGCTTGTTATAGCTCAAAGTAGGCAAAAGAGATACTCATTTTAAAAGGTTCCTATTTGGTGTTTATCATTGAAGTGAAGGTATTTTTAAAGCTATCACCAATGAATGGTGTTCTGTGGTTTAAAAAGAGCGGCAAGCATAATTCTAGGCTTATTATTCCATTTGAGATTCTTTGGTGTATAACAAAGTGGTCTATGAATTGGCCTAACTCTAGGTATTTCAGTTTTGCACCATGTATTTCATATGTCAATGTTGAATATATCATTGTTATGGTTATCATTTGTTCTAATAAGACTCATTTTAGTTAGATCAAAATTTGACTTTTGAGGTGGAATATTTAGCCATTTTGGATTGATAGAACTAGAGGTTGAAGTCTAAGAAAATTGTTAATGAGTTTCCCAAACTTTTTCCTAATGATTTCTCAGAGTCCCTTTAGATATAGAGATTTACTTTAGACTTGATTCATCCCAACAACTAACCAATATTTATTCTTCCAAATAGGACCAGTCCAGCAAAAGAGAAAGATTTAAAATAGAAGTTGAAAGATCTCATTAGTAAAGGATTCAGTAAGCGAATGATTTTTCGTGGAATGCTTCTATCCTATTTGTTTGTAATAGAGATAGATCTTTGAGGATGTGTATCAATTATAATAAATTGAATAAGGTTTCCATCAATAATAAGTATCCAATACCTAAAACTAATGATTGGTCTGACCAATTTCAGGGCGTCAAGTGTTTCTCTAACATCAACCTCAAGCCCAATTACCATCAATTCAAATATCAAAAGGAAGATATCCACAAGACACCCTTTAGGACTTGGTAATATTTCTTTAAATTTCTTTTAATATTCTTTGATTATGCATCTAATAAACTGATTTTTGAAGCATTATCTTGACATTTTCATAGTTTTATTCATTGGTGAAATCCTATTTTACTTGCATAGTGAAGAGGATATGTAAATTACCTCTGAGTTGTGTTGCAGACACAAGAATCATGAATTGTATGCTAAGTTTTGCAAGTGTTAGTTTTTGTTGAAGTATGTGGCTTTTTCTAGGCCATATTATTTCTCGTGAGGGTATAAATATGGATTTCCAAAAGATCCATGTGGTAAAGAATTGGCCTAAATCCATAACCCCTATTGATATTAGGAGTTTCTTAGGTTTGGTTGGTTTCTACAAAAGGTTTGTAGTGGGCTTCTCCTGTTTTGCTAATCCATTGACTAAGTTGACTCAGTATAAGGCTAAGTTTCAATAAATTGATGCTTTTGAGAAATTTTTCTAGAAATTGAAAATGAGTTTGACATTTGCTCTAGTATTGACCCCTACCCAAATAGACTAATGGATTTGTTGTTTATTGTTATGCCAGAACAATTTGTCTTGGTTGTTCTCTAATACAACATGGTAAGGCTATGACATAAGACTCCAAATAGCTTAAGAATCATGAAAATAACTACTTGAGTTATGACTATGACTCGGTAGTAGTAGTGTTCACTATAAACATTTGGCATCAAAAATTGTATGCATCTCATGTTGATGTATTCATTGATCACAAGAGTTTTTAGTATGTATTAAATTAGAAAGATTTATATATTAAGAATATAAGGTGGCTTGAGTTACTCAAGGATTATGATCAGTATCTTTTATCCATAGAAAGCCTAGCCCATGTTAATGAGAGTAAGAGAGAAGAAACATAGGACATATTTCAATTGGCATGCTAGGAGTTCACCTCTTAGACTTCAAGGATAGTAGTGTGGTTGTTTAGAATATGGCTGAATTTTCTCTAGTTAGCTAATTTAAAGAGAAGAAAGATTGTGTCCCATCCTACTCCAACTAAAGGAAAACGTCCATAAACACAAAACTATCTTTTGAACAAAAAGGTTGATGGTACCTTGAGGTGCCAAGGAAGATTATCTGTTCTAAGAATTGATGGTCACCAAGAGAAGATTATGGATAAAGTGCAAAATTATAGGTATTCTATTCACCCAAGTTCCACAAAATTACATCATGACTTATACGAATTATATTGGTTGAATAGTATGATGAAGAAAATTGATAATTTTATGGCCTAGTGTCTAAATTGCCAGCAGGTTAAGCTTGAGCACCAACGACCTAGTGGTTTGGTTCAAAGTAAACATATTCCTATTTGGTAATGAAAAATGATATATTATTGACTTGACAATAGGTTTACTGTTATTACATCAATATTATGATTCAATATATAATTATAGTCTAATTGATATAATTAGCTCACTTTTGCCTATCAAAGTGGTAGATTTCGCAGTGGATTATGACAAGTTGGATATTCAAGAAATTGTTAGGGTTCATGAGATCCTAATGTCTATTATCTCTGATAAATGTTCTCATTTCACATCTCATTTTAAGAAATCATTTCAGAAAGGATTGGGTAAGAAGGTTAACCTTAGTACTTCATTCCACCCTTAGACCGATGGATAAGAATACATAATCAGATGCTCAAGGATATATTAAGATCTAGTATAGTAGACATCAAAAGTAACTTGGATGATTTTCTTATAATAATACCCATCATGCTATTATTTAGATAACATTATTTGAGGTCCCATTTTGGAGGAGATGTAGATCTCTAATTAGATGATTTGAGTTTAGTGAAACTAAATTATTGAGGGCAAATTTGGTACACAAGGCAATGGAGAAATTTAAGTTCATCTATGGATGGCTAAATATTGATCAGATACATCAAAAGTCATATTTTAATATGAGATAAAGGGACTTAAAATTTAATGTTGATGACTAGTTATTCTTGAAGGTATAGCCTATTAAGGACACCACATGGTTTGGGAAGAAACAAAATATTCGTCCCCAATATATTAGCCCTTACCAAATTTTTAAGAGGATTAAGTAAGTATCCTATGAGTTAAGGTTTCCTACAGACATAACCTTGTACATTCGATACTTAGTGTTTCTATGCCAAAGAAGTATGTATGATACCTATAACTAATTGTCCCTCCATAAAGTATTACTATAAGAATGGTCTAACTTTAGAGGAAGTTCGCATTAAAATTGTGGATTGCTAGGTTTAGAAGAAATAAAGAAGTAGCTTTTATAAAAGTATTATAGAGGAATCAAAACGTTGAAGATGTTGCATGGGAAGCCAAAGTAGATATGAGAACTATATATCCTCACTTGTTCACTCCACCGGGGGAAGCTATTTTAGGTAACAATCTCACTCTATGTCTATGGTCCTACACATGTCCCGTGAACCTCATGCTTAACATTATGTATGAGCCATGTCCTCACATCTCATATCATGCCTTCTATGCTTAAATAAACCCTTGGTATGCATGTCTAGATATGTATAGTACCTCCTATGAATTGTGCCAAAATATCCCCTTTCAAGAAATATCATGGAACTCCTTACAAAAATAATGTCCATGATGATGAATGATTGTTCAAGAGAGACCATACTATGATTTTTACGTATGCTTTGTATCCATGAACATTATTCAAAATTAATGATCCCATAGTGGAGATATTATAAAACTTCAAAACTTCTAAGCGAGAATTTGGACCATTCGACGTGCAGATTTAGATCTGAACACATCGTTTTTATGCCTAGTCTTATGGTCTGTATTATAAATATACAATTTGTATAGTGGATCATACTCCTTAATTGATGTGATACATATACCCAAGTTCTTATAAATAAATTTATGGTACATATGTGGATTTTATTATCCATAATGAGAGACATTTTTCTTAATCAATGAATGAGATTGGACCATTTGAAGTAGTGAACCATACACCAGTTATATAGCTCGCAAATTGGACCACACTTCCTAATTAGTGGGAGGAGTTGTAGAAAGTTGATTTATAGGCCACACTATATTCTATACAATGAAACATATACCAAGATTTACAAGTTTAATAAAGACCTATTTTATGTTTCTTTCCTCACTTTTTACACTTTGGTGAACCCAAATAACTCCCAAGAGCACTCTTCAACCCTTATAGGGTTGGTTAAGTTTCCCCATGTTTTATAAGTAAATTAAATGGGTTTCACTCCATGACCATATAATATAACAAGTTTCCTCACCATAAATCCTAGGGTTCTTTAAGAAATTCCTTCCATAAGTCAAGAATAGAAATCACATCCTTCCACTAAAAAATATGGACCGTCCTTCAAGATTTAGAGTGTTTAAGGTATGTAAGGCTATTATTTATGTATGAGAATAACTTGTTCTTAAACCATGAGTATGTTTCACATGATTATGATATCCTCTATGAATGAACTAGGCTTAGATCAAACCCTCATGTATTAGTTTCTTAACTCATGATAAAATTACAAGAACTCTATTAAAGTGCCTCATTCCTATGATGATTATCATTTGATGATTTTTCAATGAATTCCGTCCATGTTTCTATGAATGTCTATGAATAAAAGAAATGAATTAATTTCTATGAAACTAAGACTATATGATCTCTTTATGAACTCATTGTATGAAACTATCCTTATGGTTTCTTAACTATGAAAGATACTCATAGAACATAACTTTATGCTATGATGATATGAATGTATTATTTATAAATCATTATATGATGATATATTATCCGTGATATCAAATAATGTTATTTAATTTCAAGAACTATGAACATGAGCCTTCAGCTACACTATAACCATAAGCTGCAAGGACTAAAATATGATTATATGATTTAAGAGAGACAAGGAGTTAACTGAGAAGGTATAAGTCTAATAAAATTCTTAAAACTATATTTGTCAACATGGTTAAGGATCATAAAATTAGTTCAGGCGAATCCTCTAAGTGCCTTTAGTAAGGGTTATTTTTTTATCCATATGATATACATATATATATATATATATTTATATATGTCTAACACTTAGAAAAGTGTGTGATACTTTAGTTATACGGGTCAAAATTAGAATAAATGTTCTCGCATGGTGATTTATGTTAGTTATACTATTAGACTCCCGCAATGAATTAAAATAGGATAAAATAGTTAACACTGAACAATTTAATTGTTTAAGTTCTTATCTCTTATAAGTCATGATTACTGATCTATTGGATATTCCTATTTCTATTGATATGTTTGTAAAGTTTTCATTTTGTTATTTTACATATGATTTTATTCTATATATAATCACATCCCTTGGCTAGGGAACTACATCTTCTAATTAATGCAAACATAGTTACACAAAAAAAGATCAGGTCGTCTGTTTGGTTCTATACTTTTTATGCATTGGTACATCTTTTATTTCAGGGAGATTAGTTTTCATTACAAGTTTAATACTTATTTTAGTAATGTTATTGTATGCTAGGACCATGTCTTGGTATTTATTACTCCTACATATAGAGGTTTCATCGAGATATAGTTAGTTATAATGTATTTCAAGTATAAACCTTCATGTCACTTTCATGAATTTCAGTATCAGATTTTATGAAAAGTATTTATTTATAAGACTTATATAATGAATGCTTTTAAATCATATTTTTCTTATGTTTAATGTACACTCATGTTCCAAGCCATGTTATGGGTATGTTCTGGCCAACAACAACATTGATTGCCGGCCATACCCATGGTCTAAGCACGGGGAGTGATAACTCACAATGTAGGCTATGAATCTTTGCTTTGAAACTGGATTTTGAAATAGGACAATGAGAATAGCCCTTAAGCAAAGACCCAATAATAGTAAGAGTTGCTTTGTCTCAATTAGGTTTTATTTGAGTGAAGAAATATCTTATTTGAATTTAACAAATTCCTTTACAAGGAATAAGGGAGAAGATATACAACCTAGCAAACTAGTCTCGTTCTTAGTAGCCTTTTTCTTAGTCCTCTCAAACCCGCATCTTTCAACCTGGTGCTCTTACTTCTCAAACTAGTACAGGTCCGAAACAAAACCAATGGACACATACATACAGGAATAGAAAAAGAACCAACTCAATCCAAAACCAAATCAAGCCTGAGATATTTTTAGAAATAGGAAGATCTAGGATGGGTGGTCAACCTCCTTAGAGACCTACTACCTATCACTTACACTACATTGTCTGATGATAACCTTTCCTAAAAACTTCCATTCTGATGGAGTTGTCCATTGTACTTGCTAAACAAAAGCCTACATAGTTCTAATATTACACCTTAAACTACTCGGTCATGTCTCCTACATAATTATTACTTTCATCTTTCAAGTCATGATTAATGAACCTTAAATGCCAAGATTATTTGAAAAAAATATGCATCACTCATACCTCATAAATGATTAGCTTATGCCTGCCATAGTTTCTTCCCTCCTCTTTGTTTGCTTTAAAGGCACCAATGATAGGTAAAGATTATGTTGTTCATTGGGACTTAAAGAGGGGAGAATGAGCAAACAACAAAAAACTAATTTTGATTTCTTGTTATAATGTAATTCATCATCAAGATAGATTGCCCTTACGTGGTTAATCAATTCATACTAATGCTAGGAATTGTCACAAGCTAATTAAAAAATGAAAGAATTATGGCTCAAGACATAGTGAATGGCTATGAAAAGTCACCATCTTAGGTGAAATGCAAACTTCCATACTGAATTGTGTTTGTGGGGCTTCTTCCAATGTGTTATGTCCACAATCAGAACGAGCTTCAGGTGGACCACTACCGCCCCTATTCTTATGTGAGCTAGAGTGCAAAAATGAGTCTATAATGTTCATTGGTATATACTTGAAAAAACTTTATAGCTAGGGAATAATCTTCTTTATTTAAATGAAAGATTTTGGATGGAAATTACTTTTCTTAAAGGATCTTGCTTATGATATAAATATATTTCATTATCTTTACATATGCTGTAAGTTAAATCATGTAGTTAGCTCAATCCATTAAGTTAAGTCATAGAGTGTCAATGTTTCCTAGGCATAGGGTTGGTGTGTGACATCATTGATGCAACCTAAATTACACCTCACAATGAAGAATAAAGTAGTTGTAAAACAATTATAGAACCTAACTAGGTTGGGGTCGATCCCATGAGGAATAGGCCAAATGTATTTCAAGAGTTTGTTTATGTAATTTTGAGAATTACATAAATAAAAGGGAGTTTTGTAAAAGTAGGTTTTAGTAGTAACAATTGTTGGTTAATCAAGTTGTGATCAATACGAGACGAACACTAAGATTATGTTCCCTTTGACTTTATAACTCCACAGGTTGTTTGTGCTTAACTATATTGATGTATTGTAAGAAAATTCTAAGAAGATATTCATCACGTAACCATCTCTCAACCTTGGTTTGTGTGAATTTCACTAATCTCTTCCTAGACTTAGAGAGACGTATTACTAACCCTTGTTTTGAGATCTCAGATTAACTGTCCTAGTTATGGATCAAGTTAATTAGATAATGGTTGGTAGCTTCAAATTAATATTTTTATTTAATTTTTCCAATCTCTACCTCTCTCGAGCAAGTTTAGAATACATGCGAGTTCTTAATGTTGGACACCATCAAGAAAGCAATCAAACCAAAGAAAATACCAGTACATGCAATAACACTAGTCTATATTGACTTTGCAGTTAACCTGCTTTGTTAATTCATCATGGTTTGCACAACCTAGTTATGGGGTTATCTACTCATGATCGTAAGCACATAAGAATATTCCATATATGAAATCATAATTTTGTACTTACAAGCATAAGATGAAAAACAAAATCAAAATTGATAAAAAAACCTAAAACCAATTTCAATGACTCCAAGATCAATAATGTATCTCAAAACCTCAAAAATAATGTAAGAGCACTTAAAGTGTGTAACTTAATTATAAAACATCAAGGGAGTTTTTATAGATTTAAAATAGATCATATCCTAAACTATATAGGAAAAATAGGTCGACAACGCCTAGGACTCATGGGTTGGGTCATACATCAGACCCAAGAGTTGTGATGCTCAGTCGAGGGATTCAGAGTTAGATTCAATCATTAGTACTCGACTCATTTCTGTCACCTATGAGCCATGTTCTACATGCACGAGTAGTGGGTTCCCGCGTAAAAATTAGAATCTTTATTTCAGCTTCAAAACTCAAGTCATAGGCCTATTCATTGGTCATAGGTCGCAGTTATTAGTCTTAGGTCAACTCATGGGTTACCAACTCAACAACACTTCACCCTTCTTTCTTATTTGTTGCCTTGAAACCTATTTTTCAAAAAAGTCAACACAAAAACACATCATATCTAACAAGAATACCCAATTTCTTGCATAATTTCCTTGTTTTAAGCATTGAAAGTGCCAAGAAACCATGTCACATCAACACCTCAACCTAGAACGTCTGCATGTCCTCAGGAAACTAAAACATAATAAACAACTACTATGCTTAACTAAGAGAAACCTAAGGTACCTATGATAATCAATTTATTCGGTTTAATTCAAACTTTCAATTCCCTTTCAATGAACAACTTTCAAAGATACTATATGCATACATGTAGCACAATATCATGACACAAAACGTATCAAGTGATGGCATCATTGACAATAAACAACCAAGCATGTATGCAAATGACATTATCCAAAAACATAAGCAGCTAATAATGCAAACCATGTGCCTCACAATAAATAAGTCCCATACTCTTACATTATCATAATGAATATCAATGAAGGGACTACATCTATGCACTTGCTCTCAGAAAGAAGTTCAAACAATGTGCATGATATACCATAGGCTTGTCCTTATTTTCTACGCCTAAGTTCTTTGGATAATTGGACTGGGATCACTATAGGGCTTTTCTCAGCTTATAATGTTAGTTTGAGGGCATTTATGGTACATATGAGTAATAGTGACTCAACCCTCCTTGGACTACTCTTACTTTTTGGCTCCACTATTTCATTATTCCCCTTTTATTCTCTCTTTTTCTCCTTTATTTATCTTTAGATTGGTTGTGGTTTTCTTAATACTTTCTATTTGTTACTTTTATTTTTCTCTCTTGTAATTTTCTATTTTTTTATCTTTACTTTTTTTCCAACTACACACAAATATAAACTCTTTTCTTTTCTCAACTCCTTCTACATACCCGTATCTAACTACACACCCTTATGATAGTCGCCCTCAACTTAGGTGATTTTCCTAAGTGGAGATACATAATTTCTAAGGAGGGACCAAGGCAAAAACAGATTCATTGAAATTAAAATATGAAGCTGAATGGCTTACTACAAGAAAATAGGTCACTTTAGGATGAAATTCGAGATCAAGGGATATTTATTTTCATTTGTTTGATCATTTAGGATAAAATAGAAATTTTTCAAGAATGGCCTTTGATTATGTCCAAACAACTATTCCAAAACCTTGACAAGACTAACTACACAATTTCTTAATCGCACATACAAAGTGAACTAAGTAAATACCTGACACTCACATAGTACATGGTTACATTATCAACTGCTACCTATATGTTGATTCAATGCTAAGCTACAGTTATTTTGTCCCTAATACTAATGCCATAACAAGATCCAACATGATCATAATCTCATATATTTACAACGTACAATTCATAAAAAATAGGAAGGACATCATTTTTTCAGTATAAAAGTAAGAATTTGATACCCCAAGGTTCCTCATTTTTCTCTTAATCAAACAATAAACATAACATTAAAAACAACAAAAATACAATATCCTAGACATGTCGGCTCTACTATGATAGCACACTCTTGGGAAAATAGACACTGTAACAAAAACCAAGATAGGACATATAGACCCACTAGTAGCCCTGTCCCCATAAAGTAAGCATGCATTGTCCCAAATACACAAGGCCAAAGTAAAACAAGGGACATAGAAACATACCTATGGTACCTTAGGTGTGTGGTCTGATGTCAATCATAATAGAAAGAGTCAAAACCAATGCTGAATTCAGAGACACCTTCAGTTGCCTCCCAATCAATAGATGATTTAACAATACGACATAGCATAGGTATGTTCATTACTTAGACTTCATCAATGTAACCCTTGGGTTGGCTTCAAGAGTTATCTAAATTATTTATTATCTAAACTACCCCTATGTTTATTAGCTGCTTCATAGTTCTACAAGCATTGAACATGACTTCATTATTATTCAGCCTGAACTTTAGATCATCCCTTTTTATGTTCACCAATGGATAAAAATAGTCTACCTAATATCACGTTCATCTCAAAATAATGCTTGTAATCAAATATATAAAAATTGATAGGAAAGATGAAGTTGTCCATCTTAGCCAAAACATCAAACGGTACACTCACAGTCTTTTTGACTGTACGTTCTACCACTAATAACCACATCATTGTTGGTTTAGGGGTATCAAGCCCAATTATTTATACACTACCAAAAATATCAAGTTAATGCTTACACCTAAGTCATACAAAACCATAGTAAAGTTAGATAACCCAATCATGCAAGGAATTATGAAGGCACTGGGGTCACCTTCTTTTGCACAAGAGAATGATATGTAATTATACTATAATGGTGCTAACCACCAATAGGCTCAAAACTGATAGTTCTCTTCTTTGTGACCAAACTCTTCATAAACTTTTCATAACTAGATATTTGATCTAAAGCTTTAACAAGAAGGATATTCACAGTTAACTCCTTCAACATTGAAATAAACTTATGTTACTTTCCTTCTTTGGCTTAATTCTTCAATCTTTGGGGAAAACATAGAGGAGGTCGGGTAATGGGTCTTACAAATGTGACATCCTTACCCATTCTATTGTCAGTGTCAGCTCCTTTTTCTACACTACAGGCTTCTGAGATGCCTTATCACTCATCACCAACTTTCTAGTTTTATCTTCATCTGCATCATCAATGTATACAAGGTCACTCCTCATGTCATCAACCACAGACACAGGTGGATTAATAGTGGCCTTACCACCTTGAGTAGTAATAGCTAAATAATGATTGTCGTTCTTTGGATTTTAAATTATGTTACTAGGAAGAGTGTCGGGTTGATGCTAGTTCAATGTGGCAAAAATCTTCCCAAATTATTACGCAAAATACTTAATAGCAGTTGCATGTGACTTTAATTTCTGGCTCAAACCAAAAAACATCAGCCTTAATTTCCTTAAGGAAACTATCTTAGATATTTAAACCCTTTACAAGTAGAGCAACCAATGTCTTTAATTCTCAAACTTCTAGAGTCAGCATCCTGGTTTTGTGGTGGATCATAAGGGCCACTCTTTTTATTATAGTTATATTTCCTCCTATATCACCATCACATTATCTACTTTTGTCCTTATACCTGTCTCTATAGTAGTTCCAACCTTGATTCTCTTATATCAAGGTCCAATTGTCTTGAATTGACCCTTGTCCCTTGGATCAGATCATTCCACCTATCTATTCAAATGCACAACTTCTTTGTAAGAATCTGAATCTTCCTGTCTAGAAGCTTTACTTCACGAACCCATTACATTTACCTTTTCTACTCTAGTTGCTGCAAGTTTATTTGTTAGTAAGCAAATCTAAGTTCTCAGCTATGCCACATCTTGAGCCATTATCTTATCTAACACTCTTTAATCACTAGAAGCACTAATTCAGTAAATACTGACTAAATTTTTTGCCTCCTGAGTATGTCATCCTTGATTGGTTTTAGTGATTAAGTCTAAGATCTCAGAAGCATACTCCAACAAAGACTCATGAAGGATCCTCCTATAATAGTATCACCCATATCCATGGTATTAACATTCAAGGCTATGTAGAATATCTCAAGAAGTTTCTTCCTAAAATTTTCTAATTTGGAACATTTTGCAGTTTCTTCTTGAACCTCAACCATGTCTTATATAGTTCCTCTGAATGTAACTACCTAAAATTATGATCTCACCCTTCAATTACAATATTCTAGAGGGTAGAAAAAATTAGTCCAAGCCTCAATTCATTCCAAGTGGTGATAATTAGGTTTTGATGCATATGAGATGATCATGAGGATTGTGTCCCTATGACTTAATAACTCCACAGGTTGTTCATAATTAACAAACTATCCGAGTGCCTTGCATGCAAAATCTAATAAGATATGTATCACCTGATTATTTTTTGACCTGGGTTTGGGTGAATTTCACTCATATCCTCTTAGACTCAGAATGTCACATTACTAACGCTTGTTTTGTGATCTCAGTTAACTATCCCAGTTATAACTCAAGTTAATTAGATGAAGGTTGGTGGCTTTAAATTACTATTGTTATTTTCTTTTCCCAATATCTACCTCTCTCTCAGGAATGTTTAGAATAAAGGAAAATTCCTAAAGTTGGCCACCATTAAGAAAGCAACTAAACCAAAGTAATTACCAATACATGCAAGAGCAATGATCTAGAATGAGTATGCACTTAATCCACTTCATTAATTCATCATTCTTCCCACAACCCTAGTTATCAGGTTACATACTCATGATTGTAAGAACATAATAAGATTTTGTAGATGAAAGTATTATTTTGTACTTATAAGAAAATGATAAAAATCCAAAATTTTAAATTGATGAAAGACCCTAAAGACTAATGCCAATGACTCCAAGATCAATAATGTATCACATAACCTCAAAAATAATGTATGAATGTGTGATGTGTGTAACTTAATAATAAGACATCAAGGGAGTATTTATAGATACCAAACAAATACCTTCCTAAACTATGTCAGAAAATTAGGTCGGCAGTACCTATAACTTGTGAGTTGGGTCATGGATCAGACTCTTGAGTCATAAATCTCAATTGTGGGAATCGAAGTTAGCTTTAATCTTCAGTACTCAACTCACTCTTGCCACTTATTATTCATGGGTTGAATAAAAAGTCGGGGGTCTCCTCGTAGGAATAAGAATTTTTATTTTAAATTTAAAACTGTCACGGGCTCATTCATCGTATGTAGGTCCTACCCATGAGTCGTGGCTCAACTTATAGGCTACCAACTCAAAAAATATTTATACTTCTCTCTCAGTGTTTTCTCTAAAGCGTATTTTCCTACAAAATCAACATAAAAACACATCATATCAAATAAGAATACTGAATTTCTTGCATAACTTCCTTGTTTTAATCATTGAAAGTTCCATGAAATCATTGCTCATCAATAACCTACCTCTAGTACTAGAATTCAAACCTATACAATAGAGATGAAGTAGCTAGGGTGAGTACAAAAGAACACATACACTTAATAATATCATCGATTGGGCCTAAAATTACGCAATGCAAGGGACAATCCTACACTTCTCTTTCTAATATTTTGTTATAAGTTTTGATACAACAACTTAAATCAAGGATATATTAATATATAAGGACAATATTAATTAGTTTGAAATCATATCAAAATCTAAATAAAGATTAAAAAACATGAAACCACACGTTCATAATCACTTAGCTATCTCAACCCTAAAAATTGATATGTAATGAAATGAAGATGCAATGAAATGCAAATCCATATGCATTGACTAATAATCATATACACTCGCTATCTCAATCAGATAGTTAGGATGTACTGGGAGAATCATGAGGTCCTTATATGCACCCTATATCAAAGAACACTACTGAAATGTCTTTTGTGAAATACTTTGTACCTAATAAATCCTATCTACTATGAATATTTTAGGTGACCCTTTACTATGATTCATCTTTTATTACATCAATGTAGTTGAGAATAAGATGCAACGGTAACACAATAAGTCTTACATTAGACTAAATACTCCATATAGAAAATAAACAATAACTCTAAATTATTCAATAATGAGAGTATAATAGTGAAAACATGTTCAAGTAATCATTTCATGTTAGAGTCTTCAACTAAATCTATTCACTGATATCAAGTGAAAAACAAAAGTATCTATAAAAGGCAATAAGCAAAGTATTAGGATCGTATAATTAGAGAATTTATAAAAAATAGTATTTTTATTCTATATAAGTTTGTTTGATCTATGTGAACACAATGCATGCTCGCAAATATAACACTGACCCTAACCCAACCCCATCGTGAAGATAATATTCCTCCCATAAACGTGTAGCACAAATTAACCTAACCCCATCCCAGTCTTCTCTACTTCTTAAAAAACGTGACCCCTACCTTGAAAATGTAAAGGACAACATTCTTCTTCTCAAAAAAAGTAGCCAAGTCTTTATGAATAGGAAAAAGGACCATAGTTACACTAAAAACAATAGTTCAACAATTTCCAAACTAAGATAAGATTCTCAAATGGACCATCCAAATTTTTTAGTTACCCCCAAAAAATAAATCAAATATGAAAATTGACTAAAAACCTAAAAACCTTTTAGAAACCTACTTCTCCTAATCCTAACAAAGGAAATTTGGGCACTTATTTCGAGTACCATGAATATGAGAGATAATATATCGAGAGAAAAAAATGAGAATTGTCAACTCTATAGTGGTAAAGAATGGGAATGTGTAAAGTGAAGTAAGAGAGTTCTTAGAAAAACCATCTAACCTTCTCGTTTGTCCTTCTTTTATTTTGAAGGATCCTTATGTAGGTTCAAATTTGATAGATGGAGGAACACAATTTCTTAGAAAGGGATCTAACCTTGATTTAGTATAGTGTATGTTAATCACTTATTCTTGAAAGAATTGAGAACATTACGAGGAGAATTACACCACAAAGTAAAGAAAATATATTTATCTCATGATCCTCAAGGTATAATATCTAAACGTGATACTTAAATATTTTTAAATAAATACAATATGAGTAATAGATTATCTATAAGTGAGATTAATAATTCTTGGTTGTATTTTGATGATATCTTTGTAGAGAGTACTCAAACACTAATTAATTCTATTCATAAACGATTTGATCCTTCTTGCAAGGTTGATTTGTGCCAATCTAATGTTGATACTTGTGATTTGAATGATAGTACATTATTATATGAAACTTATGTTGATCAACTTGTTTTCAATTCTATTTCATAATTAGGGATTTTTATGATATGATTAATGTGCCTCCAATTAGTAATGGTGTTGATAAATGGACACTTTAAAACAAGTGATTCTTTGAGCCTATATTTTGTTGAAGATCCTATTACTTGTTCTTCTCATAGAGGCTATGTGGTTGAATCCATCATAAAAGATGACATTTGTAGTTTGGAAATAAAATTATATATTTTAATTTATTATAACTAATTAATTATTCTCTCTTTAAGTACAATGTTTTTTCTTGACCTAGATGTTTGTCTATGCTTTTATATTGACCCTAGTGACACTTTAAATATGTGTAACATGGTCATGAAACCATCTTGTAAGTACAATAATCTTGAAATAGAGTATTATTTAATCTTCATGTCACCTAGAACAAATGTAACCTTTCCTACTAGTTCTTTTGAAATATTTTGTTCCTTGTTGACATTTTGATTTCTTTATCTTTGGAAAATCCAAGTACTTTGTGTTACATGTGCGAATTTGTTCTTTATGAAAATACATGATGCCTTGTTTTATCACTAGTTTTTGAATCCTTGGCATGCCATTAGTTTTTTTAATTCTTTTTTATTTTTGTTACCTATATTTTTGCAAGGTTTGAATTTGATAAAAAGTTTTTTTCAAGAAAGGAAAAATGATGCAAGCTGAGTTTCATCAAAATCAAGCACACGAAGCAGAGCTAATGAGTTTGTAGACTTCTCATTGAGTCCCTAACTTTGATGCTTAGAGAGTGTTTGGGATGATGTTCTTAATGAAAATAACATGTACAAATAGAAGTCAAATTCTCTAAATAGAAATTTTTGTTACCTATATTTTTGCAAGGTTTGAATTTGATAAAAAGTTTTTTTCAAGAAAGGAAAAATGATGCAAGCTGAGTTTCATCAAAATCAAGCACACGAAGCAGAGCTAATGAGTTTGTAGACTTCTCATTGAGTCCCTAACTTTGATGCTTAGAGAGTGTTTGGGATGATGTTCTTAATGAAAATAACATGTACAAATAGAAGTCAAATTCTCTAAATAGAAAAATACTTGGAGTAAGTGAATAGCTCAATTGGGACTTGATAATCTAACCCCAAATACTACCACAAGTGAGGCATGTGAGGCCACCAGAGCTTTATATGTAGCATGAATTATGAGGTATCACTATTTTGAGGATGTGGATTACTTGTGGTTTCAAGTGAACAGATGTAATGTTCATGTCCATCATAAGTTTTAGAGGCTTTCCATATTAGGTCCTATTTACTATTTCTATTAAAGCCGTTTTGAGGCTATATATGTAAACACAAAAATTGTTATTACTTTTCTTAGTCTTTTAATTGGGTAAATTATTTAAGATAATGCTCTTGAGTGAGTTGTGTCTAACACCATTGTTGATGGAAAATGTTTATTGGATTGCTTGGTAGAGAAAATCATTCCTCTTGAGAATATCTCAATAGTATAGGTGATTGTTTGGTGTTCTATAGAATGTTTTGTCTTTAACATTGACATTGTTGTATATTAGTCTTATTCTTATGTCTTTATTTCAATACAATAAGTGCTTTTGAAATCTTGTTATTGCGGGTATTGGTTTTATAGAACCATTGTTTTCAATTCTTATCCATCTTGGGTCTTTATTCTATCTTTGGATTTCATTTTTCTTAATTTAAGGTTTCTTTCTACTTCCATATTTATATTATACAACGAGTCTAGAATGTTCGGTGATGTAAACTTGAAAAATCTTTCTTTTTATTAAACATTACTTCTTGATTCTAATTAAATACACATCGGGGAAAGATCTAATTAAAAGTTCCAATTAAAATACTAATTGGACAATAGATTAGCAAGGGAAAGCATAATTCGAAGGTTAGAATCATACCTTATGATGAAATCTAAAAAAACATCATGGAAAGCATTTCAAATAATGCTGCAAGCTTACAAAATTAGTTACAGGGTCTAAGCTCAAAATAAAGTTTTAATAATATCTAAGTTTCATGACCTGAACTAGGGCCTGGCCGTGACTGGTATCTCAAGTCCAATAAGAACCGGAGACCACCCCCTGCACCTAACCAAACAAAACACCACACCTCCAATGTCGGGTGAATCTGAACATATAACAAGATAACATAAGATAAGCTCAAAGAATTTATGACATGTCTATAACCAATAACTGGTAACCGATCAAAAACAACCAACCAACATCACCCAAGTCCACAGTGATCCACAAAGCCTTCTAACTAGATCAAATTAATAAAGTGTCAGGACATGACCTCAACTCTGACAATGGTAATGATAATGTTAATACGAACTCTTAAATTATAGTCTATGAAAAGAAACTGATAAAATCGCCAACTATTTTGAAGAATGGAAGCTCACCACTTCATCACCAACGATTGACGAACTATGTCGATGCACCTAACACTACGCAGGAAAAGTACAAGTATGTCTGGATCCTACATCGCATGGGGATGCAATGTCTGGAGATGGTTAGTGGATTGGGTACTATCATGCAACTCAGGGGTAGAGGATAAAATAATGCCATGAATAACATTTTCAAATCCATTCAAGCCAATGCACATTATCATATATAAACATAAACATGTCATGCCAAGAAAGAGAATGAGGTTTAGCATAAAATAAAACCTTATCCTACATTATATAGCTCAACCGTCATAAACAGGCACCTACGAGCTATATGGGTTCAGTACCACTACTGAAAGGGCCCAGTGTGTGTTCGCCACATGAACCAGATGCATCAAGTAAGACCATGAGGGAATGCCACGTTAGTTCAAGATACAAATATATTAATAATGTGAACTATGCACACAAGTCATCAAGACCAAACCTCACATCAGCAAACATGAGTTTCCAGTACAAGTCATAAAAGAACTTGTACGACCCTGCAAAATTATAAACTTAATGCAAACCTTACATCTTGATAAGGGATCCCACGCTTAGAAATTTTAGCTAAGTGTTTACACTTAGAATTATATTTTTTAGACTCATAAGTTGGCAATCCTATATCCTGGCCCTGAAGACCTTAAAGTATCAATTTTAAGGTTGATTCATGATCAGGTATATCAGTAGGTATTCTCGAACAAGTTTTGGATTTTTTGAACATTATTTGAATCACATTTAGAAGTCCAAACCAGTGGATCAACATAATCTCAACGCACCACACCACCTATCATATTGATAAATGTATTTCCCAGATCCCAGTTCTAATTTTTAGTGAGCCGACACAGACACGCTGCGGTGCGTCGGCCATTGTGTTGACTCTATTGACATAGCGCGTTGGGCTGCGCATCATTGGACCCATTTTTAGTTATTAAAACTCTGCATCCATAAGGGTATTTGGGTCTTTTTCCTCCCCTATTCATCCCTATAAACATAAAACTAATCACTCCTAGGGTAAAAATGTTCATTATTTCTCTCAAACTACTCAAGAACAAAACCCTAGGAGATCTCATTTCAATTTATGGTTCAAGAAATTCACCATCAACCTTCATTAAATCAAGTACCAAGGTATGTGAAGTGTTCATCCAAGGTTTCCTTCCACCCTTGGAGTTCAAGAAACTCTTTTAAATTACAAGTTAAATGAGTTCGGAGATTTTATGTTGGATTTGAATGTAATATTGAGTATGATGTTAAATGGGTTTTCAATTCCAAGATTTATCCCAAGTTCTATAAAAACTAGTTAACTGTGGATTGAATTATGTGAACTTCATGTTGAAGTCTTGAATTACAAGTTGAATGTAGTATCCATGATAGTATTACAAATTTATTGATATGTGAAATACCCATTATCCCCGAGTATTTTTCAAAATACTTATGTGAATTCACTAGTGTAAGCATGAAATGGTATTATGTGATTTCATTCATGCACAAGCTCATGTATATAAGGTGTTTGCAAAAATATCTAAATGAATGCATTATTGGTAAGCAAATACTATTATGTCACTAAAGTCATATAGTATTTTAATTTCCATATTATCGAGTCCTGGGGGCATTCAGTACCCAAAAAATCTAGCTATTTACCTAGAGCTACAATAGTTACAGAATAGTCTCAATAGTGTTACAAATAGTAATACTCAGTAATCAGTCCAGTATCGATTCAGTAGTAAGTTCTAAACTCATTGAACTTGGTTAAATTCAGTTACACAGTACGATCAGTAATAGTTTAGTCAAGCCTAGTACAGTTTAAAAATCAGTTCAGTGTCTATTCAATTAAGAGTAGGAAACAGCACCGAGCAAACCCGGGGAATAGGGAAGTCCTGCCAGCATAGGTTTTGACCCTTAGTAGCAATCCCTGAGTTAAAGAAATATTTAGCTAGCGTAGGTTGAGATATTTTCCTGCTAGACTAGGGTTGATACATCTCACATGAGTTTTCCTACCAGCGAGGGTTGACGAAAGTGCTTCCTTTCAGAAAGGGTTAACTCACAACTTATCTTTACTCGTGGTACGGTATTGACACCCTTCCAACTGAGGTTATAGGTTGAACCCCAATTCATTTGAAGAGGGGCATGTCGGTTAGATTCAGGACTGTCAGACACAGTCACCCAACTTAGTATAGAATTTATTTCATTCTAGAAATTTAGGACTATCAGACACAGTTACCCAGCTCAGTATAGAACTCAGTTTTGTTCTACAGAATCAGGACTGTCAGAAACAGTCACTCAGTTATATGTACCATAGTATTAGTAAACCTAGATATTAGTTAATCAGTATCCAGAACTCAGTATCTAGTGTTAACATCATCTCAGTTACAGTATATGTATTCATTTATGTTCTCTTATTCAGTTACGTTCATATTACTCAGCTAGTAATTCTCTATGCATTTGAACGCATGAATAATAGCCTACCTCACATAGCATACTAGTATATTCAAAGTATAGACACATATTTTTATTTTGTGCTATGATGACTTATATCATAGGTTTTGAGCACGGGCTCTTGAATGCACTTAGTAGCCCAGATATTCAGCAACAGATTTTGTGGTGAGTCCTCATAGTTTGACGACGATGTTATCTTTAAATATTTTAGTAGTATTCATTTATCAGTATTCATATTTATTTTCAGTTGTGAACCTTATGGAGACTTCAATCTAATCTCTATATCTATTTAAGTATTATTATTATTACCGTGTGATTATTCAGTTCTCACAGTAGATATAAGTGATAGGTTATCTTATGGTCCTTCAGAGTCATAAGTACTGTATAGAGTCTGAGGTATAGACTTAGGGCATTATAAACTTCATATCAAAGACAGGTTCAAAAGAGTCCTAAGAAGTCTAAAAGCCACATCTGTTAGATTTTTGTAGATGGGTGTGTAGTGCCACACTTATGGATAAGGTGCTATGAGACATTTTTAGGAAAAGTTTCCTTTATTTCAGTATTCATGTCATGCGAGTGTGCATGAGCTCAAGTCACACTCTCTATCTAATCTTTTTTTTCCTTTTGATTACAAAACATTCCTCCCAAGAAGAATGGAAGAAGAACAAGAAATCAGCCAGCCCCTCAACCTATTCAGGCAGATCCTCTAGATGAACATGTCTCCCATCCAAAATTTAGGGCAATATTTACTACTCTAGCCAATTCAATAGCAGCCAATAATGAATGCCCAATTTCCATTCTGATCAACCCAGTGTCCAATACTGCTGCAGCCAGGATTTGGGACTTCACCTGAATAAACCCTCCATTATTTACTGGGCCTAACTCAGAGGAGGACCCACAGGAATTCCTTGATTAGGCGTAGAATGTTACAAATATTATGGAAGTAACTGCAAGTGAGAGTACTGAGTTCATCGCGTATCAGTTATAGGATGAGGCTCACTCATGGTTCAAGCAGTGGAAGGTAGAGAGGGCTGGAAATGCAGGGCCTATAGAACAGGAGGAGTTTTCCACTGCTTTCCTTGATATGTTCTTCCCACTGGAGTTGAGGGAATATAAGGTTTTGGAGTTTATTAATCTAAAGTAGGGCAGCATGAAAGTGCAACAGTATTCTCTTAAGTCTACGTAGTCAGCCAGATATGCCCCTCATATGGTAGCAGATAGCAGATTGAAAATGAGTAAGTTTATGTCGGGTATGTCTAATAGTGTGGTCAAGGAGTGTAGAACCACAATGTTGATTAAAAAGATAGACATATCCAGGCTTATGGTCCATGCTCAGCAAATAGAAGAGTCTAAGAATAAAGAGAAAGAGAGGGAGAACAAGAGAGTGAGAATAGGTAGCTTCAACTACACTATGCCTAAGTCAAAGGGTGGTAATTGTTCTCTGTTCCACTCGAAATCTTCAGTTCTAGCTCCGTCCTTAGCAGTGCTCAAGTGACGAAATTCAGAGATGGAAATAGAGATAGAGCATCAGGACCTAAAACCCAGGGTAGTGTTAGTAGTGCCCGAAAAAATCCTCTTTGCCATAGATGTGGCAAAAACTATTAGGGTATCTATAGAGCCGACAACGATGTGTGTTTCGAATATGGAAAGCCATGCCATAGGATCAAAGTGTTTTTTTATGTGGGTTACCAAAGTCAGCATAATCATCCCCCCAACCTATTTCGATCGCCCAAAATAATAGGGTGTCGCTTTCAGTACCACTAGTGGGCAACACCTTAAAAAACACTATACACTTCAGTCCTGGCAAGATCAGGAAAGTTCTCCTGATGTGGTCACTGGTATGTTATAAGTATATCATTTACATGTTTATGTTTTGCTAGATCCAGGAGCTTCTTTTTACTTGGAAACTCCTTATATAGCCGTTGACTTTGGAGTCAGTCCCAAAAATCTAGCAGTGACTTTCTCAGTTTCTACCTAGTGTGTAAATTTATAATAGTTTGGCGGTATATAGGAATTTTTTGATATAGTATCTCAGAAAGTTACTTCAGCAGACTTTGTAGAGCTAGAGATGACAAATTTTGATGTCATTTTCAGTATAGATTTGCTTCAGTCATGCTATGCTTCAGTTGAATGTAGAAACAAAGTTGTCCATTTTCAGTTTCAGTCTCAGTATAGAACTTAACTCAGTTGTACAGATTCAGGACTGTCAGACACAGTCACCCAGCTCAGTATAGAACTTATTTCATTCTACAAATTTAGGACTGTTAGACATAGTCACCCAGCTCAGTATAGAACTTAGTTCTATTCTACAGAATCAGGACTATCAGAAATAGTCACTCAATTATATGTACCATTGTATTAGTAAACTCAAATATTAGTTAATCAGTATCTAGAACACAGCATCCAGTGTTAACATGATCTCAGTTATATTTTATGTATTCATGCATGTTCTCTCATTCAGTTACGTCTATGTTACTCAGCTAGTTGTTGTCCATGCATGTGAACCCATAGATATCATCTTACCTCACTTAGTATGCCAGTACATTCAAAGTACTGACGCATACTTTTATTTTGGCACTATGATGTCTTATATCATAGGTTTAGACGCACGGGCTCCTGACCGTACTTAATAGCCAAAATTATCAGCAACAGATTTAGTGGTTAGTCTTCATTGTTTAAGGATGATGTATCTTTTAGTATTTCAGTAGTTCAACACATTCAGTAGATGGAGTTAGCTGCGGACTTATCCCATCAACTCCATATTCAGACGGTTAGAGGCTTTCAGACTAGAGTATTTCAGATAGATATTCAGTTCTTAGTATTCATTTATCAGTATTCAGCATTTGTTTTTATTTGTGAACCTTATGGAGACTTTATCCTAATATCCATATTTATTTCAATATTATTATTATTACCGTGTGATTATTCAGTGGTCACAATAGATATCAGTCATGGGTTAACTTGTGGTCCTTTGGGGTCGTAAGCACTATGTAGTGTCCGGGGTATAGACTTAGGGCATTACAAGCTTGCTATCAGAGCCAGGTTCAATAGAGTCCTAGGAAGTCTAAAAGCCGCATCTAGTAGAGTCTTATACATAGGTGTGTAGTGCGCAACACCTATGGGTAAGGGGCTATAAGACATTATTAGGTAAAGTTTCCCTTCTTTTAGTATTCATGTCATGCCAGTGAGCATGATCTCAATTCATACTCTCACTCTAATCCTTTTATTTCTTCTGATTACAGAACATGCCTCCCAACAAGAATGGAAGAAGAACAGGAAATCAGCGAGCCCCTCTTCCCGTTCAGGCAGATCCTCTGGACAAACATGTCTTCCATGCAAAATTCAGGACTGTATTTACTACTCTAGCCTATTCAGTTTCATCCCAGAATAGATGCTCAGCTACCGTTCTGACCAACCTAGTGGCCTATACTACTACAACTAGGATTCGGGACTTCACTCGAATGAACCCTCCATTATTTATCTAGTCTAAGTTAGAGAAGGACCCACATGAGTTCCTTGATCAGGTGCAGAAGGTTACAGATATTATGGGGGTGACTGCAAGTGAAAGTGCTGAGTTGGCTGCATAAAAGTTACAGGATGTGGCTTACTCATGGTACAAGCAGTGGAAGGCAAAATAGGCCGCAGATACAGGGCCCATAGAATGGGGGGAGTTTTCCACTGCTTCCCTCGATAGGTTCTTCCCACTGGAGTTGAGGGAATCTAAGATTTTGGGTTGAGGGGACACAATTATTCAAAACCAATTCCAATTTCAAAACTCCAATTTCGAGATTTATTAAGCATTCCTATGCACTCCATATGTTCAAAAACACCAATAAGGCATAAACAATGTATAATAAATCATAGGGAAAACAATTTAAGAATCAACCATATCAAAACCCTCAACTAGATCAAAACTCACATTCAAAGTCATTCAATTAAACCATTTAAATACATACTTTTCATAAAGTAATAATTGAGGAAGTGTAACATGCCTGAACTATCAAGAGTTATGGAGAGAGTTTACCTTTGAGAGCTCTATTTGATGAACATCTTGGACACCTTAAGTATTTTTCTTGAGAGAATTTAGAGAGTTTGAGAGTGTGTCTTGATTGGGTTATGAGTCTGAAATAACCCCTTGAGTGCTTTATGGACACGGGGTCTAAGTAAGGAAAAAGGGGAATTTACCATAATACCCTTATTGAAAACACTGGAAAATCACCGATAGTTGTTACGAATACCCTTATGACTCGTAGGGTCACCTTATGACTCTTATCGTCCAGTCAATAGGATGGAAAGTGTTCAAGATTTCTAATACTGACGTGGATACGAGCCATACCATATGATTCGTACTTAGTCATGATGACTCGCTTGGTCCAGTTATTGTCATGATGACTCGCTTGGTCCAGTTAATGTCAACATAAAAACAATTTAGGCATCACACTGGTTAGGCTATGAAAGATACCATATGACTCTTATGAGTCCCTACGACTCATAGAGTCTAAGTCATAGTCAAGACAAAACTCTATGCCAATATACTAGCCAGGCTACGATTGGATCCATAGGACCCATCAAGACTCCCTACGACTCGTAATGGGTGTCGTAGTCAAGGAAGTGAGGATAACATTTTAGAAATTTTGCAAGGAACAAAAATTTGAGGTGTTGCACTAAGTTTGTTCCATCTATGCAAGCATGATGCACGCCCATGAGCTATATGGATACTCGAAACCAACCCATCACAAATACAACATTGCTCCTGAATGTACAACATAAAATGACCCAACCCTGAACTCGTGTCCCTCTCCTTCTTAACAATCATAACCCTCACCTCGTGACTAGAAGCCAATACTCTTTTTCTCTATGAAAGTAGTTAAGGCCTCACGAACGCAAATAAGGACCCTCTGCTGAACTAGAAACAACAGTTCAATAATTGAAAAAATAAACCAAGATCCCTGAATGGACCCTTAAAATTTATTTGGAATCCCACTGAAATAAATGAAATATACAGATTGACCAAAACTATATCTTAAAGTCTCACCAAAGGCTCAACAAATTTACATATAGTTCTAGAATTGGTTCCAAAAACCTTGAAATTCATTTGTACGAATCATGATCAAATTTAATTTTCTCAAAACAAAAATTCATCCATGTCTCAAATTACTTTGAGCACCTTAGGATATGTACCAATAGTATAACTAGGCCAAAATTCACCTTCTGGATCTAACAAAACTATCCAAATTAAAATTCAATCCTGTCAACCTGCAATGTTGGCTTTGGCAAATATTTTAACTTTCCTAATCCAAAAGCTCACGCAATATTCAGTCACTCAATCACCTCAAGAATCGTCTTACCCATCCCAGCAGATCACAAATGATATACAAAGTCTATGAAAAGGATAAAAACTCTCAAAACACTCAAAATAGCTATAAGAATCATTACGCAAACTTTCTAGAAGAAAAGGAAGAAGTATTACATCTGATGTTTACTCTCTTTATCATTTTTCTTTGTTTCTACTTTTATTTTCTTGTTATAAATCCTTTGAATGTGAATGCTCATCTATTACTTCATTTGGCTATACATGTATTAACTGTATGTAATTCATGTACCAATTAAATGTAGTCTTCAATTATTGTAACTTGAGAAGACATAGTGTAGCCTATAAATACCATACTAATTTATCATGGAAGACACACTACAATGAAGAAATAAGTAGTCTCTCCAATATCTCGTATCTATTTTTCTTTAAATTATTTCATATATTGCTTATATTTTGAAACACGTTATGAACACTAGTCTCTGACCAGTTGAGATCTGTTTTAACTTAAATTATCTTTTTCTATAAAAGATAGTCAATTTTCTTTTCGATTCATGTATACATTCCTATATTTATAATATCTCTAATAGGACCTCTGTAAGTCTTTGATCGACAATTTGATTATTGCATACATGAGTAATTTTAGTATTATTATGATATTTTAATTGATATGATACTCGTTATGTTTCATGTTTAAATTTTTTTTGTTAATATATGTCCTATAACTTATGTATATTTCTAAATTAAATATTACATGATATGATAGAAGACTAGTTAGAATAGTTATTTCTATCATACAATTATTATTATTATTTGTGTGTCCTAATGAATCTGAATATTTTATTTGTTGACACTTAATTTTGGCTCGTCTTTTTCTTTATTATTTTTTATGCTTCTTATTCCTAAATAATTTAAAAAAAATAAAAAGAGAGGATTTATTTTTCCTTGTTATTTTTTTTTATACTTTAATAAAACATAATTTGTTATTTCATATTAAAAACACACATAAAAAAATAAAATAAAATAAATATTTTATACTCATGCAATTTTTTTTCTAATTATAGTTTCCCAAAATATTATTACTAAATATGTATATACATATAATATATATATATATATATATATATATATATATATTAAAGTTATAAAATTATTTATATATAAATATATTAAAACAAAACAACTAGGATAAGAAAATAGCATAGTGAAAATTAATTTTAGTGGAAAAAAGTGTGCTTGGGCCAAGTATGATTCAATTCCAATTATATTTATCCAAGCCCATATTCATCCAAACTTTGGCCAAAAACCCGGTCCAACACATTCCTTCTCCACCCAATTCATCAATTCTTGCCACATCTTCCTAACCAATCACTTGTTGCCATATCATCAAGCAACAAACACAAATTCATCTCTGCCATTAAATATTCTTACCAAGATTAATTTTAAGCCCTCCAATTAAAAGATTGGATGGATCATAAATCAATCAACAAACAAGTACAAAGACGCATATTCTCTAGCCTTTCACGTATTTTCTTTGTCCTAGCTAGTGTTCCATCGCTATCGACATTTCCCAAAATACATCAAAGACCAAACCCCTATCTACTTCTTACTCCTTCACCTATCCTCGATCACCCTCAAAATTAAAACCCAAAACCAACTATGTCACCCCTAATTGAATCATATCTGCCAAATCTCTGTCACCACTACCTGAGATCTACCTCTCTTAAGATTCCTCTAACTCATGAATTTCTTTTGTGCCATAAAATCAGTCTTAATTTGTCACAACCCTGAAATGTATCATGATGGCCCTTATCACAACTCAGCTTTAACAAAGTAGTTAATCTCCCAAACTGATAAGGGAAAAAACAAAATACGGTAACTGACACGACCCGAACAGCTTATGTTGGGCATCTCAAGTCCGATCGAGATCAAAGACTGCCCCCATTAACCAACCGTAACTACCCTGTACCCTATTTCAGATGAATTCCGTACATATAACAAGATAAAACAACAATAGTTGAGGTTTTTTTAATAGAGTCTATAACCATGACTAACCAAATATCCAATCGGTGTCAGTCCCAATGCTAATACCAATACCAAGGTTAGACCCATACCGACACTGTCCATGACCATAGCAGTCCCATAAATCGTCTAACCAGAATAAATAATATCCGATTGAGACATGCCCCCGACCATAGCTAAAACCAAACCAAAGAAATGACATTAATGAAAGAAGTCCATAGTATGAAATAGAGTCTTCGTGAGTGTGGAAGCTCACTACTTCAGTTGACATAAAGTTGTCCCTGAATCCAAGTCACTAAGCAGGAGGAGTAGCATGGCCAATTCCTGTATCGCGTGGGTATATAGTGCCTGAAGATGGTTAGCAAAATAAATGCTAGCATGTACTCAGGAATAAAAATAAAATAATGCCATCATTCAAAAACAAAGTAAATAACTATATGCAATCACATACATATATACATATATACCATGCTGGGAAAGGGAACCGAGTTTAGAATACATTTAAAACCATTGACTTGGATTGTGTAACTTTGCCGTCCTAAGTTCACCCATTGCAATGTGGGTTCAGCTCCCCCTGCTAAAATTGCCTTTGTGCATTTTAGCCGCATGAACTGGAGAAAAACCTAAGATGACTAGTACATCTACAAAAATATAAGTGTGACATAATGCACATGGTCAACAAGACCAAACCTCACATCGGCAAACATGAGTTTCTAGTTTTTGTCCCCACGAAACCTCCGCCTTCCACAACTTTGATAATAGAACCCTCTTTAATCCTATATTAAAACCATTCAAACATAACCAACGATTTACCAAGGAGTCTTTTAATTAGGCATTAACCATTGGTATCGTCATACCATGATTAGAGCTTACAAGTCTATCAATTTAAACCATACCAAAGCCATTAAACAAATTTGACTCCAAAGTTTCCAATTAAACCAATACCATGGCCACCAAGGCTTTTCCAATTCATTTAAAACCATTCAAACCAATTAAGTTCAATTACCATATTATGCAATGCAAATGTTTTAGTAATAGTCAAACTATGTGAAAAAATCATCCTTATTGGCATTTTAACAAACATGTTGAGGGCATATAGTTTCCAAAACCAAAACCAAAACCAAAACCAAGTATCAATTGACCATTCCCGTGCAACCTCATCTTTAAACCATAATTATAACATGAAAAACCATAAATAGAATAACAAAACAATACCACAATAATATCACGAAAAACATTATCCAACCATAAACAACCATAACAAAATCCCCAACATCTATTTCAATAACAAAACAATACCACAATAATATCATGAAAACCATTCATTACAACATATTTTTAGTTAAACTAACAATAAGGGAGGGGTAACATGCCTTAGACACCAAGGAAGATAGAGAGATTCACTCTTGAAAGCCTCTAATTGATTGCCCTGTAGAAGCCCTAGCCTGTTCTTGAACCAAAAATTTAAGAGAGATTTTAAGAGATTTCTAAGAATGTTTGATTTAGAATAATAGGTTAATGAAGTCCTAAAAGATATTTTATGTTGTGGGGTTAAAAGGAGTTAAGAGATGAAATGTTCAGAATACCCCCAACTTAAACTATAAAAATCCCACAGGTGGGCACGAGTTGACCCTCCAACTCATCACCATATCATACGACTGGTACCACCAGTTGTAACCCTAATGCAAACATGGACAGCTACACACTATCCACCATACGACTCCAATGCCCTAACCGTGACCAGACCATACGTCTCGTATGGTCTAGTTGTACCCAATACAAAATACAACGGGGTTGGATAATGGACAACATACGACTAGACTACACCACTTTTAACCTATCCTCAAGGCTCTTAGTAAGCCACTCGTACTCAAAGCCAAGTCAAGTTTCTAAATCTCAAATTAAGTGAAGGATCAAGCCAATGACCCATCACCAAACCATATGACCCATACATACCAAGTCATAACCACAACAGAAACCTAATAATTACTCATCGGACAGTGGACACCTCACAAGTTCTGTCACCTGGCCCATACCCATATCATATGACTCGTATGCTAAGTGCTGTTACAAGAACAATTAGCTCAAAGGTCAGGAAATTTCCAAGGGCAAAAACCTAGGTTGTTTTAATTCTCCCCCACTTAGATCACTCATCCTCGAATGATGGAACAAGGTAGTGCAAGAACAATTTGGGCTCCACGCACCTCTACTCTTATCTTTAACTAAGTTAGAAAACATAGATATTAAGAAGAACACATACCTTTCTCTGGAATTTCTGAAGCAGAAAATAGGAATGGATATTTGGACTTCATGACCTCTTCAACTTCCCATGTAACCTCTTCCACCTTATGGTTCCTTCATAGAACCTTTACCGAAGCTACGTCCTTGGTCCATAACCTGCAAACTTGCCGATCCAAGAGATAAATTAGGATCTCATCATAAGATAGGGAATCCGAAATACCAATATCCTTGATAGGTATAATTTGTGACAGATAACCCATACACTTCCTCAACATAAAAACATGGAACACCAGGTGAATGAAGCTTAAACTAGAAGGCAACTCCAATTCATACGCAACATTAACAACCCTTATCAAAACCAAGTATGAACCAACATACTGAGGACTGAGCTTCCCCTTATTCCCCAACTGTATCACTCTCTTCATAGGAGAAACCTTCAAGACACCATATCCCCAACCTCAAACTCAAAAATTCCTTCACTTCACATCCGTATAGTACTTTTGGCAACTTTTGGTAGCCTTAAGTCTATCCCAAATCACTTTCACCTTCTTCAAGGCTTAGAAAACAAATTTGAACCAAATATATCTGCCTCACCAACCTCAAACCACCCAATCGGAGACCTACATCTCCTACCATACAACGCCTCAAATGGAGCCGTTCCAATGCTAGAGTGGTAGCTATTATTGTAGGAAAACTCTATAAAAAGAAAATGCTTCACCCAACTACCACCATAGTGAATCACGTAAGCACGAAGCATATCCTCCAATGTGTGAATAGTCCTTTCTGTTTGCCCATCAGACTAAGGGTGAAAAGTTTTACTAAGACCCTTGGTCTCCAAACATTTCTGAAATAATTGCCAAAGGTGAAATAAAAACTGCATACCATAATCTAAGAAAATAAAAATAGGTAACCCATAAAACTTCATAATGTCTTGGAGGCACAACCTTTCATAATCCTCTGCCAAAAAATTAGTCCTTACTGGCAAAAAGTGAGTTGACTTTTCATTCTATCCACGATGACCCAAATCGATCAAATTGATTCTGAGACTGAGGAAGACCGATAATGAAATCCATATTGATCACTTCTTACTTCCACATAGGCAACTCAATATCTTGATAAAATCCTCTGGGACTCATGTTCTCAACTTTAACTTATTGACACACCATGCACTTAACCACAAAACTAGCCACATCCCGCTTGATATTGTTCCACCAATGAATTTCCTTAAGGTCATGGTACATTTTCATTGAACAAGGATGAATTACATAGCGCGATTCATGCGCCTCAGCCAAAATCCACTCTCATAAACCATCAACTTCAGGAACACATAAATTTCCTTGGTACCACAAGATACCATCACTACTAATCTTGAATACCATCACATTTTGCCTATCGACATCACCCTTGATCCTCATTAAGAGAGGATTTAGCATCTGTTTCTTTATGATTTCAGCTACAAAAAATAACTGTACGACCTCCTATACAAATATGCCACCATCTTCGGAGTCGAAGAGGTGAACTCCAAGGTTAGCCAAACGGTGAATATCCTTCACCAACTCTCACTTTTCCTTATCCATAAGAGCCAGACCCCCTCATAGATCACTTGCTAAGAGCATCAGGAACCATGTTAGCTTTACCTACATGGTAGCGAAGACTCATATCATAGTCCTTTAGAAGATCAAGCAATATCCTTTGCCTGAGGTTGAGCTCTTTCTGAGTAATCACATACTGCAGGCTCTTATGATCAGAAAAGATCTCCACATGCACTCTATACAATAGTGACGCCAGATTTTCAATGCAAACACCCCCACTAATAATTCCAAATCATGAGTCAGATAATTCCCCCCATGAACCTTCAATTATTGAGAGGAATAAGCTATTATCTTACCATGCTGCATCAAAATACAACTAATCCCCACACGAGATGCATCATAGTATACCACAAACCCATCTGTGCCTTCAGGCAATATCAAGACTGGAGACAAAGTCAACTTATCCACAGCTTTTCAAAACTACCCTCAAACATATTTGACCAAAAGAACTTTACCTTCTTCTGAGTCAACTTCATTAATTGACAGCTATAGAAGAAAAACTCCCCAGAAACCTCATATAATTACTAGCTAAATCTATGAATCTCCGAATATCGGTTGGAGTTGTGGGACTAGGCCACTTCTTAACCATGAATACCTTTTTTGGATCCACCATGATCCCTTTACTAGAAATGATATAACTCAGATAAGTAACAACGTTCAATAAGAGTTCACATTTTGAAAATTTAGCATACAACTACATCTCTTTCAAAGTTTGCAATACAATATGGATGTGATCAGCATGTTCCACCCTGCTCTTAGAGTACACTAGAATATCGTCTATAAACATAAGGATGAATAAATCCAGAAACTGACGGAAGACCCTATTCATCAAATCCATGAATGTCATCGGGGCATTGGTCAATCCAAAAGACATAACCAAGAACTCAAAATGCCCATACCTAGTATGAAAGGCAGTCTTAGGGATATTCACCTCCCTAATCCTTAACTGATGATACCCGGATCAAAGATAAATCTTGGAGAAAAATTTAGCACCCGACAACTAATGAAACAAATAATCTATTATAAGAAGATACTTATTCATTATCGTTGCCTTATTCAATTGCTGGTAATCAATTCAAGAACCATACTTCTTATGCACTAATAATATCGGTGCACAACATAGGGATATACTAGGACAGATAATACCCTTGTCTAAAAGATACTTGAGTAGCTTCTTAGGCTCCTTCAACTCAGCTGGAGCCATTCTGTACCGAGGAATCGAAATCGTTTGAGTGTCTAGAATAAGATCAATCCCAAACTCGATCTCCATATCAGGAGAAACACTAAGGATGTCATTAGGAAAGACCTTAGAAAATTAATTTACCAATGCTAGAGAATGCAAACAAGGACCCTTTAAGTTAGAATCGTTAACCATATCAGATAATAGAGACACCCCTTGGATATTAATATCTAATATCCGACCTTTAAGATATGATATGAACTTCTCTTTACAAGCTAGGGAACCACCCTACCACTTAATAATTAGCTTATTAGAAAATTTAAAGACAATCATACGGGTCTAAAAGTCTATAAAAACATAGCACGAGTGCAACCAATCTATCCTATGTATGATATTAAAATCAATCATGTCTAATTCAAACAAATCCACTAGAGTCTCCTGACCACCCACAGATACCACAAAACCCCTGTATACTCTGCTAGCTACCACAAAATTACCCATAGGGGTAGAAACAGAGAAGGGGTCCAAAATATACTCATGACCAAAATCAAAATACACAACCATAAATGAGGTCATATAAGCAAGAGGTGACTGCAAATAAAACAAATAGTACATGTCATGGGAAAAGAGTTTCAACATACTAGTCATCACATAAGGTGATGCGTTGGACTCCTGACGGGTAATGAGAGCATTGAATTAGTTTTGACCAGTGATGGAACTAGATGGTGCACCCTTTGATGCCGGAGCTAAATAAAAGGCAACCAAAACCTTATTTACCCCCAAAGAAAACTTGGCCACTAGACAGTTTCTAATTATGTGCCCTGGATAACCACAACAGAAGCACTTATCCTTTATTATTAATAGTAACCCCAATGCAACCTACCATAAAATTCATAGAAAGGATATGATATAGTTGACTAGGCCCCACTAGCCTGAGATTGGGCACCCTATTCCTTATAGTAGTTACTACCATAGAAATATCTATCACCCAACGACTTTACGTAGGAAGCACTAACCGTTATGTAAAACCCAACATTTCACCAATTCTTTTTGGGCCATTTCACACTATCCCTGTCACTCTGTAGTTGTCCACTACCCTGCTTACAGAATCTAAACTTCTTGCGCTACCTCTTCCCTACTTCAACATGTTTTTTCTTCTCTTTATCTGCCTACTACATGTGCACAACCAACCTAGAGATATCGATTTCCTTGTTAAATAAGGAAGACTTACCCTCTATAATCAAGTCTCTAGACAACCCAGAAGTGAACTTTCTCATTCTATCCCTCATGCTAGAAACTAACTCAATAGAATACCAAGATAATTGGTGAAATATCAAGGCATAATCCTTGATTGACATCTTACCTTGCTTTAGATTAAAAAACTCTCCCGCCTTTGCTTCTATCAATTCTTAAGAAAAGAAATAGTTGAGGAGAGCATTAGAGAAATCCTTCCACAGGGCTGACTCAACATTGTCACCCCTTACCTGATACCATTCCTCGTACCATTGGTATGCCACATCTTTAAGCTGGTTGGTAGATAACTCAACACCCTCTATATTCATGACATGCATTACACAAAAGATCTTTTCCATCTCATCCTAAAAACCTTAAGGATCTTCCTCAATCCTAATATCAGTAAAGGTCAGAGGATTCAACCTTATAAATTGGACAACCCTTGAGGACTCAAAAGATGGAGTATCAGAGCTACCAACTGAGCAAAATATGAATAGACTGATGAACTCAAAATTTATCATATCAACTTGAGAAGCTTAAGAAGGACTGGAGGGAATCAGTGGAACTACATGAGGGAAATTAGGAACTGGACCCCTAGACCGAGTCTAGACCCTATAAGAAGAATGAGTCCCATCAACATTGTCCTAGGTAGGATAAAGGAGTTTTTGTGAGCTTCAAAACTTGAGGAAGTATGATTTGAAAAGAAAATAAATGGGAATTATAGAAGATTTTAGGACCATAGACTCTACAACTTGAAAACAGAACACAAGAAATATAAATATTTCTAAATGCCTTGTAGGTTCTCCCTTATGAGTGTGGTGCTCTGCACACCCTTAAAATAGACTCTACTGAACACGGCTTTGTAAACTCCTAATTGACCATGAACCTAGGGCTTTAATACCTATCTGACATGATCCAAACCAGGGACTAGACATGTCAGGCATCTCAAGTATAACCGAGACCAGAGATCGCCTTCATTGCCCAACCATAACTGCCCTATACCCTATAAAGGATGAATTCCAAACATATAAAAAGATAAAACAAAAATATTGAAAAAAACATTTAATGGAGTCCATAACATAACCAACCAAATATCCAAAAAAATATCCAACCAATGTTAACCTCACTACCTAAACTAATGCCATGGCTGACACCCAACCGACACTGCATATGTAGTCCCACAAAGCCTCGAACAAGAATCAATAACATCCAATTGGGACATGGCCTCGACCATAGACAAAACCCAACCAAATAAATAACAATAATGTAAGAATTCCATAGCAAAAAATGGAGTGTTCCAGAGTATAAAGGCTCACTACTTTAGTCTGACACAAAGTTGTCCCTAAATCCAAGTCACTAAGCAGGAGGAGTAGTATGGATAGTTCCTACATCGCATGGGGATACAACGCCCAAAGATAGATAGAAAAATGAACACTATCATATACCAAGGAATAAGGATAAAATAATGCCATTGTTCAAAACCAAAGTAAAATAACCATATGTAATTACATACATATATACATATATACCCTATTGGGAAAGGGAACCAGGTTTAGCATGCATTTAAAACATTTCACCTGGGTTAGGTAGCTTTGTTGTCCTACATCCACCCATGGACTATAATGATTCAGCTCCCCCTGCTAAAACGGCACCTGTGCATGTTAGATGCATCAACCGAAGAAAAACCTGAGATGAATAGTACATCTCCAAGAATATAAGTGTGACATCATACACAAGGTCACCAATACTAAACTTGGCATTGGGAAACATGGTTTCTAGTTTTTGTCACCCTTAGACCTCTACTTTCTATAACTTTGCTAACATGACCCTCTTTAAGCCCATATTAAAACCATTCATGCATAACCAACCATTTACCATGGAGTCTTTTAATTAGGCAATAACCATTGGTATCTTTATGCCATAATTAGAGCTTGCAAGTCTATCCATTTATGCCATACAAAGCCATTAAACAAATTTGACTCCAAAGTTTCCAATTAAACCAATACCATGGAAACCAAGTCCTTCCAATCCATTTAAAACCATCCAAACCAATTTCAGTTCCATTACCATATTATTCAATATAAAGGTTTCAAGTATAGTCAAACTATGTGACAAAATCCAAAACAGAAACCAAGTATCAATTAACCATTTCCATGCAACCTCATGTTCATACCATAATTATAACATGAAAATCCATAAGTAAAACACAGGAAAACATTATGCAATCATAAACAACAAAAAACCCCAACATCTATTTCAAAACCTAAATAATACCATGAAAACTATTCATTAAAACATGCTTTTAGTTGAACTAACAATGAGGGAGAATTAACATGCCTTAGAAACCAAGTAAGATGGAGATATTCACTCTTGAAATCCCCTAATTGATTGCCTTTTAGAAACCCTAGCCTTTTCTTGAATCAAGAGCTTGAAAGAGATTTTAAGAGATTTCAAGAGTCTTTGATTTAGAATAATAAGTTAATAAAGTCCCAAAAGATGGTTTATATCATAGGGTCAAAAGGAGTGAAGAGGGGAAATGTATAGAATACCCCCAACTTAAACTGTAAAAAAACCACATATAGGTATGAGTTGACCCTCTAATTCATCACCACACTATACAATCGATACCATATAGTCGTAACTAGGGAAGAAGGATGGAAATCACATACTTTCTACCATACGACTCCGTTAAACCCAACTCGTGACCAGACTATATGGCTTGTATGGTCCAGTCGTACCTAAGACAAAATACGAAAGGGTTGGATACTGGATAATATACGACTAGACTATAACACCCGTACCCTATCCTTACGGCTTTTGGTAAGCCACTTATACATAGAGCCAAGTCAATTTACTGCATCTCAGATTTAGTGAAGGATCAACCCAATGACCCATCATCAAACCATTTAACCCTTACCTACCAAGTCGTAACCATAATCAAAACCTAACCATCACTCATTAGACATCTTACAAATTAGGTCACCTAGCCTTTAACCATAATATACAACTCATATGATGAGTCATTATAATACCAGTAAGCTCAAAGCTCAGGAAACTTCCAAGGGCCAACACCCAGGCTCTAAACTTCAAATTGACTTCAATTTCTTGTGTGTTTCAAGCATGTTTCTCTTCCCTAAACTTTAATTTTACATCATGACATGAATTGAATGGGTTTTTATGTAGTTTAAATTGTGGGTTTAGAAATTGGGTTGATGTTTTTTTGTTATTGATTGAACTACTTGTCCCAGGTTTTGAATTGATTATTAGTGATTTAAATTGATCTTTTTAGGGCTGAATTGGTATATTATTTAAATAGTTAGAATGGGGGACATGGGTTTCCCTAAATTCAAGTAATTTTGGCTTTCAATTGTGTGAACCTTAACCCACCTTGTAAATTGGATTTTTATCATGGAAAATTGCATGGTTTAACTTGCCTTTGAATCCAACGAATTTTATTAATGTATAAATGGATATAAAATGCATTTGGATAGCTTTGGTGGCCATGGTTTGGATTTTATAGAACTTGAGAGTCTAATTTGGTTGTGTAAATTGATTTGGCATGTTTAATTTAGCTTGAAAACATATTGGTATGATGACATCAAGTGGTAAATGCCTTAATGAATGACTCCTAGGTTAATGGTTGGAATTATGTGTAAAGTGATTTTAATTTGGGTTAAAGGGGATTGTGTAGCTCACTGTGAAGGTGTAAGTCCTAGGGCAACAAATATTGAAAACCTTATTTGTCAGCATTGGGGGTCTATATGACCATATGCTTCACACACACTTGATATATATATATATATATATATATATATTTGGGATGGCAATTGTCCATGGTGGCTTTATTTTTCCCTCAAATTTCCTCAGTTCGTGTGGCTAACATGCACTGAGGCCCTTTAAGCACAGGGAGTTGAACCCAGATAGCCCATGGGTGCCTTTAAGATGGATTGAGCTATAAAGTCCATGTTAATTGTATTAAAATTCTCATGTTCATGACTCTTAACCTACCACGACATTCTCTCTCTATATATATATGAATGTGTCTATGTGGTTTTGATTAATTTTGGACATGGCATTATGTTACCACTTTCCCCGTATTACATGTCAGTGCTTATCCCACCAACCGTCCTAGGACACTACATCATTTCATGATGTAGGGTCCAAAGATACTTTTATTGCTTTTGTGCAGTATTAGGTAGTGTGGTAAATTTATTGAGTTGTTATGAAGTGGTGAGCCTCCATTATTTAGAAGGCCTGTTATTTCACTATTGATTCAGTACTTATGGATTCTTTTTTATCATAGTCGAGGGCATGTCCTGGCTTAGTTGGTATTCTAGTTTAGAGGATATTGTGGACAAATATGGGTTGGTTGGTTATTGTTTTGACTATTAGTTTCATTAAGTTATTCATTCATCAGCTTACTACTCTTTAAATGGCTTCTGCGTGGTTATAATTATTATTATTGTGCTCTTGAGGTTCAGTTAAATGGGTGGTCTCTGGTCCATGGTAGACTTGAGATACTCGTCATGACTAGGCCCGAGGTTGGGTCACAATATACCATCTCCACTAATAATTCCAATATGTATAAATGCACATAAATGGAAACAACGTATATATATATAAATGCACACATGCACACACACACACACATATATATATATATATGAAAGTACACTAAAACTAACAAAGTCAAGGAAGCTAGGGAACTCAAGAAATGTGTGTATGCAAATGTGATGCAATGTAATGTGGATTGGATGAATGGTGAAAGTTATCACATAACTTTCTGTATGCATCCACCAAGCTCACAGCTATCAGATAGGACACATGGGGGAAGGGGATCACAACCTATATGTTGTATCTTATATCTCATTATCAATCTCAACTCACCTTTCCTAACTTGTGTTCATAAGAGTCTTAAAAAAGTGTCTCATTTTCTTTCAAAAATAGTGTTTCTCAATAGTTAAATGTCTCATGAATGAATATGTATAAAATGAGGATGTAATGCTCATAATCAACTCAACTAGGATGATAACAAATCCATTCAACATGGATATGGAGAAGTGAGCAGCCTAGAATAAACTCAATATGTCCATAATTCATGATCATCTACTCGAATTAGGGACTATAAGAATAAAAATGCATGTAAGAAATCATTAATAGCATATCAACCCCTAACTTAGGCATTTCTATCATGATAAAGGAAAATAATGCTCAAATAAGGCATATGTTATCCAACCAAGCCCTGCATGAGTATTATGTCTAGAATAAAGATATTTAAATGCATAGATAAGGACAATGATGTAAAATAAATCTGCCACATTAGCAACAATCAATATCAAACATTACAAACCAACCACAATAGTATATAAGCCCCTACATAGGCACATAATCGAAAAATTTAATCTCAAAATATAAACTTCATAGCCATTTCCCCAACCCATAGCATACTTTACTTATTTATTAACTACCTAGCTCAATCTGAAAGAAGTTTATTCATAACCTATCTCAAGATAAAAAACTTCAAGTCTAATACGCTACAACATAGAGCCTCCCCCTTGAGAATGGAATCATAATGTACTATAACATTCAAATATAACATCCATACTTTGATATAAAATGAATGATACTCATTTTCCCATATTTGGGTCGGGTCCAAAACGTGTTTGAAAAATGAGTTTTTAAACAAATGGCGTAAGATTGGAATTTAGTTTTAAAAATACATTCCCCAAGGTTGTTGGAGACTACACTAAAAAATCCACCAAAAAATTAGTTAAAAATGAGGTCCAAATCGAAGAAAATGCTTTTTAAACTTTAATGGTAAAATCTTATTTTCTATTTTGAAATTATGATTTAGAGATGTTTTGATGATATAATAGATGAAAAATAGTAGGAATAAGTTTTTGGAGCTTATGTAGGCTTAAATGGTGAAGAAATCCTTAAGAATCGGCCAAATAAGCCAAACAATCATCAAACAAGTCATCCATAATAGAGAAATCATCTGTGAAGACCTAATTGTATCCCCCAATATATTAGAAAATATAGACATCATGCAACACTGAAAAGTGGTGAGAGCATTACAAAGACCAAAAGGCATCCCCTTAAATATGAACATACTATATAAACAAGTGAAAGTGGTCTTCCCTTTTGTCCTTGGGATTAAAAACAATCTTATTATACCTCAAATAAACATTGAGAAAACAATATCATCTTTCACCTACAAGACGGTCTAACATCTGGTCCATGAAAGACATAGAAAAGTGATACTTCTGCATCCAAGTATTCAAATTTTTATAATCCATAAAAACTCGCTATCCCATGACTGGTCTCATGGGAACTAATTCATTCTTCTCATAGAGGATCACAATGATCCTACCATTCTTTGGTACACACTAAGTTAGGATCACCCATTTGCTATCTGTAATAGGGCAAACCACACCTACATCTAACCATTTAATAATCTCTTTTTTTACCCCCTCTTGCATAGGCGTATTCAGATGATGTTGATTCTTAATGCTATGCACACATACCGATTTAAGTTGAACTTGTGAGTGCAAATTCGTGGTGGAATTTTTATAATATCAGCAATAGTCAAATGAATGGCCTGTTTAAACCTTTGTAATACCAAAATCAAGGCTTCAACTTGTAAATCTAACAAATCTGCTACAATAATAAACACTATGGTATTGTTAGCCCCTAAGAATACATAATGCAAGTTAGAGAAGGTCCTTCAATTGTAAAACTGGTGGCTCCTAAATCTATAATTGAGATGGCAGTTTTTCATTATGGCGGTTTTTCTGTATTCTTCAAATCAAGATCTAACTTCATTTCTGCTTAAGTATAAGAATATCTGCCAATATGTGTGTTGTCCATCTAATCATACTCATCGATATGATCACTATAAAAATTCATGATGACTGCTGCTAATGCCTCAATGCCAAGTCTTTCCTCAATGGTTAAAATTAATGCATCTACATCTATGGTTTCTATCACAAAAACTACCCACATAAATATTGATTACCTCATTGATTGACACATATTGAAAATGACTTGTTCATCATTAACTCCAAACTCATCTATCTCATCTCCATGCCAACCAATGCCTTACTCATGGAATGAAAGGCCTTCCTAAGATGATAGGAATGTTAAATCTACCACACAATTGAGAATCACAAAGTCATCTAGGAATTTGAGCAAAGATAATTTTACCAACACATCACATAATATACAAATCAGCTTTTTCATAGTTGTTCCATCCAAGTGCATATGTAAGTTTACGTGGTCCATAAAGTAGTAAAATGGACTTTAAAATCCAAGTATCCCTCAGGGACTTATGATAAACAACTATCCAATATGTGTTCCTATTAAGATAAATAAAGTGCTAAAGTAACCAAGAGTAATTGATTGTTAACAATTAAAAGCAAACTTAACAATGCCGTATCATAAAGGTCTTGAACAATAATTGGAAGAAACCTAGTGTTAAGGCAGTATGAACAATCCTACTTATCTATATAATCTTGTTGATCTAGTTAATTATCTTAGTTTTTTGTTCACGGGGTTGCTAATATGATTATGGTCTTTCGAGCCTCTAATCAGCTGTCTTACTTACCCTTACAAAAACATCATTGAGCGAGGATGAGAGTACGAAGCTAAACACATTTTTATTTCTTCCTATATTTGAACCAAATAGGGCAAAATAGGCATATTCATATCCTAAACGTGAATCATAACTTCAATTCATTCAAAGATAATGATCCCATCCCATATATCTCGTGTTTTATTCTATCATTCCTCCTTTCTGAATCTTTATAGAAAAATGCATTTATCCTAAGTAATGAAAATATATAGTTTATTTAATGACAATAACATGAATCAACTCAATTAGCAAGCTTAAGTACTCATGTTTGCAGCCTTAAACATAGACGAGGGTGTTTAGCCACTCATGGAATTACAAGAAATCATAATGATGGAATTCATGTAATAATAAAAAACTAAACTAAAGTAAAGGAATAAAAACCCTAAAGGAATCCTCCTCAAGTGTATTCCAAGCCTCACAAGTAGTCTATTGTAATTAAAAAAGAATTAGAGTGTCCTATTTAATGTAGGATCCTAGAAGTCTATTTTAACACTCTAGCATGCCATGCTATGACATTGGAAGATAAGGGTGTGGCACGCCCTTATCACAGATGCTTACCGGAAATTGCATATTATGCTTTGTTACTAAGGGCATGGAATGTCCTTAATGCATAGATCTAAGGGCGTGGTATGCCCTTGTGTTAAAATGTTTTTGATTTTGACCAAGCAAGCTCCATGTGCTTGGCCTTTGATCCCTTGATTCGTGGTAGCTTTTCCTCTTCAATTCCAGATTTTCTCATTTATTTATCAACTTTAACACCACACATTTCTTTCTATAACATAAAACAACACTATTAGAGCTCATAACACATATACTCAAACAAGACAAACTAATATAACACATAGCTCAAGTTAAGATGATTAGTTTTCTTGTTTAAAATCTAACTGAATGTTTTGCGTCCCAACTTAATGTGAAAACACCTTAAACATCATAAAAACTTGGATGCTTCTTTATATATATATATTAACTCATTAAGTCCACAGGAAGTCCTCAGGACTTAGCTAATTAAGGCTAGATAAAAATATTTAGGTGTATAAATCCAGCGAAGATCAACCCCACACTTAAAGTCTTGTTCATCCATGAACTACTCTTTACCTTAAGAACCATAATCAAGGAAGACTCCAAAATTACTAATATGAGCAATACATTCAAGCTATCACTACAATGATCACACATCAAAGAATTTTTACAATAAGCATATGACAAACACTTGAAAGCTCATGAGCACTACTTCAAAACATCCTAACCTGGAGAATTGACTTACCAATTTGGAAAACTCATGCATATTACTCAATAAATAAGATCATATAAGTCAGCTAACTATCATCAAACATGTGCCCTTACCATAAGAGAGTTACCCATATTCACTCACATAGATGCAATTTATCACAGGAATAGGTATAAGAATCAAATTTACACCCACTCTAAAAAAGAATTCACATGTCAAATAAGATGAACCTTAGGATTAACTTTAGTGTCATATTATACAAATATCTAAATAGTAAATCTTAAGATCAAATAGGACTTTAAGGGTTGTAATGTAGGCTAAGCGATGGGTAGAAACTATTTTGGCCAGTAATAGTGACAATGTTTCCTAAGCACTTTAATACATCACATTATACATTAAGATCTTCTCTAAATAGCCAAAAGTCTCACCACTTCTACCTTCACACATCTCTTTTGTTTTTCCCCATATCTTTAAGCTAGTTCATATATTTTAAGATGGTTTATTCTTTATCAACACATGACTCAATATTGATTAATTTCTCTCTTTCTCAGTACATTACTCCCACCCACAAAACATACACTTTTTCACACCAATAGCTACTATTTTGGTGCTTTACTTTCACCTTTTTCTTCTTTAATTTCACACTTCTTTACCTTATTAATTTTTCAACCAAAGAACTTAGGTTCTTTAGATTAAATTACGATTAATCAAAGAAGGGAAATATGCTAATTACGATCTTAACAAATAAATAGGCTAAGTCTCAACAAGGCTAACTAAGATTATGCATACAGGTGGATAAGAGGGGTATGAAACATGGCTATTAAAGAAATGCCTATATCATCTCTTAAACCCACACTCTTTATTTTTCTTTGTACACATACCGGCTAAGTTCTAGACGTCTATATGCAACAAGGAATACACAAAAACCTCACTCACATATTGCATGTGCTAAAATAAGGTAGAATCATTATAGACACTAAACTAAGTAATAACATGAATTCAGAGTTAAGCCAACATCACAGAAGAGTTATAAAATTATGCCCGGGCATCTCAACAGTAGTCATTCAACACATTAACATGCTCTAAAAAATAATACCAATTGTATCATGTAATAATACATAGCACATAGAAAGAACATCTCACTTATTCCTATCACAAATTTTTTAAAATTTACTCCTTTAAATGAAAAAGGGATACTGGGTTCAAATGGCTCCCCTTAAAAAGAACAAAAAAGAACAACCAAGGGGTGGGCGAAGTATGCACCTACTAGAATGACATGGAAAACTATAACTAAAACTTAACAAAGAGAAAATCTTTTTTATAATTTATTCAAATTTACTCAAAAACTAAGAAACAACTAAGAATGAAATACTATAGTAGCACTTTACCCTAAATCATGGGAAAATTCTCCACCCTATACTTAAGAACATAATTTGTCCCCAAAGCATATTCAAAAGTAGATATAGAAATACTCATTGAGGCCTCTAGGTCTAGCTGGTAGCATCTTTAATTAGTAATGAGGTTGGGTGGATCCTACACCCAATCTTTGACAGGCTTTACAGCTTAGGTCTCTGGTACTCAGACATTCCATCAACATGTGACTCACCAAAAACAAAAAAACTACATTAAATAAAAACTAAAATACAGACATAAAATACCTATCATAACATGGGTTGCCTCCTAAGTAATGCCTGATTTAGTGTCATGCAATGATCCACATTACTAAATCAACTATATTTTTTTATCTTCCTCCTCTTACTCGGAGGCCATCTTCTCACTCATTTCTGGCCTTTTAAGTGTGTACTCTCAGGGTCCTCACGTTTTTCAACATTTTTCTTTTCAAGCTCCTTCTTAATTTTTGAACTTTAGGCTTAGGTGGTGGCTGGGGCAACTCTATAAGACTATTTGGAGAGGTCATTTATGGTTTAGGTTCTTACCCCATACTCATCCACTTTTTGACTGTGATCATGCGTAAGTCTTTATAGTGTGAAGGTGGATTAAGTGATTTATAAACTTTAAAAACCACCTATTCATCATCCAATATTATCTTGAGAGTGCCCTCTCGAACATAAATTAGTTCTCCCCCCGTTTCCAAGAATGGATATCTTAATATTATCAATACTCTATCATTTGCATCATAATAAAGCATAACTAATTCAATAGGAATAATAAATTTACCAACCTTAATAAGCACATCCTCAATGATTCCTTTAAGATGAACTCTATTTTTTTTTGCCATTTGAAGTATCACAGAGCATGGCTTCATCTTACCTAAACCAAGAGTATTGAATACTGATAGAGGAATCAAGTTTATACTTGCCCCTAAATTACTTAAATCACAGACCACACCACTATTACAAATTTGTATGGGGATGGTGAACCTCCCTAGGTCCTTTAATTTCTTGGGCATATTCCACATCACCATTGAACTACACTTCTCAGTAAGTGGCACCATCTTAATATCCTGCAGCTTCATCTTATTAGTCACCACATCCTTCAAGTAATTAGCTTACTTTGGCATACCCTGCAAGAACATTTAATAATGAAATATTAATAGGAAATCTAAACGTGTCAAAGAGATTCTTTAAAAATACATCCTCCTTAGCCTTCTTGAGCCTTTGAGGGAATGGTGGTTGTGGTCTTTCAGTTACATGCTCAATAATATTTGTTTTTATGTACTCAGACTTCCCTAAATTTTTACCCTCTTTATTTGCAACGCACTTCTCCTAAACTTATTATAGGACTAACTCTACCTGACCTCCTTTTTTTCTTGGAAGGCTTATTAATAAGATCTTTACCACTCCTCAAGGTGATTGCCACAACTTGTTTTAGATTTTTTGTGTTACTTGGCAAAGCACCTTGGGGTCTGGTGTTCTGCATCTAAGCTAGTTGCCCCAACTTTGCCTCTACATTATTTTGAGAAAAATGTTGATTATTTATCTCAACATCTATTTCTTCTTGGTTTGCCAGAAGCTTCTTCAATGTCTCCTCAATATTATTGAACTATGTATTCTGCATTGAAACTGCTGAGTTTGATTATGACCCCATGCATAGTTGGTTTGAGTATGACACTTGTAAATGTAAGAATTTCCATAAGTTGACTTCTGCGCATTGCCCAAAAAGTTTACATACTCTAGATTTTCTTCCCACAAGTCTATAGAGTAACTACTATTGCAAAAAATCTCACACCAAGATGGGGGGTCTACTAAATTGCATTCGCCTGAGCTTGAGATTAATTCACACCTAATTTGCTAAATTATTTCATAATTTAATTCTGAAGAGCAGGCAATTGGGTGGCTAAGGTTGTGACACTGTCAACTTTAATCATGCCTAAAAAGTTTCTCATTACACTTCTAGATATATCACCATCCCAGTCAGGATTTCTTTATGCAATATGATTCAACAAGGTATAGATCTCATTATAAGTTTTCTCCAATGCTGGAACACCTATATCTGAGTCTAACAAAATATTTGTATCATGGTTAAGAGACCCTATAAAAGTGTAAGAAAATACTCATTGGGCTGTTAGGGGTGTGGATAGTCCCTCAGAAGAGAATTGAACCTTTCTAATACATAATACAAATTCACATCCAGCTTCTACTTGAAGCTCAAAATTTCACTGCATAGTTATGCAATCTTATTGGATGGGAAGAAATAGATAAGGAACTTCCTTTCCATGTCGCCCTATGTAGTTATAGAACCTGTCGACTTAGTATTCAACCACTTCGTTGTATCCTTCAAAAATAAGAAGGGGAAAAGTATTAGTCTCAAATAATACATAGAGACTCCAGTAGGAATTAACATGTAACTTATCTCCAAAAAGTTCTATAAAATAGAAATGTGGATCCTCTTGTCACAAGCTAGTAAACTTCCAACTGTTGTACAAAAGTTGCATCATGTTCTATTTAAGCTCAAATCTCCTTCCCAATTTAAGTCTGCAGATGGCAGAGGTAAAATTGGTTGTGAGTGGGATTGCCACTTCACATATGATCCTTTGGGTTGGTGGATCTTCAGCCATAGGTGCAGGAATAGACTTTTCTGGTGAAATTTGCAAAATGTAGTAGAAAAGTACTGATTCTCTCCTCTAGTGTAATCATTGCTCAGGTTAAGGGTATGGTTCAACTAAGTCGCTAGCGTTTGCCAACTTACTTACTTTATAAACCCATTCCTGCAAATTCTAAATATAAAATCAAATACTTAGCAATCACAAAATCCAATAACAAAATAAAGAGTAAGATAGTTTCCAATTTACAAGTCTCCCGCAACAACACCAAACACTTGTTATGTCCAAGTGCACACGTAAGTGTACGTGGTCCACCAAGTAGTAAAATGGCCTTTAAAATCCAAGTATCGATCCCTCAGGGACTTGTATTAAGTAATTATCCAATTTTGGTTCACTTTTAATATAAATCAAATGCTAAAGTAACCAAGAGCAATTAAGTGTTAACAATTAAAAGTAAACTTAACAATACAGTATTGTAAAGGCCTTGAATAATAATGGGGAGAAACCTAGGGTTAAGGCACTATGAACAGTCCTACTTAGCTATATAATATTTTGTGTTTAGTTAATCATCTTGGTTGTTGATTCACGGGGTTGATAATAGGATTATGATCGTCCAACCCTTTAATGAACTATCTAACTTAGCCTCACAACTACATTGCTGAGCGGGGATGCAAGTAATAAGTTAAACATATTTTTATTTCTTCCTATATAAGAACCAAATAGGTAAATAGGTATATTCCTATCCTAAACGCCAATCATAATGTCAGTTCATTGAAAGACAATGATCCTATTCCATACATCCCACATTCTATTCTATCATTTCTCCTTCCGAGCTCCTAATTGAAATATGTATTTATACTAAGGATTGTGAATTCGTAAAATAGTTAAAACAAGGATAAATGATGAATTAATTATGATAATAACATGAACCAACTCAATTAACAAGCTTAAGTACTCATGTTCTTGGCCTTAACCCTAGATGAGGGTGTTTAGCCACTCATGGAATTACAAGAAATCATAATGATGGAATTCATGTAATAATCCAAAATTAAACTAAAGTAAAGAAGTAAAAACCCTAATGTAAGCCTACTTATGTGTATACAATCCCCATAAGTAATCCAAGGTGATTACAAAAGAGTTGGAGTGTCCTAGTTATAGTAGGAGCCAAAAAGCCAATTTTGACACAATAGCGTGCCGCGCTATGGCATTGGCACGATGAGGGAATGCTTACTTGAAATTGCACATTGTTATTAGTGAATAAGGGCATGTAATTCCCTTAACACAGAGATCAAAGGGCATGGCGTGCCCCTGTGTTCAAATTTTTTTCCAGATTTTGTCCAAGCAAGCTCCATGCATTTGGCCTTTGATCCCTTACTTTGTTATAGATTTTCCTCTTTAATTCCATCTTTTAAATCATCCATTTATCAAATTTAACATCTTAAAAAGCTTTATATAACATAAAAATAGTACGAATTAGAGCTCATAACATATTCGAATCAAACAAGACAAACTAAGATAACACATAGCTTAAGTTAAGATGACTAGTTTTCTTGTTTAAACTCTAAGTGAACATTTTGTGTCCTAACTTTATTTAAACACACCTTAAACAACATAAATAGATAAATTAACACTTGAGTTCTCATTTATACAAATATTAACTTTACTTCCATAATAAGTCCTTAAAACTAAGCTAATTAAGGCTAGATAACAACACTTAGGTACATCAATCCACTGAAGATCAACATTATGAACAGACATTAATAATATCATAGAAGTCGACTTAGGTGAATCCAACTCCAAATTCTTGTATACAACTATAGTCATAAGAATAATGCTATATCCTAAATCACATAATGCTCATGCCAAACTTAAAAACCCAATAGTGTAAAACTAGTGAAAGCATTGGGATCTTGTATTTTCTCAACCAAAGATTGAGAGGAAATAGAACTGCAGTAGTGGGATAAAAAATCACCATCTGCTTCTTATTCAGTAAATCTCTTATGAGTTTGACATAACTAGACGTTTGTTCCAAATCTTCTATAAGAGGAATATTTACTGATAATTCCTTCAATATCGACATGAACTTTTGATATTTACCTTCCATTGTTTCCTTCTCCAACCATTAAGGAAAAGGTGGAAGAGGCCATAGAATATGCTTCAACACTGGTGATACCTCCTTACCCTTACCTTTATCATTATTTTCTCATTTCTCTACACTCATCAATTTCTGCAATATCTCACCATTGGTCACTAACTTCTCAATTTCAACTTTGGGTGCATGATAAACATCTACAGTATCATTCCTTGCATCCTTAACCACAGGCATAGATGGATCAATATTATCCTTACAACTCTGAGTAGTGATGGCTAGGAAGTGACTATTATTTTTTAGATTTTAATTGGTATTACTAGGAAGAGTGCCTGGTTGACATTGATTTAATGTAGATGATATTTTCCCTAATTATTTCTCAAGCTGCTTAGTTGTAGTGGCATGTGATTCTAGTTTCTGTCTCAACCCTAATTTAATGGCCTCAATATCCTTAAGAAGACTCACTTGGCTCTCTAAACCATTAACAAGCTTAGCTAGCAATGCTTCTATTTTTACACTTTTGGACTCAAAATCAAGGTTCCCTGGTGAAAGACAAAGGCCACTCTCTCTTTGTAATCATCCTTTCTTCTTCAGTCACTATCACACTCTTTACTCCTATCCTTATACCTTTCTTCGTAATAGTTTTGACCTTGATTCCCTTACCTTGAGTTTAAGGTGTCTTTATTAGACCCTTAACCCTTGGCTCGGAAACCCATTGTCTCTCAATCCAAGAACTTTGTTTCCTCTTCAAAATCAAACTCTTTATGTTTAGAAGCCTTGCCTCAATCACCTATAATATTTACTTTTTATGCTCCTATAATTGTAAATTATTTATTAAGCAACCTAATCTCAGTCCTTAATTGTGCTACCTCTTGGGCCACTATCTTATCTAGGGCTCTCTCCTCACTAAAAGTTTATGTGCCATAGTTTTATGGAACTTTTGATGCCTAAAATCTAAAAATATGCAAGTCCTTAGGTAGGGTTTGTTAGATATGAAGTGTCATTGTGCTTGTTTAACGGGAAGCTAGGTGTTGGGATTGAAGAAAAGAAAAAATAATGAAAAAGTGCAGAAGGAACACTTATGGGGCTACTTATGGCCCATAAGTGGTAGCAACGATGGATGTAGGTACCTAATTAGATGTCGGAAGCAAAGTTATGAGATAATAAAATCTAAATATTGTACTAAGAGTTACAAAAGGGCCACATACAGGCCATTAATTCCACTTACGACCATTGTAAGTGGCCAGGTAAGTGTCAATGGAAGAGGGTTCTGAGGTTTTGAAGTTAAAGTTTTTTTTTATAGTAATGAAAGGGCACTTACATGGACAGTATCAATTATTCCCATTGTAAGTACCTTCGTAAGTGGTACTCCTACAACATAAAGATTTTATGACACTCATGATACATCTAGGGATCCATAAGTACCACTTATGGCCCGTATATGGGTCCGTGCGTGGTCACCAACCCAGTTTTCCTTATTTTTTTTGTTAGGATTTTTAGGGTTTTGATGTATTCTGTAAATACCCTTTAGATGTTTTTGTATTATTTTATACACTCTTTACATTCATAAATATATATTAATTCTAACATTTGACTTTTGATCTTGGAATCCTTTGTTCTTGATTATTTAGCTGATTATTAATTTGAGATTTTGGGTATTCTTCTTTAATTATTGTAAGAATAATCTTATGCTTTCTTTTATGAATTCCATGGATATTGAGAGGCCAAACCACTTAACTAGGATTGTAGAAACCCTGTCTAAATATCAAAGTAGAGGAAGTGTGAGGTCTTTTAAATCAGTGTTTATGTATGTATTGTGATCTTATTTAATTTGTTTGGTTTCATAACTACTACAGAAGTTAAGAACTTGCCTGTATTCAAAATCATCTTCACAAAGAGAGAATGAGATTAGGAAAAGAATATTATAATAGAAACTCAAGGCTACCAATCCTCATCTAATTAACTTGACACCCAAAAAAAGATAATTAATCTAGGATCAAAGATAAGGGTTAGTAAGACAACAACCTGAGACTCAAAAGGTGAAGAGTGAAATTTACCAAAGGCATTCACAAGATGGTCAGTGATACATATTTTGTCAAATTTACATATAAGACACTGAGATAGTCAGATAAAAATGATAAGTCTAGAAATTAGGAAGCCAGGGGGTACACAGTGCTAGTATTTATTTCAGATTAATTTTAATCTAAAGAGATTAAGCATTGTTACTACATCACTATTTTCATATAAATTCTCCTATTTACTTTTCTGCACTTTTTTTGACTATTTAAATAGATTCATGAGAGATATTTGGCTAATTCCTGATGGGTTCAAACATAACCTCTGTTGGGTTACTATGATTTACATCGACTATATTATACTTCTTGGAGGTGTAGTTTTGAGCGATATAATTTTTTGTTAGGGATTATGGTGATAGATTGATTGATTAAAGTTGTTGAAGTTGTTGGGTTTTACTTTTCTATTTTTCTTGGGTGTACACTGGTGTATGCCTAGTACTAGTGGTCAAGGTAATCTCTTAATCTCACCTGATCTAGAGCTTTAGAGAACCCTACAACAGAATCGTAGGATGTTGAAATACGGTCGTAAAGCTTATCACGAGTATCAATATAATCCTCTTGCCTTGAATCTACCTCCTCTGCTTGGTGATTAAGAGATAGTTGTGCAAACAACTGTGTGTTACTAGCTAAATCAAATATGAGGAGAGATCCAACTGCTCGATATAAAGCTCAAGAGAAAAGATATATACAGGAAGAAGAGGTTGAGCAGAACTCGATAGAGGTAGAAGAGATAGATCTCAAGTGCTCCTAGATTTTAGTACTTGCTAGTATATGATGATCTAGAAGATGACCTAGGACATATTGAGCTTATTTATATAGGAGCTATCATTCCTCCTGAGTTTTCTCAGGAGGTGAAGTTCTATTGTTCAGCTTCTTAATCTAAAGGGTATGCTTTTTCGATTTTCCAAATGATAATGCAATCATGCACATCATGATTTTTGTTGGGATCTGTACTTCATATAACATACCTAAGGTGATCAGGAATCTTTGAGACTCAGGTTGTTCCTATTCTCTCTAACTGGTAAAGGAACATTATGGTTAGGGGAAATACCTTATTGGTCCATTACTAATTGCAATGAGTTGCGAAAATAGTTCTTAGATCGATTCTTCCCACCTTATAGAATGTTGTAGTTAAAGGATGAGATTTATAATTTTAGTTAATTATGTTCTGATCCATTGTATGAGGTATGGTTAAGGATTAAGAAGAAGTTAATAATAGTTCCCAATCACAGAATTTCAAGGAGAAATTTTCTTGAGATATTTTATCCAAAGTTGTTGTGGATAATTTTAATGGTGAAGCTTTCATGAGCCTTTGTTGGGAGGTAGCACCGAAAATCTTAGAGCAGATCCCTCTTACCAACCAATGGTAGCATACTTGGGAGGCAAAAAGAGGCACTGATACTTATGCTATTGGTACTTCCAGAAAGTATAAAACTATAGATAATATAGTGGCACAAGAATTTGCGTAGCTAAGGATAGAGATTGGGTTACTAACTAATAAATTTATAACTATGAATTCTGAAAAGATGAATATTATGAGGGCACAAGGTAAAAATCCTAGGTCATATGATTTTGATGTTGATGAAAAGGCAAAGTATCTAGATAAAGAGTTGGATAATTTACAAGCCAAGGGCCAATGGTCTAATCAAGACACTTGGAACTCAAGGTAATAGAATCAAGGTTGAAACTATTATGAGGATAGATATAGGGCCCGAAGAAGAGAGAGATGGTGACTAGAGGCAAAAGACTGACTATAAGGAGAATGGTGGTGCATTTGTTCCTTAGGGTAGCGATGATACTGATTTAAGGATGGAAACATTGCTGACTAAGTTGGTTAAGGGTTCAGAGAATCAGGAGACTTTCCTTAAGGATATTAAGGCAGATATTTTGAGACTGATCTAGAAAGTTGAATCATATGATACCACAATCAAGCAGCTTGAGCAATAGTTTTGGTCAAATATTGGCCACTTTGAATAACTGCCAATTAGACACTTTTTCAAGAATACTATGCAGAATCTAAATAACAACAATCATTATTTAGCCATCACCACACAGAGTGGTAAGGTTATTATTTATCCCCTTATGTCTGTAGTTAATGAGGTCTAAGATGATGTTGTGGATGTTGATGATACAGTCAAAGAAGAATCTAAAAGTTGGTGACTAATGGTGAGTCATCACAAAAATTAATGTTTGTGGGCAAGTTAGTTGATATGGATAATGGAAAGTGGAAGGAAGTCAAGCCTATATTGAAGACCTTTCCATGACCTCCTCTACCTTTTCCTTAGAGATTGAAGAAGTAGTAAAAAGAAGAAGGGTATCAGAAGTTCATATCCATGTTGAAGAATTTTTTTGTTAAAATTCCCCTTGTAAAAGTATTAGAAAAGATGCTAGGCTATGCAAAACTCATGAAAAGTTTGGTTACTAAGAAGTGAACGCTGACTTTTGAGCCTACAGATAATAGGTACCGTTGTAGCACTATTGATTTCTGATCTTTTATAGAGATAAAGAAGGACCCTAGAGCCTTTAATATTCCATTTACTATTGGGTCCTTCAACTTCTCTCAATAATTATTTTATTTGGTAGCTAGTATCAATATGATGTCATTAGTAGTGTACAAGCAATTAGGGTTGGGGGCACCTAAATTGACATCGATAGGGTATCTTTTGTCAATGAAAGATGCTAAGACGATGTTGATTTATTGTGTACTCTTGTAGTAAGAATTTGACTTTGATTTGAAATGCCAGAAAGACACTAAAATATAGGTTGCAAATTTCTTATCATGCCTTGAGGAGGAGGTGGTGTTGAAATAAAGGAATGAGCTTGATATAGATGACACTTTTTAGCGAGTCTTCGCATCATCGCAAGACTTAATCCCCTAGTTTTCATATATTACCAACTTATTGGCAAGTGATATTGTCAAGAAGTTTGTGTTTAATGATGTGTGTCTCAAGGCATTTGAAGCCTTAAGGAGCAGTTATTCTCGGCTCTCATTATTGTATCCCTTGTGGTCCTTGCCTTTGGAGGTTATGTGTCATGCTAGAGATATGTCTTTAGGAATTTTCTAGGCTAATGACATGAGAAGATCCTTCCCCTATTATATTATGCCATCAAAGTATTAAATCCTATGCAATAGAATTATACAGTCATTGAGCAGGAGTTACTTACGGTGGTTTTTGCTTTATAGAAATTTTGACCCTATTTGATAGGGACCAAAGTGATAGTTCATACTGATCATACAGTATTCAGGTATCTTATGTAAAAGAAATATGTTAAGCCAGTGTTGATTCATTAGGTACTATTGTTGCAAGAATTTGACATTAAGGTTAAAGACCAAAAAAACACTAAAAAACCAGGTTGCAGATCACCTATCTAGCCTTTAGGAGGAAGCAATGCTGAAATTAGGGATGAATTTGATATAGATGATACTTTTCTAGATGAGCGGGTCTTGGAAGCATCTCAATAATTTATCCCCTGGTTTACATATTTTTCCAACTTCTTGACAAATAATCTTGCCCTGAAAGATATATCATTTCAGTAGTGTAAGGGATTCATGCATGAGGTGAGATTTTTTTTCTAGTATGAGCCTTATGTTTTTTGGATTTATGTAGATGGATTCATTCAAAGATTTTCTCTTGAGGTGGAGATGATAAGAATCATCGAGGCTTGTCATTAATCACTAGTTTGGGGTCATCATGGTAGTACCCAAACAACCCACAAAATTCTACAGTGTGGGTACAATTGGCCAATAATTTATATAGATTCTTATGATTTTTCTCGAGCCTGTGATCAGTATTATTAACAAGGTAATATTTCCTAGAAATATGAACTCCCTATGACTCCTATCTTGGAGTTTGAGTTGGAGTTGTATGATGTTTGGGAAATTAATTTTATGGGGTTTTTTAGAGTTCTTATGGGATGAAGTATATATGTATGGAAGTTGACTATGTTTCTAAATGGGTGGCGGCGGTCACATTTCACAATAATAAGGGTTGAAGTGTCACTACATTTTTAAATAAGACCATCTTTCTTAATATGGCACTCCACCTGCTATTATTAGTTGTGGTGTGTTCCACTTCTTTAATTATATTCTTAAGGACCTACTTGAAAAATATAGAGTGAAGTATAAGGTGAGAACACCTTACCATTCTCAGATGGGTGGGGGGGAGGGGTAGGTTGAGGTCTCTAATCATGAGATCAAGTCAATATTGGTGAAGACTATGAATGCCAATAGGATTGATTAGTTAAGGAAGTGAGACAATTCTCTTTGGTCCTACCAGACAGCTTTTATGACCCCCGTGGTGCCTCTCCATATCATTGTGTATTCATCAAGGCATGCCACTTGCTAATTGAACTAGGCAGGCCACTTCCTAATTGAACTTCAGCATAAGGCACTATAGACATTAAAAAAGCTAAATTATCAGTGGAGTAAGGTAACTAATTTAAGGATGAGAAAGGTGAATGTGTTGGATGAATTTTGGCTCTGAGCTTATGAGAGTTCATTTTTGTACAAGTAGAATATACAGTTGTATCATGACAAAAAGATTGATAAAGAGGTGTTTTAGGCTAGTGATATAGTCCTATTAGATAATTTGAGACTTCACTTATTTCATGGCAAGTTGAAGTCTAGGTGGTATGGACCTTTTACTATGCGTAGGGTATTCCTGCATGGTGCTATTGAGTAGAAGCAAGATGTTGAAACCCTATTGAAGGTGAATGGAAAGCATGTTAAGCACTATATGGGTGATACTGATGATATAAAAATTAGTGTTGATGTAAGCCTCGGTAAAGTCTGAGTAGCCAAGGAAATCGAGTCATTCCAGAATGTTAAATCAAGCACTTCATGTGAGGAAACCCATGGGATTATTGGCGATTTCTGAGTATCCAACATAGCCACATCGTACCGCAATATCAAATCAAGAGTTGATTGTGAGGAAACCCAATGTTTTAGAGTTCACTTTGTTTTAATTTTTGATATGTTTAAAGCTTGCGAAAGCAGCTAGAACGTGGTAAAAATTGCAAAATTTTGAAAACTCCAGGTAATGGGACTTACCGACCCACATATGGGGAGTGGTGGTCATAAGTCCCACTTACACCACGTAAGTGATGTAGTAGATGTTAGAGTAAAAAATTAAGAATTTTTGGGTCTATGAATTTTTACTTATGAACCCACTTATGGGGTTCATAAGTACCACTTATGATCCTATAAGTGGGGTTGTTGAAATTAAATATTAAGTTCAGAGGGCTACTAAATTTTTGGGCCACTTACGATGTAAGAGATCAAACAATTAGGGGTCACAAATTTTGCAATCTAGGTCGGACCCAAGTGGATCCCACCTGATCCAACACACAAATGTCCTTAAAACCCCAAAACCAAACCCTTTTCCCCCACTTTCTCAAATTTTGTAACTTCCCACCTAAATTCAAACTCTCTACCTCCCTTGTCTCACCGTAAGGTAATGAACCACTCATGTTCTATCTCACTTGCATACATAGAGCACATAAATCTAGGGTTCTCATTAGTCTTAATCACTTTCTACTTCCATTACTTGCAACTAACGTGAAATTCTTGGCTCCTACTAGTAATACATTGTGTTATTAGCAAAGAAATTTGAGTTGGTACATAAAACTATCTTGATAATAGAGTAAAACTCATGAATCTTGATAATTAGGGGCGTAGAATGGTTAGAATGTAAACTTGTTGTATTGTCCTTATTTGAGAATCCTATGTTCATGCTTTAGACAAAAATAAAAGTTTAATTAGTAGATGAAAATAAAAAATTCTTGTGAAACCCTATGTTCATGCTTTTAGACAAAAATAAAAGTTTATTAAGTAAATGCTGTTGTGTACGAAATTTTACTTAGATTTGTAAAACAGGCTGTGTGGGATAAAAACATTACAAAATTCTAGGTACCCTCAGGAGGGTACTTATAAAAGTACTTACAAGCCTCGTAATTAGCTCTTATAGGTTGTAAGTTACCTCGTAGGTTTCAGACCTAAAAAACTAAAGTTTTAGGCTTTGTCTGATACTTACAAGGGCACCTGCAACCCTCGTATGTGGAACCTATAGTCTGTAGATAGGTTGGTATGTACCTTGCCCCAGGCATTTTGTTTTTGTTTTAAACCTTTTTGTTTCCTTCTTCTGTTTCAAGCAGTAAAAACTAATTTTTAGGTACAATGGAACCGAAAGCATCCAAAAAAAGGGAGTTCAGTTGAAGCTCTTTGATGAGTTCCCAAAGAAGAGTGGCACCATTGAGGAGTACCCCGTTAGTCTAGACAGCAGTATACCTTCCCCATGACATACTAGGTTCGATCTATAAGACATGATATAGCTACAGTAGTTGTGGCCATATTGGGAACCCAGCCTACCTCAGCACCGACTTAGTCGGTTATTCAACCTGACCAACATAGGTTAAGACCCATATGGTAACACTATATCTATTCCTAAGTTGAGGATAAATAAGTCCTGAACTTTATCACCACACTCTTCCCAGTCAGAAGAGGTAGAATCTGCTTTTAAGGATAGTTTAGAGGATGAGGTGGATTCACAATCAGAGTTTAGATAAATCATTGAGTTTGATCAGTATTACGGTCTGCATAAATGGAGGACACACATAGTCCCAGTGTTAGGAGAGGTCAGAGGATCCATCCAACATAGCTAGTGCGCCGAATTTGGGCCTAATTGTACCCCATTATGAGGAGGGTTCAAACCAAGTCCCATAGGATATCTCCATCATCAGCATAGGATACTTTGTTGATTGCAAGGATAACCATCCTCCTATTCTACAACCTGCGGTCCTAGGGTGTGACTTTACATATATCTCTGTTATGCCGATAGCTAAGATAAACTCAAAGTGGTGTGTAGAGGGAGCATGGTTAACCTAAGAAGAGTATTAAGGCTAAGAAAAGGATTGATCCGAGGGGTCTAGCAAGGCTACGAAACTTGTGGGATTTTTTAGACCATTATTATTTGGGCTGGATAATTTATCCCCAAGGATCATACAACCAAGCTCTGGTTCGGGAATTTTATTCCTCTTACTCCTACTAAATCAATTTTATTACTATACATGAGGCTAGATATGTAAAACAAACTCATCTGGATCATACTTTAGTCTAAGGGGTTAGAGTAGACACTTCTATAGTGGCCATCTACACAGTATTATTTAGGCCATATTATGTGGCCCTGACATCTACGATAGAATTTGACTTTAGGATGAGACTAGTACGAGACAAACATATCATATGAGATAATGACTTCATATAGTAGACACTTGACTTGGCTAGGTGGATACTCGCACAAATATCTAACTTGGGCACTGATACCCCCTGGATTAAGGGTAAGGTGGAGATAAAGAAGGCAATGTTGCATTTTGAAGTAAAATTTTAGTGGACTAAGGTATGATTCAAGTTGATAGTGACTATATTGGACAATATTATTACAAGGAAGAAATCCATATTAGTTTCTTACCTTCTTGTGAGTTATAAGGAAGACTTTGTGGCATTGATCAGGCTAGATATCCATGTTAGAGCATTCGGTAAAGCCACTACTCTCCCTTTTCCTTACTTGGTCTAGGAGATTTGTGATGCATTTGGGGTGCTATCCATTTCAGATATTGATCATAGAATTAAGGTGACTAGCACGGCAGAGATTAGTTTGATCAAGGATCCTTTAAACTAGGTCCTTTAACAAAGACCTTGGCCACTTACTACAGTGATTCCAGTCTATTTTGATGGACCTTCAGTTTTGGTCAAGACTATTGAGAGGATGGACATTGGTGATGATATTGAGATGAGTGAGAAAAGAGTTGAGCCTGATATTATTACTAACGAGGAGGGGGCCACTACAGCTATATCATTCTCGGCACCTACTTGTTATCTGATTGGGGAATCCACTATTCCCCATCATCCCATAGCTAGTTTTATTAGGCTACTACATGATTTCTTACAATGGTTGATGGAGTGGCAAGTTGAGGTGAGCACCCGTCTCACAGATGCAAAACTCAACTTGCCCATTGTATGCATAGATCCTACCTTGGGTCTAGACTACTCTAGAGAATGCTGAGGCTCAAATATAGGCTGAGATGATAAAGTTTACAAGTGATTTTCTTTCCTAGACTGTTGCCTTTGAGAGTTGGGTGATGGCATAGTTTAGCAAGGTACAGTCTCAAATCTATATGGGATTTGGGAACAAATGGCCACCTTATAGAATAAGGTCCATTTTATTACAGAAAGACAGGTTTTGGTTATTCTCCAAGTGATATCCTTATTCACATAGACGTTTCCTCTACATCAATCTATGCATTTGATTTGTTTGTCAAGGATGAAGTGGTCTAGATAGGTATTTGCATAGCTTGTATTGTACTAATGGTAATCATAGCTTGTATTTGCATGAACTAGATAGGTAGCAACTGGTAATATAACATTGTACTATATGTCTGAGCTGCTACCTAGTTTACTTTGTACATTTAATGTAGAACTTACTCGATTAGTCTTTCATAGTTTGTAGGATATTTGGTTAGTAAAAGTGCGATGCCTCGGGTGTTGGCCACTAAAATCTCTGAGTTTTTGAACTCACTGTCCTGATTACGACTCACCCTATGAGTCGTAGGGTGTCTTAATGGGTCATAGGACCTAAACCATAGGGTGTTCAGTGAGTTTTGCCTGAGTTACTGCCTTGGTGATTAATTAAGGTAGAAAGTCGTAAAGACTCCCTATGAGTAGTAATACAAGCATAAAGAGCACAAGGATTACAAGGTCTTATCAAAGCTTCACGCTTCAGATTGTGAAAGGTTCAAGCTTCAGATTTGAAAATGCTTGAAGATGTTTTGGAACCATTACAATGCGTTGTTCAAGTTAAAGATTGAAGAAAGGGTTCTTACACTCCAAGGTTTCCTATACTTAGGATTATTAAGGGCAATATTGTCTTTTGATGGCTCTCTTTTACACTCCAAAGGAGCACTCTTCATTAAGGGTATTTTCATCATTGTTATGTAATAGTATGAATAGACCTATTAGCTTCTATTTTCCTGAGACTTTGATGAATTAAAATTGAGTATTACTCATATTTTGTAGCTTTATTTTTGTAGTTGTAGCTCTTAGAACCAAAACTTGGTCCATGAACATTTGAAAGTTAGGGTTTTCACTTGTTTTGGATAATTTGACAAGAAAGGTGTACTTGAGGAAGAGTGTTTCCTTTGAGTCACCTAAGAGGAAGGTTTGAACTCTTATTTGTGAGGTGTGTTGAAAATTTTGAAACATCTTCTAGTGCTAATCGTTGAATAAAAGTAAGGGTCTTTCTATCTATCCTTTAATTTCAAGCATTCTTCTTTGTCATCTCCATTCTATGTGTTGTTTTCTCTTTATTTGGTTGCTGGAATTTACATCTTAGTAGCCAATTTCGTGTGTTCATAGCCTTTGGGCTATCAAGTAGTATAGCCCCCTTCCGTAATGAAACTAGTATGATGCCCAAGGTGTTTTTCTTTAAGTACGACAAGACTCAATGAGTGATAATGAATTTATACGAGTCATAAGATACCAATTGTAGGTTGACCAGCATGTACCCAAAAGTTTTTGTCTTGATTACTACTCAGACCCTACGATTTGTAGTGAGTTCTTATGAGTCGTATAGTGACTCGTGTTCACTGGAGATAATTTTTATCTTTTTAATTAAGGGTATTTTGGACATATCCCTTTTTCTCTAAACATAACCACGACTTTAAGATTTTATTGGGACCCCACTCCCATCCATAATACAGCAAAATTACTTCTCTCTTTTAACAAATTCTCTCAAGCAAGAGGTTAGGGTTTTATCAAGGTTGATTGTTTAGAGCTTCCAAGGGAGATTCCCTCTAAAATTGTGATCCTTTCAGGCATGTACCCATTTCTCCAAAATTTATTTTGTTAAAAACATATGCTTAAGTAGTTACTCATGTGGTTTAATTATTGTGTTTTGTATATGGGCTGATGTTTTTGAATGATTGTTGTTTATGTGATGTTTCATGTTTAATTATGCATTGTTTATGTTTTAAATGGTGGTTTTAAATTGAATTTGATGCATGGGTTTGTAAATTGAATGGGGAATTAAATGTGGTTTTCCCTAAGTTTGATGATTTTATGATTTGAAGCTTACAATAACCTCAACCCAATCTTTTGAAATTGGATTATTGAAAAGTATTTTGAAACCTTGCATAGTATCAAAGAGTAATGGAACTTGACATCAATTTTAAAAAGGGTTCGATGGCTATGAATTAAATTTGGGTTAAAAACTTTGGAGTCCTATTGGCCTAAGGGTTAGATTCCAACTTGGCTAGATAATTTGGTTCCTACTTGGGACTTTTAATTCCCGTTGGCTAGTTGGGTTAGAGTCCAACTTGGCTACACTGTTTAGTTCATACATGGAACTTTGGATTCTTATTTTCTAATTGGGTTAGAGTCCCATTGGTCCTTTGATTAATTTGGGAAAGTGGCATATGTATGCAAGCTACAGTTAGTATAACGATACAATTAGAGGATTCCTTAATGAATGACTACTTGTTTGATGATCGTGAATGTATGAAAAATATTTTAATTAGGATTTAATGAGTGTTGTATAGCTATGCTATGAAAGTGAAAGTCCCAATGGGCCAATACTAAAATCACGATTCCCGATGCGGGGGTCTAAATGACTGGGTTGTTTGAGTCCTCCAGGTTATATGACTGAGTGCTTAAGCCCCTCTTAATGTATGTCGAGAGGATTTAGTCCCCCAAAGTTCATTTGCATATGTGATTTCTCTAGTTTGTTCGACCACACACACTGGGGCCCTTTTATATAGGGGAGATCTTTATCCATATAGCCTGTGGGTGCCTTATTATGATGGTTATGCTACATAGTCCAGGTTAATGATTTTAAAGTGCACGCTAAGAGTTGTACCCTATCTCACTATTTGATATATATATACATATGAGTTTGTGATAGTGTGAATTAGACTTTGATGAATTTTGAACTATTGATCATGGCATTATTTTACTCCTAAACCCCAAGTTTCATGCTAGTACTCAACTTATTAACCATCTTTAGACGTCGTATTCCCATGTGATATAGGGTCCGAAGTTAATCCTACTATTTCTGTGTAGTGTTAGGTAGATCGATTTAGTTCATCAGTTATTTATGGTAAATAGGTGAGTTTTTATTCTCTAAAAGACCTGACCATTCCATTGGTTTCCTTCTATGAATTAGAATTAAAGCCTTCACATTAACATTATCATTGTAATTGTCATTGTCAGTGTTTGGGCATTTCACGACGTAGGTTGTTTTGATGGTATATAGGCTTTGTGGATTACCATAGATGGTTTTAGTTGTTGAATTTCATATATCGTTGAGTCATTATTTAGTATATCTTGTTATATGTTTGGAACTCATCTGTTGTTATGTGTTTGTGTGTGTTCTCTATGGTAAGTCAAAGGGTGTGGTCCTGGTCCTCAAAAGACCTGGGTTTCCTGTCACAGACAATCCCTTGTTTGGGTCATGACAAATATGGTATCAGAGCCCAGGTTTAGTATTATTGGGTGTCCACAAAGCTATGTCAAGTAGAGTCTCTTTTATGGGTGTCTAGCGTGCCATACTTATAAAGGAAAGGATACAAGGCATTTAGTAATATTTCAATTTTCTTGTGATCTAATTTTGAGCTATAGAGTCTAAGGTCTTGAATCTCCTCTAATACCCACTTGTTGTCATTTCAAGTCATGCCTCCCTAAAGATCCAATGCATGTGAAAACTTTTCTATTCCGTCTATGGATAATGTAAATAGAGCTCATTCTACTTATAGAGTATAGACCCAGTCTAGGGACCCTGCTACTGATTTCTCTAATGGAGTTCCATCAGTTCCCACTGATCCTTCTCTGATTGATGACACTCATGCTTAGTCACCTTAAGGATTTATTTCTAATATGGAATTTCCTCACCTTATTCATCTATTGACTCAGTTGGTGACCTCTTAGTTATGCCAATCTGAGTATGAGGGTATTGTTGCTCCTTCTATTAAGGACAATGGAGTTGGCCAGTTTATGAGGCTTAAACCTCTAATTTTCACTAGTTCTAAGGTTGAGGAGGATCCTCAAGTGTTTATTGATGAGATGGAAAAGATTTTTCAAGTAATGCATGCTTCTCATTTTGAAGGTGTGGAGTTTGCAATATATCAGCTAAAAATCTAGCATATCAGTGGTATAAGGAGTGGGATCAGTCAAAAGGTGATGATGTTGAGGTAGCCCTATGGGATGACTTTTTTGGTGCCTTCCTTGACTACTTTTTTCCTCAAGAGTTAAGGAAAGCAAAGGCTGAGGGGTTTGTGAATTTAAGGTAAGGCAGGATGACTGTTAAGGTGTATGGCTTAAATTTTTTGCAGTTATCCCATTATGCTCCTGATTTAGTGTCTTCCATGAGGGCAAGGATTTGTGTTGGAATGTAAGGCTGCTTTGTTGAATGAGGACATGAATATTTCTAAGTTAGTGGTGTACATGCAACAAGTGAAGGACGAGTAAAAAAATAAGTAGAAATTAAGGAGAGGTAGAGTAAGATGTTTTGTTACTTAGAATAGGTTACAGGTAAAACAATAGTGGTGGTGATGGCAAGCAGTGGTCTAAGAAGAAGACTTGGGGAAATTCTAGTTCTTATTCTACGATTAGTGCTTTATATCCTATGTAATTTGGTGAACATTATTTCTAGAACCGTGATGGTTCTAGGTCATAGGGTGCCTAGTCTTAGGCTATTAGAGCTCAGTCAGCCTCATCTTACCCCCTTATCATTTCTGTGGGAAGGTGCATAGTGTGTTTTGTGATGAGTGGAGAAATAAGTGTTTTAAGTGTGGTTAATTGGGCAGCCTACTATGGGATTGTCCATTAGTAAAATTTGCTACTAGTGCTAATAAGGTTCCATTTGCCACATCTTTAGCTCCTGCACTAAAGGGTGCTACTTCTGGCTCAGGCATTGGATGAAATTGCCTTTATGCTCTTGCCACTCATAAGGAATTTGAGGCATCTTTGGATGTTATCACTGGTACATTACAATTTTTTTCCCATGATGTGTATTGTCTGCTTGATCCGAGTTCTACTCTTTCTTATGTGACCCCATATATAGTTGTTCATTTTGATTTTGGTCTTGAGAGTATTTTGGATCCCTTTTTGTGTCCACCCTTATGAATGATTTTGTACTTGCTAGAAAAGTTTATAATGATTATGTGGTATCTTTCTGTGGTAGGAAGACCTTGGTAGACTAAATAGAATTAGATATGGTCAATTTTGATATTATCCTGGGTATGAGTTGTCTTTTTCGTGTTATGCCTCTCTGGATTGTCGGACTCAAAAAGTTAGTTTCTATTTCCTGAATGAACAAGTGATTGAGTAGGAAGGTAGTTCCCTAGTGCCTAAGGGAAAGTTTATTTCATATCTTAAAGCTCGAAGATTGATGACCAAAAGGTTTCTATACCATTTAGTGCATGTTAAAGATTCCAGTTCTAAAGGCCCTTCATTGTAATCTATCCTTGTGGTCTGTGAGTTTCCCTGAGTGTTCCCTAATGATCTTCCTGGTGTTCCTCCAAATAGGGAAATTGATTTTGGGATTGATCTACTTTTGTACACTTGTTTTGTCTATATCACTCCCTATAGAATTGCTTTTATTGAGTTTAAGGAACTAATGGAGCATTTAAAATATCTCCTTGAGAATGGTTTTATTTGCCCCAGCGTTTCCCTGTGGGGTGCTCCTGTGCTCTTCATGGATAAGAAGAATGGGTCACTTCAAATGTGTATAGACTACTGCCAGTTAAATGAGGTAACAATGAAGAATAAATATCCTCTTCCTGGGATTGATAGACTGTTTAACCAGCTTTAAGGTGCTAAGTACTTCTCAAAGATTGATCTTCGATCAGTTTATCAGCAGTTGTAGATTAGGTAGGTGGATATCCCTAAGAATACTTTTCTTACTCAATATAGCCATTATGAGTTCTTCGTCATGCCTTTGGGTTTGACTAATGGCCGACGTCATTTATCGACCTTATGAACTAAGTCTTTTGTCAATTTCTAAACTTATTCATCATTGTGTTTATTGATGACATCTTAGTGTATTCTAAGAGTAAGAGAAATTATGACGATCACCTTCGAGTAATGTTATCGGCCCTTAAAGGGTCAGCAATTGTATGCTAAATTCTTTAAGTATGAATTCTGGTTGAATTTTGTGACCTATCCTGGTGATGTTGTGTCTAGTGAGGGTATCATAATGGATCCACAAAAAGTTGAGGCAGTTAAGAAGTGGCCTAGACCTATGTCTCTAACCAACATTTGGAGCTTCTTGGTTTTAGCCAGATATGATAGGAGCTTTGTGGAAAGTTTCTCTTCTATTACTGTCAAATTGACTAAGTTCAATTAGAAAAAGGTAAAGTTCTTATGGTCGGATGCTTGTGAGGGTAGTTTTTAGAAGTTCAAGGATAAGTTGACTTCAGCTCCGATTTTGACTCTACCCGAGCATACAAAGGGTTTTGTTGTTTATTTTGATGCATCCCATATGGGACTGGTCTATGTGTTAAAGTAGCATAGTATGGTACACTGTTGTCCTAAATTGGTGGTGATGGTATCTTAAGATACCAAGGTAGGTTGTGTGTTCCCGATGTTGATGGGAGGCGAGATCGTATCTTGGGTAAGGCTTATGAGCTGAGGTACACTGTTTATCCTAGATTGATGAAGATGTACCATGATTTGAAAGAGATTTATTAGAGTAAAAACATGAAGAGTGATGTGGCGAATTTTGTGGCCAAGTGTATGATTTATCAATAAGTGAAGGTAGATCAATTGAGGACTAGTGGTTTGTCTCAAGCGATTGAGTTGCCCATATCAAAATGGGAATCCATCAATTTGGATTTCATTACAGGTCTTCTATGGTCTCTCCATCAATTTGATTCAATTTAGGTCATTATGGATAGGATAACCAAGTCTGCTCATTTCCTACCAGCGAAGACTAACTATTCGGCAAAGAATTATGCTAAGATTTTCATTCAGGAGGTAGTAAAGTTGCATGGTGCTCCAGTTTCCATCATATCTGATCAGGATACTCAGTTCTCATCACACTTTTTGCATTCTTTCTAGAATGGTTTGGGAATAATGGTGAACTTAACACTACTTTCTACCCTTAGATGGATGGGAAAGCAAAAAACACCATTTAGAATTTGGAGGGTATGCTAAGGTCTTGCGTGCTTTACTTTGGTGGTAGTTGGATTGATCAGTTTCTCTTTACAGAGTTTGCGTATAATAATAGCTATCACACAAGTATTGGAATGGCTCCTTTGAGGCTCTTTATGGTAGGAGGTGTAGGCCTCTTATTAGGTGGTTTGAGGTTGGCGAGAATAGATTGTATGGTCCTAACTTGATTCACTAAGATTTAGAGAAGCTAAAGGTATTTCAAGATATGCTTAAGACCACCCAGAGTTGCCAAAGATCCTATAGGGATATAAGGTGAAGGTACTTGGATTTTGAAGTGGATGATTTGGTGCTCTTGAAGGTGTCTCCCATGAAGGAAGTGATGCAATTTTAATGAAGGGAAAACTTAATCCCCGTTATGTTTGTCCATACCAATTTTGAAGGTAGTGAGCAGTGTAGCTTATGAGTTTGAATTGCCGGCAAGCTTAGGTTCCATTCATTCTGTCTTTTATGTTTTGATGTTAAGAAAATGTGTGGATGATCCTTCCTTGGTAGTTTCTTTTAAGAGTATTGGTATCTCATATTTCTTGTCTAATGAGAAATTCTTGGTTGTGATTATGAATAGGAAAGTTTGTCATTTTAGGACTAAGGATGTGGTATTTGTGAAGGTTATATATAGGAATCATAAGGTTGAAGAAGCTACATAGGAAGACATAGAGGACCTATAGTCCTAGTATCCCTTCTTGTTTCCTTCTTTAGGTAATTGTGCTTGAAGTATGCGCATTCCTTATCATCTTTATTTTCTATCTTTGTTAAAGGTAAGTGTGGTTATTCGTTGTGTTATGTCATAATAATGGATGCCTTGACCCATCATTCGAGAATAAATGATTCTAAGTAGAGAGAATATGATGCCTAGGTGTTGGCCACTGAATATTTTGAGTTTTTGAAATCATAGTCGTGATTACGATTCTCTTTATGAGTTGTAGGGTGTCTTGATTGGTCATAGGATTAAAATTGTAGAGTGTCTAATATGTTTTTCCTAGGTTGCAGCCTTGGTGATGACTTGAGATAGAGAGTTGTAAAGACTTCCTATGAATTATATAGATCCCTTCCGTAGCCAAACCAGTATGATGCCCAAGGTATTCTGGTTTGAGTACGACTAGACTCAATGAATCATAATGACTCTATATGAGTCATAATATACCAGTAATAGGGTGACCAGTGTGTACCCAAAAGTTTCTCTCTTGAATATGACTTGGACCCTACGAGTCGTATTGAGTCTTTAGTTGTATAGTGACCCTTAGTCACTGGAGATAATTTATTAGCTTTTTAATTAAGGAGTTTTGGACGTCTCCCATTTCCTTAAACATAATCCACAACTTTAAAACTTTATTGGGACCTCATTTACATCCATAACACACCAAAATAATTTCTCTCTTTACACAAATTCTCTCAAGCAAGAGCGTTAGGGTTTTCTCAAGATTGATTGTCTAGAGCTTCCAAGGGCGAATTTCCTCCAAAATTATGATCCTTTCAGACATGTACCTCTTTCCCAAAAACTTATTTTGTTAAAATCACGTGCTTACGTGGTTACTCATGTGGTTAATTGTTAGATTTTGGATATGGGTTAAGGGTTTTGAATGATTGTTGTTTATGTGATGTTTCATGTTTACATATGCATTGTTTATGTTTTAAATGGTGGTTTTGAAAATAATTTGATGCATGGTGAGTGAATTTAATGGGGAATTAAATGTGGTCTTCCCCAAGTTTGATGAGCTGATAATTTAAAGATTACAATAACCTTAACAAATCTTGTGAAATTGGCTTTGAACATGAGAATTAGCTTTTATTGAAAATTTTTTTTAAACCTTGCACAGTATAAAAGAGTAATAGAACCTGAATTGACTTTTAACGAGGGCTTAATGGCGATGAATTTAATTTGAATTGAGAAATTTAGAGTCCTATTGGTCAAGGGGTTAGAGTTCTACTTGGCTAGATGTTTTGGTTCCTACTTGGGACTTTGGATTCCCATTGGATAGTTGTGTTATGTCCCACTTGGCTACATGGTTTGGTTTTTATGTGGAACTTTAGAGTCTGAATGGCTAATTGGGTTAGAGTCCCGTTGTCAAATTGATTAATTTGGCAAAGTGACATGTGTTTGCATACTATAATCGGTATGACGATGCCACTTAATGATGCCTTAAAGAGTGACTCCTTATTTGATGATCAGGAATGTATGAAAAGTGTTTTAATTTATCTTTAATTAGGCTTGTGTAGCTATGCTGTGAATGTGGCGGTCAGGCCAATTCTAGAAATCGTTGTTGCTAACGTGTGGTCCAAATGACGGGGTGGTTTGAGTCCCCCATGTTATATGATTGAGTTCTTAAGTCAATCTTGATGTATGTCGGGAGGTTTGAGTCCCATATAGTGCATATGCATAAGTGATTATTCTCTAGTTCATGAGGCCACACGCACCGATGCCCTTTCTGATAGGGGAAACCTGGACCCATATAGCCCATCGGTGCCTTATTATGATGGTTATGTAAAGTATAGGTTAATAATTTTAAAGTGCATTCTTATCCTGGTAACCTATCCCGACATTTGATATATATATATATATATATTTGTATATGCATGTAATCGTTTGTATTAGATTTTGGTTATTTTTTAACTATTTATCATGCCATTATTTTACCCCTTAGACCTAAGGTACATGCTAGTAATCAACCCACTAACCATCTCCAAACATTGTATCCCCACGCGATATAGGGTCTGAAGGCAATCCTACTTTTCCTGGATAGTGTTAGGTGGATCGGTTCAGTTTGCTGGTTGTTTGTATTGAAGTGGTGAGCTTCTATTCTCCCAAATACTTGATCATTCCATTGTTTTCCTTCTATGAATTAGAATTAAAGACTTCACATTAACATTATCATTGTCATTGTCATTGTTAGAGTCGGGGACATGTCCCAACGTAGGTTGTCATGATGGTATAGAGGCTTTATGGATTACTGTGGACAGTTTTGGTTGTTGACTTTCATAGACTTTTGAGTCATTATTTACTCTATCTTGTTATATGTTTAGAACTCATCTGTTGTATTCTGTTTGTGTGTGTTCTGTATGGTTAGGCAAAAGGGGTGGTCCTCGGTCCTCAACAAACTTGGAATGCCCATCATGGCTATGCCTAATTTGAGTTGTGACTAAAAGATCATAGCCTAATTTTGAGTTAGTCCACTCTTATCCTATATAACCATCCAAATGTGAAAAAGTATCCATTGATCCCTGTTTTGAGCTTGTATAGACCTATTTTCATGTTTTCAACTTTCATCTTCCCAGTTTAATTACAATGAACCTATTTTGGCCTCGGTCCTTCCTTAGACATTGTACACCTCTACTCATACAAATAGCCTATGATGAGGGTGGCTATCATAAGGGTGCTTGGTTAAAAATTGGGTAAAAAGGAAGGTTTGAATAAGATAAAAGAAAGTTAAGAAAAATTGTGATTGAGAAATAGACCCTAAATGTAATTGTAGTGTCAAGAAGGGTTATTCACTAAATCCTAAATGTATCATTCCATCCCCCAATCCTACATTACATGTCGAATAAAGTCCTATAGTGATATTAGTTTGACAGTCCAAAAAACTAAGGTATGGAAAATAAGGGCAAGCCTTTGTTATTCTATGCACATTAACTGGAACTTCTTTTGTAAGAGTGAGTGTCTCGATATCATACCCTCATTGACATGCATGATTACATTGTGAGAGTAAGACTTCTTTGTCGTGAGGGTACATGGGTTGTATTGTTAGCTGCTTATCTGTTTAGGAAGTGTTTCTTTATTGCTAATGTAATGCCATAGCTTGATTCCTTAGTGTTGCATTGTTGGGCTTCATAGATCCACACAGTTGGTTTTGAAAAGTTAAAAATAGGAGGAGGTGATGTTTTCAATATGAAATTGAGTTAATTTCCATAGGAACCTTAGGTTTCTCTTGGTTAAGCATTGTGTTGTATTATGTTATGTGTTTATTTCCAGAGGTCATGCAAACGTTCTAAGTTGAGGGTGTTTATTTGCCATGGTTTATAACACTTTCAGTGTTTAAAACCTGAAAATATGCAAGTACTTAGGTACATTTTGTTAGATGTGTTTTTGTACTTGTTTTGCAGGAAACTAGGTGTTGGGATTGAAGAAAATAAAAGATATGAAAAAATTCAAAAGAGCCACATACGAGGCCAGTTACGGCCCGTAAGTGGTACCCACGATAGAAATAGGTTACTACATAGGTGACCAAAATAATGTTCTGAGAAGCTGAACTCTGAAGATTGGGTTAAGAGTTAGAAAGGGACACATACGGGGTGTAAGTGCCACTTACGACCACTGTAAGTGACCACATAAGTGTTAGAGGAAGAAGGTTTTGAGGTTCTGAATTTGTACTTTTTTTTATAGTTACAAAAGGGCACTTATGTGGCGTAAGTAGCACTTACGCCCATCATAAGTGCCTTCGTAAGTGCTACTCATGCAGTATGAAGATTTTCTGATACTCATGACCCACCTAGGGGTCCCTATGTACCATTTACGGCCCGTAAGTAGTCACCGACCTAGTTTTCATTATTCGTTATGGTTAGGATTCTTAGGGTTTTGATGTATTCTATAAATACCCTTTTGATGTGTTTGTATTAGTTTACACACTCTTTAAATTCACAAACATATATTGATTCTAACATTCGACTTTTGATTTGGAATTCTTTGTTCTTGATTAATTGGTTGATTTTAATTTGAATTATTGTGAGATTAATATCATGCTTTTCTTTATGAATTCCATGGATATTATTGCAAACATGAGAGGCAAAACCACCTAACTAGGGTTGTGGTAACCCTGGCTAAATGACAAAGAAGAGGAAGTATGAGGTCTTTCAAAATCAGTGTTTATGCATGTATTGTGATCTTTAGTTTGTTTGCGTTCTTAACTACTGCAGAATTAAAGAACTTGCCTCAATTTGAAATTATCTTCCCAGGAGAGGCTGAAATTAGAAAAAGAAAATTAGAACAGAAATTTAGAGATCCCAACCCTCGTCTAATTAACTTGATACACAAAAGTAGATACTTAATCTAAGATCAAAGACAAGGCTTAGTAAGGCGACACTCTGAGACTCACAAGGTGAAGAGCGAAATTTAACAAAGCCATTCACTAGACATTTGGTGATATATATCTTATCAGTTTCTGTATGTAGGACATTAAGATAGTCAGATTGAACATAATAAGTCTACGGAGTTAGGATTCCAAGGGGAACACAGTCCTAGTATTCATCTTAGATTGATTTCAACCCAAAGCGATCAAGCATTATTACTACTTTACTATTTTCACAGCATATTCCCCCATTTACTTTTCTAAATTTTTTTGGCTACTTCAGTAGATTTGTGAGAGATATTCGGCCTATTCCCTATGGGTTTGACCCTAACCTCTATTGTGTTACTATATTTTACATCGACCATATTATGCTTCTTTGAGGTGTCGTTTTGGGCGAAATTATAAGCACTAATAGCATAAGTACCATCTAACATGTCTATCTCCCAAGTATGCCATCCTCGGTTTGTTTAAGTAATTCTGTATAAGATATCTCCAACCTGATCCTATAGAAGACTCATGAAAGCTCCAGTTGTATTAATATCACCCATAGACTTGGTATTTGCATTCAAGGCTCTATCGAACATCCTCAACAAGTTCCTCCACATGATTCTATTATTCGGAATATTCTTCAGCTTCTTCTTGAACTTTAAGAATCTCGTAGAGTGTCTTTGAATGTAACTCTCTAAAATTATAAATATCATCTTTCAACCATAACATTCTAGAGAGGGAGAAAAACCTGTCGAATAATTGTGTTCTAAACTTGTTGCAAGTTTTAATACATTCATGAGTCAGCTCTCCTAACCATAAATTGTTTTACCTATAATAGAGAATGGGAACAACGTGAGTCATAGAGATTCCTGACTTTCCCCTGGTAGATTGTACGAAGTTCAAATCCTTACAAAGTTCATAAGATATATGTTGGCATCATACGTAGGCAAACCAGCAAACACATTCATCAACTAGATCATTGCACTTGTAATATAGAATTTCATTCCTTGGGGAAACTCTAGAAAAATGATAACACCTATCTCAATTAGTTAAACACGCCTCAGTTCTTCTTTTGGATCATCATAAACTGGCAAATATTAATGAAATAGCGGTGGTCAAACTATGTTCCTTCTACCTCTATCTCTGTCGATTACTGCTTAATAGTCTTCCTCCTCCTATCTATCCCTTTATTTAGCGTGCTGGGCTAGTCCTAACCTAGAATTTTCTTTGGCTAAGAATCAGGTAGTGGTTTACTTAGCAGTTCTTTAAACACCATGCAGAGGTGGATGATTCAATATTGTTGGGTCAACTGAACCCCTTCGTGTCGAGATCCTTTCTAAAAAACGTCTACTCTCAATCTTATGATTTCATGGTAAGGTTCATTCAAGCTCAAGATCAAATAAAATCAGGGGAATAGGTTGAAAATCCATCATAGGCTCACTGATGTAATTGAAAATTATAGAAATTAAATGGGGGGTTTGTATAAAAGTACGAGTAATAGTAACAATGTTGGGAAATTAGTGTTGTTATCAATATGAGACGATCACTTGGATTGTGTTCCTCCTGACTTCATAACTCCACATACTATTCATGCTTATAAAACTATGGTAGTGCCTTGCATGCAAAATCTAACAAGGTATCTATCACCTGGCTGTCTCTTGACCTTGGTTTTGGTGAATTCCACTTATGTCCTTTCGATTTCAGAGTGTCTCATTACTAACACTTGTTCTTGATCTCAAATTACCTATCTCCTCTCGGTCTTAAGTTCACTAGATGAACGTTGATGACTTCAAATTACTGTTGTGATTTCTTTTTCCTAATCTCTACCTCAATTTCAAGAAAGCATCAAATTTAGAAGAGTTCCTAACATTTCCAACCGTTAGAAAGAAATCAAAATGAATGAATCCTAATATATGAAAGAACCCAAATTTAGAATGACTTTGCACTATAACTGCTTTGTTAGTCCATCAAGGTTCCCATAACCCTAGTTATAGGGTTTAGATGCTCATGATTGTAAGTACACACATTGATTTCATAGATGAAAGAATATGGATGAACTTACAAAGAACAATAAGGAAATCCCGAAATCTCAAAGTAATTTCAAACCCTAAAAACCAAGAACAATAATTCTAAGATCAACAATGTATCTCAGAACTCAAAATAATGTAAAATATGTATAAAGTTCGTAAGCTAATAATAAAATATACAAAGGTATTTATAGATATATCTGAAAACCTATCCTTTACAATGTAGGAAACCAGAGTCGGCATCAACCCACAAGGCAACCAATAGGTTGTAGGTAGTACCTTCAGGGTGTAAGTACGCTCAAGGGGATCAGAGAAATATTTAGACTATAGGACACCGACCTACAAGGAAATCTAAGGTCCGTAGGTTGTACCTAGACCTCAAAGGTAGAGGCGTAGGAATCAGAATACATCAGAAACATTTAGAATCTTCAAGTCATCCACCTACTTGGACACTATGGGCTCATAGGCACTACCTACGAGTCATAGGTTGGCTCGTAGATAGTCTTCTCAGCTACATTTCATTCTTTTTTCTCAATCTTGGCACTGAACTCTATTTTCCTACAAAATCAACACAAAATCTCATCACATCTAACAAGAATACCTAAGTACTTGCACAGTATCGTTGTTCTAAGAATTGAAAGAGCCATAAAACCATGAAAGGCATGGAATTACCAAAACACTAATGATAAGTTTCAGGGATTGTTCACCAAAGACAAAAAGAAAAAAAAATTGATGTTGTGTAATTCCTTGGTCAATTTTTGAAACTAATAAAATATATATAAAAAACCTTTCCACTTAGTTGATCTAAGACCTAGAAAAATTATTTGTTATTTGAAAGATAAACTTTACAATCTTATTAGATCAAGAATTAGAGCTCACTATTTCTCTTCAGGGGCCAACGGCTGAGAACCTATTTTTAGTGCCATCAAAGGTAAATTTTATCCATCATTTTGTGTTAATTGGAGTTATATAACACCTACATTAACATATTATATTTTTGAATTGAGTAGATTTCTACAAGAACATCTAGGATTTTGGAAAAAATTCTAAAGATGATTTTTCTTTTGTTGGATTTTCTTTAAGGAAGTAATTTCAATACTTTTGAATGATAAGTTTGAGTTATTTAAGACTACTTTCGATTTTGATTATTTGAGTTTGGTTGTGATTAGAATGGTCATGAAATAAAAGCCCTAGCTTGAAATTAATGAAAGTTATGAAATGTAAGGACCGAATTTCTCAAGTCATGATGACACCTAGTTTAAGCCACCAATAGGTAAGTCAAACCATAGCCTAGAATAACAAGTAATGGACTAAATATAAGATAACAAAACACAAAATATAAGCATACAATAGAAATAGTAAACAACAAAATATATATATATAAATGTGATCGTACTAAACAACATAAAAAAAGGAGTAATATATACAAAAGAGTATCCCCATGACCTAGTAAGGTCGGTGAAAGAACCACTAAGTCAAAATTATAGTACAACATAGTGTAAAATATACAAGTAGTCTCAGAATATACAAAAAAAATATGCAAAAAGAGCAGAAGGAGAGCGAATTAGCTTCGAGCATTGAAAGCCTATATTATCTCTAAAGTAGCAGCAAACCTGAGGATAACGTCAATGGTGGTGGATCATACTTGAATCTGAATTAGGGAAAAGATGAAGAATTTTACTATGAGTACAAAAATAATGAAACTTAGTTAGCATCATGGTTCGTCCGAGCTAAAGCTATAGTAAGAGAAAAATAAAATGTGAGAATGTAAACTAAAGTCAGAAATAGGGGACATAAATAGAAATAATACTCCACATTGGGTGATTATGATAAGTATGTGGAATAAGTAACATGAAAGAAAAAGTAATCTAACTATAACTAAAGTGGTCCCCACAAGCCTAGAAGGCACAAACAACAAAAGAATTACTCAACCAAGCCCCAATAAGACAGATGGATACAAACAAGGAGTACTCTCATACAAAGATAGACTTATCAGTGGCAATAGCATAAAGTGAACCACAGGTAAAACATACCTAAAACTCCTTCTTGAACCTAAATATATTACTTCAATCTAGATCATAGAATAGGATCATGATAAAAATTTCATATATAAATCATAACTATTGGACATGAATCAGAAATAATAACTTAGCCAAAAGTAGTGAGAATCCAAAGTTATAGCTTTTCTTGAATCAAACTAATTCTAAACTCCCAATTTGGGTGATCAAATCTATAAACAATGTGGATTTTAATCATTAAGTCTAAGGATATATTTTAAGGGTCAAATGCTACTGTACCCTATGTATCAAAGTTGAATAGAGTACATTAAACTAAGTCATGAAAAAGCTCAATATTTAGTCTAAGGTGATGAATGAATGCCTCTAAGTTCTCAAGGAACTACTTTAGACAATTGACCTATAGGAAGGACAGGCGAGGCCTGCTTCTAGTCCTCAAATCCCATACTAAGAAAAGTACCTAACCAATCTATATTAAGGCTCACAATTCCATCCCAAGGTGCTAAGTAAATTAAAACTAGTCCTAAGGTATTAAAAGATACCATTATGAACAAAGACTAGGTTGAGTTCTACTAACAGGTCCCTAATCGACTAACTTAATTAATTAGCACTAATTCATCAACCGAGATATAATTACCCACTCATAGCTATCATAATACTACAATAATACCATAATAAAGCTTAGTCTTGAAGAAAAGTAATCCTAGCCTACTGGGATTGCATCAAAAGGTTGCAAGGTCCTCCACTTTAGAATTTTTTCCCTTTTGAGAAGCCTCTTAACGCCACAAGCTATCAAAAAAATAATTTATGAATTAAGATAAGAATATTGATACTCATATTGAACATAAACACTCTAGAGAAAAATAAAACTAAATATCCCATTTGGGGCACACTTGTCGAATCATAAAATCAAAACCATCAATGTATCCAAAAAAGGGTAGAATTTGAGCACAAATCAACCCCAAAATAACCCAAAAGTAATCAAATGATTTAAAGTTAGATTGAAGAATAAAGATATAATTCAAATGGAAACTTATCAAAATAAAAATGAGAAAATGACCCACAATTTCTCATCTTTCTAGCATTTTAATGATGTTTGGATATAGATTACATGTGTTGAAATTGATATCCTCAACATATAATACCGTCATGGATTCCTCTTTTAAAATGCAAGACCCTTGCCATAAATACAGAGTGACCCAGATAAACCTTTGTGAATGTAGCAGGTCCATTGTAATCATGACGAAGAATCTTGGACTATTTCGCAAGTTGAGCCTTTGTAAATGTAGGATTCAAGAATCCTTGACCTTTACAGACACAAAGGCCATTTATGGCCACCGGCATCAGCAACTTGGCTAAGTTGTCAAATTTTCAAAGGGGCCCTTGCAATTTGTTTGGATTCCTATGAATGCAAACGAACTAGGCCCCTACCCAATTTGTAATTCCAAACTCAATTACACCATCAAAATTTCCATTTATGGTCATTTTGATCAAAAGTGGATGCCACACCCAATGGCCTAATTTAACTAAATCTGACCAATAACCTAAAATTTGTTTGGAAATCTTGGGACCCAAACCAAGGGTCTTCCTAGCCTAAAATAGATATACAAGAGCTAACAAAATAGTCAGAATTGGTATCCAAGTCCGTTTAATTAAAATTCAAGCCTGAACTTTTTCTTAATAAAAAAAGTTTAATAATAGGGAGTTTATATCAAAAAACAAATAACCTGCCTCGTAACCAAACTCTCAATCTTAGTAAGTCAGAAATGACTTGGGGAAGTTGTGGGAAAGCTCTAAATACAGAAAAAGCATGGAAATGCATAAAATTACCTAGGGTCATTACCATGTCTACTACTAAAAGGACTTTCACCCAAAAATTTAAAGAATTAGAAAGTACATAAAGACTTGAACAAGTGGAGATATTTGTCTTGCATCTCACGCTCAATATCCCAAATAGTTTTCCTGATTGTACAGTGTCTCTAACAAGCCCAGACAACAAGAATATATATGGAATGCAACCTTCTGACATCTCTGCATAATATAGCAACTACCTTTTCAATAATAGTAAACCTCTTATTCAACTAAAACAAATCCCAATGAAGCACATTAGACATATCTAGGATATAGTGCTATGATGTAGATACATGAAAATTGAATGGAAAGTAGCAAGTCTTGGTGCAAATCTAACTTATAAGTTTCTTCCCAAATCCCTAATGTATCTTGAATGGCTTTATATTCCTGGGGTTGATCTTAACCCTTTTCATTTACCTCATAACGCCTTTCATGGGTGATACTTGAAGGAAAACCCCATCACAACACTAACTTTAAAGCACAAATTCTATAATTATTATAACTCATCTACCTACTTTAAGATGCCCATATTCTATCCTGAATTACTTGAACTATTTTTAAAGAATCAAGAAGCAAGCTGACATCACGAAGTCTAACCTCTGAAATATCAAACCAACCAACCAAAATTTGGAAATGCCTACCACACAATACCTCAAATAATGGCATTTGGATACTCTAATGGTAGCTAAATTATAAGCAAACTCTACTAAGGATAAATGTTACTTATACTGACCTTTAAAGTCCATAACATATGTGCGGAGCATATCCCCCAAAACCTAAATAGTTTGCTCCTAACTGTCCATTAGTCTAATGACACTTCAGGCTATTTCCTTAATTTTCATACATTTATAGAATTTCTAGCCTTTCTATAGTGTATACAGGTTATTTATGGTTGTTTGAATTGTTGCATATACTGGGCATTTCATTTAGGTTTTAGACTCATTTCTCTATTTTGGATCCATCACTGTTAAAGAATTAGTATCAAACTAAAATTCATAGTTAATGATCTTGAATGAGAATTTCAATAGTGCCACCAACTTTGAAATATTGATTTCGGATAGAAGGACCCTTAGTTCATATTCCAAGGCTTCCAAACTTATTTTGTGCTATTGGGTGGATTATATGAGAAATGGAATTATAGGTGTGAGGCCTACATTTAGTCAAAATAATCTCGGCTGAAAATTCTAAGGTTCTATTGAATCTAAATATAAATTTTTTTATGGTATCATAATATGTTTATATGCATATGTTTCCAATTTAGAGGTAGTTGAACCATATGCATATAAATGATGCAGCCGCTTAAGTGGCCAAATTAAAGCTTAAGAGGTAGTTGCTTTAGCAACATTGACCCATTTTATTCGCCTTGGCTATTTTGCTGATGCCCACCTAAGTGCTCCTTGTACAATTTAGAGGGGTTTTCTTTAATAGATAGGATGTTGCTTTAGCGATCCCTACCTTTACTTTCCCGGCCGCTTTAGTGGACATATGTCACTTAAGTAATAGTTACTTAAGCTACAAGTGACCTCTTTAGTGGTACCTAAGGTGTTAAATCCCCCTTTCTTCACCTATTTTTCTTTCTCAGTTCTTTACTCTTTTCCTTTATTTTTTACTGCATGGGACATTAAAAAGTATAGGTAATCATCCCTTGAAGCTAAGGTAAGTTAGCCCAAAATTTTTTTGTCATTTTTCATTATTTTCCTCGTCAAATTCCATTCTTTTAATTGTAAATTCTTTGAAATTAGGTATTAAATTCCCTAGGATTTAGGGTCTAATTTGGTAACCAATTTATGCTCTATTTGTTCTTAACTTATGAGCGCATACTTCTTTTCCTTTGAGGGACCTTATGTCTGATTCAATTTTGGATTTTGTTTGTGGGTCCTTCAGGCTCATTTTTTACTTGAATTCTGTAGTAACCTTTTATATTTCAACATGAGTCTTATTTTACTCCTATTAATGTATAGGTTATTAGTTTTTATAGCATTTTGGTGTTTCAAGATCGTGGAGAAAAGTTGGATAATTTGTGGATAATTTAATAATTGTAATTCGGCATCGAGGTAGGCTTTAGTTTACTGTTCTTTAGTATAGTACTATTGCATGATAGGTAAGGATGATAGGACATATTTATGACTATGTATTATGATTTAGCCTATTTAGAAAATTTTAGGTTAGAAATGTGACCTGAACCATACTATAAAATGCTTGTTATGGCCATAGATTCCTATCACCCTAGATTATAAGCATGTTGACTCTAATTTGATGATAAAGACCCTTTATATAAGATTTACTAATTAATTTAGTAGATTGGATCATATTTTCCCTTATTATAGTACTACTATCATGCTAGTTATATATTGTTGGGATCGAGGTCATGGTTACGATGCCAGTTAGATTACATGAAAGTATTTTATCCCTTTAATGTGGCATTAGTCTATAAATGCTTAGATGCTTATGGTTGTATTATTTGGATATTGGTGATAGAATGTCCACTTTTAGCCATATTAATGCTCAGTTAGGGACACAATTATAACCTAAAATAATGATTTACTATTATTTTCTTAAAAAGGGATTTATTCAGACTTTTTGGTTTAAAATATATTCTTTTATAATGAGAATTATACCAACTTAATTAATAATTTATAAGATTTTGTAACTAAATTTGATGTTTTGGAAATTAGATCGAGATTGATTCTAGTTCATGGTTTACCCACTCTTTTACAACTATGATTTGCTTTGTTCATGGGAAATTTTGACCCTTTCTGCAATATTATATTGTTTTAGTCCTAGATTTAATATCATACATGGATTTATAGACTTATAATTTTTTAGTCATGATTCAAGTTCATTCACTTATTTTACATAAATCTCTCTGGTACCTAATAGAGTAGATTGATGATGATATAAATTGAAAGTTCTGGATCCATGTAACACCCCAGATTTTTGGTCCTTGAAAAGTTTCTAGAATTTTATCCTCACTTTCTAGACTATGACTACCCATATGAGTCATAGGGAGTCTTGAAAAGTCCTATGGACCCAATCATAGCCTAGCCAGTATATTGGCCTAGAGTTTCTATCTTGACTATGACTTGAACCCTTTGAGTCGTAGGGATTCATAATGAGTCATATGGTGTTTTCCCTAGCCTAACTGGTGTGATGCCCAGATTATTTCTATGTTGACAATGATTGGACCAAGCGAGTCATAATGAATAAGTATGACTCGTATGGTACGACTTGTATCCAAGTTAGTATTGGAAATCCCGAACACTATCCAGCCTATGACTGGATGATAAAAGTCATTGGGTGATCCTACAAATCGTAAGAAAACCCATAATGACTGGCGGTGATTTTTTAGTCTTTTCATTAGGGCATTCTGGTCAATTTCTCTTTTCCCTTACTTAAACCCCACATCCATAAAGCACTCAATGGGGTTATTTCTCATTCATAACCTAATCAAAACACATTCTTAAACTCTCTAAATTCTCTCAAGTAAGATACTTAGGGTTTTTAAGAAGTTCATCAATTAGAGCTCTCAAGTCAAATTCTCTTTATAATTTTGATATTTCAAGCATGTTACTCTTCACCAATTATTACATTATAAAAAAGAATAGATTTAAATAGTTTAATTGGATGGTTTTAAATGTGGGTTTTGATGTGGTTAAGGGTTTTTATATGATTGATCCTGAAGTTATTTTCTCATGATTTATTATGGATTGTTTATGCTTTATTTGTGGTTTTGAACTTATGGGGTGCATGGGAATGGTATTAACTAAGCGGACATGGTTTTTCCCTAACTTGATGTTTTGAAATTTAAATCGATTTTGAATAATTGTGTCCCCTCAACCACTTGTGTAAATGACTTTGGATTATGAAATTGCAAATTAGTTTTGCTTACTCACCTATGATATTGCATTGAATTATTCATTAAACAATGAACATAGATTTTGAAAGTCTTATTGGCTATGATTTGATATAATGAACAAAGGGGGTCAAGGCATTTCCCCAAGTTAATATAATTGTTATGCCATGGAAATAAGCTTTCAAGTGTAAAGGTATGACGATACACATGGGATATCTTAATGGTTGGTTCATTGGATAATAAATGAGTTATGTGAAACTTTATTTAAATTAGGTTTAATAGGGGTTATGATCAAAGTCTAGAAGGTGTGGGTCGTAGATGACTTGTACTAGAAACTTATGTTTGTCGATGTGAGGTTTGGTCTTGATAACCTTTGTGCATAGTTTACACTATTGATATATTTATATCTTGGACTAATATGGGGTTACGGGGTTCCCTGGTCTTCCTTGATACCTCCGGTTTGTATGGATAACATGCATCAGGGCCTTTTCATCAAGAGGAGCTGAACCTATATAGCTCATGCATGCTTAGTTATATCGATTAAGCTACATAGTCCATGATAAGGTTTTACTTTATTCTAAGCCTATTTCCCTTTCCCAACAGGACATGTTTATATGTATATATAATTATGTTCATTGGCTTGAATAGTTTTAAAAATGTGGTTCATGGCATTAAATTATCCCCTATCCATGAGTTACATGCTAGTGTTCAACCCACTAACCGTCTTTGAATGTTGTATCCCCATATGATTTAGGCACTGGTGATACTTCTACTTTATCTGCACATTGTTATAAGGATTAATTTGGTTTGTTAGTCATTGGTGGTGAAGTGGTTAGCTTCCACTCTTCAGAAGACTTTGTTATTTCATTAGTTTCCCGTCATAGACTAGAATTGAAGAGTTCATAATAACATTATTAGTTCCATTGTCAGAGTTGGGGCATGTCTTGTTAGAAGTTTTTATGGATTAATTTAGACTTGGGTGATGTTGGTTGGTTATATTTGGTTGGTTACTAGTTATTGTTTATAAGCATGTCCTAAATTCTTTGATCTTATCTTATGATAACTTAGAAATTCATTTCATCTGAGGGTATGGTGTTCTATTTGGTTAGGTGCAGGGGATGACCTCCTAAAACTCCCTGGGTTTGGGACCCTTAGGAAATTTCCTGGATATTTTATTTTTGGACAAGATACGACTTGTAGGTATCAGTTGTATGGTAGGGTATAGTTAGTATGGGCTGGTTGTATGCTAACAAGTATTGGTTGGTTAGTTGGATTGGTTTCTAGAATGGGTAAGACTTGTTGGTACAAGTTGTATGGTTAGGTATGAGTCGCACCATGGACTCATATGATAGGCAATGTTCAAACTTCGTTTGAATATATTCTGCCAAAGATACGGTTTAAGGGTACTAGTCATATGCTTGAATACAACTTGGTTTGGATAAATCATATATAGTATAGTGTTGGGTCCAAGGGGGAGGCCTAGGGTACTAATGATGGGTACCACTCGTATTGGAGGATATGATTGGTATAGGATGGTTGTACCTTATGGCAGGGATTTTGTCCAATTTAAGTGGGGGTAATTTGGATATTTCCCTACTTAATCTATTATGTCCCCAAGACTTATATCATACTTGGAAGGTTATTTACCCTATTATTCTAATCTTAATCACTTAGAAACACTCTCTAATTCTCTCTAAGACTCTTGGGTAAAAGAAGGCTAGGGTTTTATCTAGAGGAGCACTTTGGGGATTGTTTGGGTGATTTCTCTCTACCATCTTCATAATCTAAGGCATATGATCCTCCCTTATTGTTAGTTCTAACTAAAGCATGTTTTATACAATATTTTCATGGAATAATTATTGTATGATTTTTGAGTTTTCAAATATATGTTGAGGATTTAGGTATTAAATACTTGGTTATGGTATTCCTATATTTTAATTATATTTTTACATAATTTAATGGTGGTTTGGACAATTGGTTACATGGAATGGTTAATTGGTAATTGGAATTGGCTTTGGAAACATAATTCCCCTAATATGTTTGATAAATTGCCTATGATAATTCTTTTACTATACTATGTGACTTTTAATGAAACTATTGCATGATATGGTTTGGTAATGGAACTCTAAATGGTTTAAATGGTCTTGAATGGTTAAAAATGGAATGGTTTGGTGGTCATGTTTATGGTTAATTATACTTCATTGTAGGGTATGATGGAATCCCCCAATTTTACATGATAATGAACAACTTGTGGGGTACATGGGATTTCCCCAACCAAACATAATAATGGAACACTTATGGGGTACATGAGATTCCCCCACGTTTATTTGATAATGTAATCTATGGGTACATGGGAATCCCTTTACATAAAAAGGTGGCAAAGGTTAATGCTTGCAAGCTATAGTTGGTTTGACGATACCACTACTTATAGCCTTGGTTAATAATAATGGAATAATGGTTTAGTTGGTTGAAAATGGTTTTAATTGGGAAATAATAGCAGGGTATGATATCTAGTTGTGAAGGTTCCAGTCCAATGGACGTACATTGGAAACTCATGTTTGCTTATATGAGGGGGGTCATAGTGACCTTATATGATACTATGAGGTACATAGGAATTCTCTTAAGTACATTATACATATGTATCATAGAGAGAGAAAGTTACTTGAGAATCCCCTAGTCTTATGGTATCTCTGGTTCATATGGCTATATGTATCAGAGCCTGTTTATGGTGTTATACTTGATCCATATAGCCTATAGGTGGTTCTAGAATGGTTAAGCTAGGCATACCCAGGTTAATCGTTTTAAGTGCATGCTTAACCTAGTTCCCTTTCCCAATATAGTTATATATATATTTATGGTTTAAATGCATATGGTTAGTTTACTTGGTTTTACTGGATAACACTATTTTATCCTTATCCTGAGTTCATGCTAGCATTCACTTGCTAAACTGTCTTTGGGTGGTTGTTTCCTGATGCGATATTGGAACTGGCCATTCTACTCTTTCTACTTACTAATCAGATTCAGTATCAACTATTTGATATAAGTGGTGAGCTTCCATATTTCAAAACTATCCATTTCATATCATGGATATTTATACATACTTTGGTTTATTTATGGATATTTATTTTGGCTATAGTTAGGGGCATGTCCCAATCAGATATTGTTTTTCTTTTGATTAGAGGCTTTGTGGGACTACTATAGGTTAGAATAGGCTGGATCTGTATTGGTGTCAACCTTAATATTGGCATTAGTATTGGGGTTGATACCGTTGGACTGGATTAATAATTATTCCATCCTTTTATATTTTTTTATGGACAAGAACTTAGTTGTTAGCTAATGGTTTTCGTTTGGTAATTTGGTAATTGGTTGGGTCTGGACGATTGGACTCATTTGGGTTGGTCACAGTTATAGACCTATCCCAGCATTTAGAAGTTCTATAATATATGCTATCTTGTCATATGTTCAGAATTCATTCGACCTAAGGTATGTGTTTGGATGGTTTGGTTTGATATCGGGGAGTTACCTGGTCTAGGTTAGACTTGGGATGCCCACTACGACAAGGCCTCGAGTCAGATCTTTTGAAGTTGGTATCATAGTTTTAGGTTCATGGTCGATTGGGAGTCCACAAGTCGTGTCGAGTAGAGTTTTTTCAAGGGTGTGTAGCGCTCCACACTCATAAGGAAGAGGCTACAAGACGTTTAGGAATGTTTTAATTTCTTGATATTCTATTTTTAAGCTTGGAGTCTAAGTCCTGGATTCTTCTCTAATCCTCGTTTATTAACTTTTTAGATCATGCCTTAATGATTTAAGATGCACGATAACTTTTCTATCCCAACTGGGGAAAATATAGAAGGGACATAGGGGATCCATACTTGGTCTAGGGGTCCAGTCCCTAATATCTCTAGAGTTCCACCATTTTCTACTAGTCCTCCTTTGGTTAAGGTGATAATGCAGAATTTTGTCAATTGATCATGTTATTGCTCAGTTGGTTACTACTTAGGTTGAGCAGAAAGCATCTGGTGTTTTATCTGCTGAGGCCACAAGGGTTGGCCTATTTATGAAGATGAATCATCCTACTTTTATTGGTTTAAAAATGGAGGAGGATCCTTGGGGTATCTTGGATGAAATAGAGATAAATTAGGGTAATACAAGCCACGAATGTAGAAGGGGAGAATTTTGTTGCTTGTCAGCTTAAGGATATAGTGTACCAATTGTACGAAGAGTGGGATAGGGTGAGAGGTGATGTTGAGGAGTCGGCTTTGTGGGAGACTTTCTCTAATGCATTTTTGGATCGCTTCTTTTCTCAAAAGTTGAGAGAAGCGATGGCGGAGGAATTTGTTAATCTAAGATAAGGGAAAATTTATGTCAAGAATTATTCCTTGAAATTGCATCAGCTGTCTAGGTATGCTCCAAAATTAGTGTCTGATATGGGGGCAAGGATGAGAGAGTTTACTTCTGGACTATCTCAGGATTTGATCCTTGAAAGCAAGACTACATTGCTGATTAAGGATATGGATATTTCTAGGTAGGTTATTAATATTTAATAGGTGGATGAGAAAATAAGAAAGTAGGCTGAGTTTGGGGAAAGATAGGGTAATAAGTTCAAGTCATCTAAAAATGGTGGTCGGGATGTCAATAAATGTCCAAAGAAGATGTGGGGGAGTTCTCATTCCTTCTCTTCAGCTAGTTCTCCTTACCCAAAATAGTCGGGTGATAGGCGTCAGTAGCGTAGTGATAATTTTTGGGCACACGATGCCCAATCTTAGGCGAGTGGGGAACAGTCAGCTTTATTATGTCCTCTTTGTCAGTTCTGTGTTAGGTTACATAGGGTTTCTGTGATAAGGGATGGGATAAGTGTTTCAAATATGGCCATCTAGGCCATATTCCTAGAAACTATTTGGTTGGTAATGGTGCTTCAAGACCGAGTAAGGCTCTAGTAGCTTTATCTTTTGCTCTTGCACCAAAGGGTACTGCTTCTGCTCCTAGTACCGATGCTGGTCAAAATAGGTTATATGCTCTTGCTACTCGGCTGGAATCTGAAGTATAACCTGATGTCATTATTGGTATGTTACAACTCTTTACTCTTGATGAGTATTTTTTTCTTGATTGAAGGTCCACACTCTCCTATGTGACCCTATTTATGGCTGTGTAGTTTGGTTTTGGCCTCGAGGTTATTTCGTATCCCTTTTTTGTTTCTACCTTGGTAGGTGACTCTGTGGTTGCTAAAAAAATCTATAGGGGATATGTGGTATCTATTAGTAGTAGGCCGACTTTGATGGATTTGTTTAAACTTGATATGATGGATTTTAATATTATTCTAGGGATAGATTATTACACTCTTATTACACATTATTAGATTGTCGGGCCCATAAGGTTGTCTTTAGGTTTCCTGGTGAGTCATTCATTGAGTGGGAGGGTGGTTCCCTAGCTCCTAGGGGGAGGTTTATTTCCTATCTTAGAGCTCAGAGATTAATCTCTAAAGGGTGTCTCTACCATTTGGTCTGGGTTAAAGATTCTAACTCAGAAGTTCCCTCTTTAAATTTGGTTTCAGTGGTGAATAAGTTTCCTAAGTTTTTTCTAGATGATCTTCCTGGTGTTCCACCGGATAGGGAGATTGATTTTGGTATCGATTTGGTTTTGGACACTCGTCCAATATCTATTCCTCCTTATAAAATTGCTTTGGCTGAGTTGAGAGAACTAAAGGATCAACTTAAAGATGTTTCGGATAAGGGTTCCATCTATCCCAGTGTGTCTTTGTGGGGTGCACTGGCGTTATTTGTGTGAAATAAGAATGGTTCCCTTCGGATGTGCATTGATTATCGATAATTAAACAAGGAAACAGTTAAGAACAAGTATCCTCTTCCAAGGTTTGTTTGATTAGTCGTAAGGTGCCAAATAATTTTCTAAGATAGATCTTCAATCTGGGTACCATTTTCTTAAGATTAGGGAGGCAGATATCCCTATGATAGTTGTTCGTACTCGATAAGGGCACTTTGAGTTCTTAGTGATGTCATTCGATTTGACTAATGCGCTGGCGACATTTATGGATTTGATGAATAGGGTTTTAAGCAATTTCTAGATCTATTTATCAGTGTGTTCATTGATAACATTCTAGTGTTCTAAGAGAGGTGGATCATGCTAATCACCTCTGTGTGGTATTGTAGACCTTGAAAGAATAGCAGTTGTATGCCAAATTCTCCAAGTGTAAGTTTTGTTTGAAAGGTGTAACTTTTCGTGGTCATATTATTTCTAGTGAAGGGATCATGGTGGATTCATAAAATGTAATATTGGTTAGAGGTGGCCTAGAGCTAGGCTCCAACCAACATTCAGAGCTTCTTAGGTTTTGTTGGGTATTATAGGCAATTTGTGGAAAGTTTCTCGATGATAGCTGCCCCATTAACTAAGTTGACCCAGAAGAAGCTAAAGTTTTCTTAGTCAGATGCTTGTGAGCGGAGTTTTGAGAAGCTGAAGGATAAGCTAACTTCAGCTCTGATTTTGACATTGCCTGAAGGTAATAAGGGGTTTGTGGTTTATTGTGATGCATCCTTGATGAGACTTGGTAATTTTTAGATGAAGTATGGGAAGGTGATTGCCTATACTTCTAGGCAGTTGAAGGTACATGAGAGGTATTATCCTACTCGTGATTTGGAGCTTTTAGTGATGGTTTTTGCTTTACAAATCTAGCGGCATTATTTGTATGGAGTATATGAGGATATGTTTTCTAATCACAAGAATCTTCAGTATATGTTCACGCAGAAGGAGCTAAATCTCAGGAAGAGGAAATGGTTAGAGCTTCTCAAGGACTATGATATGAGTCTTCACTACCACCCAAGTAAAGCTAATATGGTTGTTGATGCTCTTAGCAGGTTATCCATGAGGAGGTTAGATCATGGATTAGGAGAAGCGGGAATTGGTGAATTATATTCACCTCTTTGCTAATCTGGAGTTCATCTCTTGGTCTCTAATAATGGTGGTGTAATGGTACAGGAAGAGGTTTGGTCATCTCTTGATGAGAGATCAAGAAAAAGTAAATGTTAGATCCTATCTTTATAAAAATCAAGGATGATATAGATGGGAAAAAGGTGATAGTGTTTGAGATCAGTGGTAATGGTACTTTGTGGTACCAAGGAAGGTTATGTGTTCCTTACGTTGATGGTTTGCGACAAAGGATTTTGGCTGAGGTGCATGAATTGCGCTATGTTGTTCATCTTGGTTTGACAAAAATATATCATGATATCAAGGAGATGTATTGGTGAAATAGTATGAAGAGGAATATAGATAATTTAATCGCCAAATACATCATGTTACAACAGGTTAAAGTTTAGCACAAGAAGCCTGGTGGGTTGTATTAGGAAATAGAGTTATTGAAATAGAAATAAGAAATAATCAGTATGGATTTCCTTACTGGTCTTCCTCAGTTTCAGAATTAATTTGATTTGATTTGGTTCATCGTGGATTGGATGACAAAGTGTGCCTACTTTTTGTAGGTATGGACATATTTTTTAGCTGAGGACTATGCGTCATTGTATCTTCATGAGATTGTAAAGTTGCATGGGGTGCCTATTTCAATTATCTCTGATCGTGGTATGAAATTTTCATCACACTTTTGGCAGTTATTTTAGAAGGGGTTGGGTATTAAGGTTTGTTTGAGTACTGCTTTCCACCCGTAGATGGATAGGCAAGTAGAGAGAACTATTCAAACACTAGAGGACATGATTCATGCGTGTGTGATTGATTACGGTGGCAATTGGGCTGAGCCTCTACCTTTTGTAAAGTTTGCTTACAATAATATCTATTATTCTAGAATTGGGATAGCCCCTTTTGAGGCATTGTATGGTAGAAGGTTCAGATCTTCTATTAGGTGGTTTGATCTTGGTGAGGTTGATATGTTTTGTCTGAATTTGGTTTATCAGGCTCTAGAGAAGGTAAAGGTGATTTGGGATAGACTTAAGGCTTTCTAAAGTTGCCAAAAGTCCTATACAGATGTAAGGCATAGAGACTTAGAGATTGAAGTTGGGGATAAGGTATTCCTAAAGGTATCTCCCATGAAGGGAGTAATGCAGTCTGGTAAAAAAGAAAAGTTCTGTCCCCGGTATGTTGGTCCATATAAGGTTTTGTGAAGGGTTGGTAATGTGGCGTATGAATTAGAGTTGCCTTTTAGTTTGAGCTCCATTCATCTGGTATTTTATGTCTCTATGTTATGAAAGTCTCTATCTTATAAAGAGGTCTTGGTTGAGATTTAGATTGGTAGTTCGTCAATTATAGAACAAGGATGTGGCCTCGGTTAAGGTTTTGTGGCAGAACCACAAGGTAGAAGAAGCTATACGGGAAACAAAAGTGGACAGGAAGTCCAAATATCCATACTTGTTTTGTTCTCTGGATATTCATACAAAAGGTATGTCTTTTTGATCACTTCCTTATTTTATAAATTAATTAAAGGTTGAATTAATATATGATAATGCAAATGAATTATACTTGTGTTTTACCTACCTTGTCCGTCATTCGGGGGCAGATAATCCTAGTGGGGGAGACTGAAACACCCTGGGTTTGGGATCCTTAGAAAATTTCTTGGATTTCTAGAAAAGATACGACTTGTGGGTATCAGTCGTATAGTAGGGTACAGTTGGTATGGGCTGGTCGTATGCTAATCAGTGTTGGTTGGTGGGTTGGATTGTTTTCAAAAATAGGTATAACTTGATGGTAAAAGTCGTATGGTTGGGTATGAGTCGTACCGTGGACTCATATAGTAAGCAGTGTTCAAACTTTCTTTGATTATATTCTGCTAGAGATAGGGTTTAGGGGTACTAGTCATATACTTGAAGATGACCTAATTTGGGTAAGTCATATGTTGGTTAGTGTTGGGTCCAAGGGGGAGGCCTAGGGTACGAGTGGTGGTTACCATTCGTATTGGAGGATACGATCGGTATGGGATGGTCATACCCTGTTGGGGGATTTTGTGCAATTTAAGTAGTGGTAATTTGGATATTTCCCTACTTAACCTATTTAGGCCCTATGACTTATATCACACTTGGGAGGTTATTTACCCTATTATTCTAATCTTAATTGTATATAAAGGAAGGCTAGCGTTTCATCAAAAGGAGCAATTTGGGGATCATTTGGGTGATTTCTCTCCATCATCCTCATAATCTAAGGCATGCACTCCTCCCTCATTGTTAGTTCCAACTAAAGGCATGTTTTATACAATGTTATCATGGCATGATTATTGTATGATTTGGAGCTTTTCAAATATATGTTGGGGGTTTTGGTATTAATTTCTTTGTTATGGTTTTCCTATGTTTTAATTATGTTTTTACATATTTTAATGGTGGTTTGGACAATTGGTTGCATGGAATAGTCAATTTGTAATTGGAATTGGCTTTGGAAATGCTATTCCCCTAATATGTTTGATAAACTGCCTATGATAATGCTTTTACTACATTATGGGACTTTTAATGGAACTATTACATGGTATAGTTTGGTAATGGAACCCTAACTGGTTTAAATGGTCTGGAATGGTTAAAAATGGAATGGTTTGGTGGTCATGGTTATGGTTAATTATACTTCCTTGTGGGGTAAAATAGAATCCCCCAAGTATACATGATAATGAACAACTTGTAGGGTACATGGGATTCACCTAAGCAAACTTAATAATAGAACACTTATGGGGTACACTAAATTCCCCCAAGTTCACTTGAGAATGTAATCTATGGGTACGTGGGAATCGCTTTAGATAAAAATATTGTCTAAGGACATTGCTTGCAAGCTATAGTTGGCATGACAATACCACTTCTTATAGCCTTGGTTAATAATAATGGAATAATGGTGTGGTTGGTTGGAAATGGATTTAAATGGGAAACAATGGAGTAATATGATAGCTAATCGTGAAGGTGCTAGTCCGATGGACAGAGACTAGAAACTCATGCTTGCTGACATGAAAGGTGGTCATAGTGACTTTAAATAATACTATAAGGTACATGGGAATTCTCCAAGTACATTGTACATATGTATCATAGAGACCGAAGGTTACTCAGGAATCCCCTACTTTTATGGTATCGTTGGTTCGTGCGGCTACACGCATTGAGGCTCATTTAGGGGGTTACACAAATCCATATAGCCCGTAGGTGGTTCTAGGATGGTTAAGCTACACATACATAAGTTAATGGTTTTAAATGTGTGCTAAACTCGATTCCTTTTCCCGGTATAGTTATATATATATATATGGTTTGTATATATATGGTTGGTTTACTTGATTTAACTGGATGGCATTATTTTATCCTTATCCTAAGTTTAGGTTAGCGTTCACCTGCTACCCCATCTTCGAGCGACTATATCCCTACATGATGCAGGAACTAACATTCTACTCCTCCTCTATAGTGATCGAATTTGGGATCAAATATTGGATTAAAGTGGTGAGCTTCCATATTCTAGAAGGTTCTATTTCACATAATGGATATCTTAACATTCTTTAGTTTATTTATGGATATTGGTTTTGGCTATGGTTAGGGGCATGTCCCAACCGTATATTATTTTTCTTTTGGTTAGTGAATTTATGGGACTACTCTGGGTTTGAATAGGCGGGATCGGTATTGGTGTCAGCCTTAGTATTGGCATTGGTATTGTTGTTTATAAGGCTGAATCCTCCGACCTTTACTGGTTCTAAGTTTGAGGAAAATCCTCAAGGGTTCATAGATAAGATGGAGAAGATTCTCCGTGTGATGCATGCTCCTAAATTTGAGGGTGTGGAATTCGTTGCATATAAGTTGAAGGATATGGTGTATCAGTGGTATGAGGAGTGGAATAAGTCTAGGGGAGATAATATAAAGTTGTCTTTATAGGAAGATTTCTCTGGTTCTTTTATTGACCGTTTCTTTCCTCAAGAGTTGAGAGAGGTAAAGACTGAGGAGTTCATGAATTTAAAGCAAGCCAAGATGATTGTGAAGGAGTATGACTTGAAGTTTGATCAACTATCCCATTATGCTCCTAAGGTAGTATCTAATATGAGGGCTAAGATAAAGATATTTGCTTCGGGTTTGTCTTAAGACTTAGTGTTGGAGTGTAAGGCTGCATTGTTGAATAGTGATATGAATATCCTTAAGACTGTATTCCGAACACGATATGGTCATTTTGAGTTTTTGGGGATGTCTTTTGGTTTGAAAAATACCCCAGCGACATTCATGGATCTTACGAATTGATTTTTTGATCAGTTCCTAGATTTGTTCATAATTGTATTAATTGATGATTTTTTGGTGTATTCTAATAGTGAGGCAGATCATGTCGATCACCTCTACTTTGTGTTGCAAACCATGAAAGAACAGTTATTGTATGTCTAGTTCCCTAAATATGAGTTTTGGTTAAATGTTGTTACGTATCTGAGTCATGTTTTTTCTAGTAAAGGGATCGTGATGGATCCACAGAAAGATATGGTGGTTAAGAAATGGACTAGACCCATGACTCCAACCAATATTAAGAGCTTTTTGGGTTTAGCTGGGTACTATCGAAGGTTTGTTGAATGTTTCCCTTCTATTGTTGTCCCATTGACTAAATTGACTCAAAATAAAGTGAAGTTCTTATGGTCCGATGCTTGTGAAGGTAGTTTTGAGAAATTGAAAGATAATTTAACTTCAGTTTTAACCTCGCCTAAAAGTAGCGGTGGTTTTTTTGTTAATTATGATGCATCCCTAGTGGGACTGGGCTACTTTTTATGCAGCATGGTAAGGTCGTTGCTTATGCTTCAAGGCATTTGAAGGTGCATGAGAAGAACTAATATACAATGACTTAGAGTTGTTGACTGTGGTATTTGCTTTGAAAATTTGGCACCATTATTTGTATGGGGTTCGTGTTGATATCTTCGCAGACCATAAGAGTTTCCAATATGTGTTCACCTAGAAGGAGTTTAATCTTAGGCAAAAAAGAGGGCTTGAGTTACTCAAGGACTATGACATGACTTTTAACTATCATCCAGGGAAAGCTAACGTGGTTGTTGATGCTCTTAGAAGGTTGTCTATGGTAATATTATCTCATGTGGAGGAGGACAAGTGAAAATTGGTGATGGATATTTACCAATTAACTAATCTTAGAGTTCATCTCTTGGACTTTGAGAATGGTGATGTAATGGTGCAAGAGGTGGTGAATTTGTTCTGAGGTGAAAGAGAAATAAGTTTTACATCCTATCTTGATGTGGATTAAAAATGATATGGGTCACTAGAAGGTGTTGGACTTTGAATTGGTGGTGATAGTATCTTAAGGTACCAAGGTAGGTTGTGTATTCCCGATGTTGATGGGTTGCGTTAGAGGATCTTATCTAAGGCTCATGAGTCGATGTCCATTGTTCATCTTGGTTCGAAGAAGATGTACCATGATTTGAAAGAGATCAATTAGTGGAATGATATGAAAAGAGAAGAAGTTGCCAATTTTGTGGTTAAGTGCATGGTTTATCAACAAGTGAAGGTGGAGCACTTAAGGCCTGGTGGTTTATCTCAAGAGATTGAGTTTCCTGTATGGAAATGGGAAGTAATTAAAATGGATTTTGTTATAGGTCTTATGTGGTCTCGCCATCAGATTGATGTAAGTTGGGTCATCGTGGATAGGATGACTAAGTTTGCTCATTTTCGGCCAGTAAAGACTAACTATTCGACAGAAGATTACGCTAAGCAATTCATTGAGGAGATCATGAAGTTTCATAATGCTCCAATTTCTATCATATCTAATTGAGGTACTCAGTTCTTATCTCACTTTTGGTGTTCCTTTTAGTGAGGTTTGGGGACTAAGGTGAACGTTAGTACTGCCTTCTATCAATAGATGAATGGACAAGAACAAATAATGATAAAAACTTTTGAGGATATGCTAAGGTACTATCTAATCGATATTAGTGGTAGTTGGGTTAACCATTTGCCTCTCGTTGAGTTTTCTTATAATAATAGTTATCACTCGAGTATTAGGATGGCTCTATTTGAGTCTTTGTATGGTAGCAGGTATAGGTCCCCTATTTGGTGGTTTGAGGTTGGTGAGAATAGATTGTATGGTATCGACTTAGTTCATCAATGACCAATCTATGGAGAAGGTGAAGGTGATTCAAGATAGGCTTAAGACTGCCCAAAGTCAGCAAACGTCCTATGCACACATAAGGTGAAGGGACATGGAGTTTGATATGGATGATTAGGTATTCTTGAAGGTATCTCCCATGAAGGGATTGATGCGGTTTGGGAAGAAGGGGAAGCTCATTTCTTATTATGTTGGTCCATATCGTATTTTGAGATGAGTGGGCAATGTGGCTTATGAATTGGAATTGCCTTCAAGTTTATGTTCTATTCACTCGATCTTTTATGTCTCAATGTTGAGAAAGTACGTGGATGATCTTTCATTAGTGGTTCCATTGGAAAGTGTGGGTGTTTTTTATCCCTTTTCGTATGAGGAAGTCCTAGAGAAGATTTTGGATCAGCAAGTCCATTGGATGTAGACTAAGGATTTGGCTTCGGTAAAAGTTATGTGGAGGAAACATAAGGTTAAAGAGGCAACTTGGGAAGCTGAAGAGGACATAAAGTTCAAGTATTTATTCTTGTTTTCCCTTTTGGATAATCGTGCTTAAGATATGTGTTATTCTCAACATCTTTGTTTTGTATCTTTGTTAAAGGTAAGAGTGGGGGTGTTTTTTTGTTAAATCAAGCTAAGAGATACCTTCTCTTATTATTAAAGGATGAATGATCCTAAGGGGGGATGATGTAACACCCTGAATTTTTGTTCCTTGAAATTTTTTTGGAATTTTATCCTTACGTCCCAGACTACAACTCCCCATACGAGTCGTAGGGAGTCTTGATAGGTCCTACAAACCAAATTATTGCCTGGACAATATGTTGGCCTGGAGTTTCTGTCTTGACTATGACTTTGACCCTACGAGTTGTCGGGACTCATAACGAGTCGTAGGGTGTCTTCCATAGCCTAACCAGTGTGATGCCCAAATTGTTTCTGTGTTGATAATGAATGGACCAAGCGAGTCATCATTACTATGTACAATTTGAATGGTACGAATCATAGCCAAGTCAGTATTGGCAATCCTAAACACTGTCAACCTACGACTGGATGATAAAAGTCATACGGTGACCCTATGTATCGTAAAGGCACCCATAATGACTAGCGATGATTTTTTCCGTCTTTTCATTAAGGCGTTCTGGTCAATTCCCCTTTTTTCTTACGTAGACCCCACATTCAAAAAGAACTCAAGGGGGTTATTTCTCATTCATAACCCAATTAAAACACTCTCAAAATCTCTAAATTCTCTCAAGCAAGATACTTAGGGTTTCCAAGAAGTTCATCAATTATATCTCTCAAAGATAAATTCTCTTTATAATTCTTGATATTTCATGCATGTTACTCTTCCCCAATTATTACTTTATGAAAATCTTGTATTCAAATGGTTTAGTTGGATGGTTTTGAATGTGGGTTTGATTGGTTGAGGGTTTTAATATGGTTAATCTTAAATTGTTTACCTAATATTTATTATGCATTGTTTATGCTTTATAGGTAGTTTTGAACTTATAGGGTGCATGGGAATGATGAATAAACTAAGGGGTCATTGTTTCCCCCAAAATTGGTGTTTTGAATTTTGAATTGGTTTTGAATAATTATGTCCCTACAAACCACTTATGGAAATGTCTTTAGATTGTGAAATTGACAATTGGTTTGACTAACTCAACTATGATATTGCATTGCATTAATAATTAAACAATGAACATGGATTTTGAAATCCTTGTTGGCTTAATTTAATTTAATGAAAAAAGGGGTCGAGTAATTCCCCCAAGTTAATGTGATTATTATGGCATAGAGATAAGCTTGCAAGTGTAAGGGTATGACGATACCTATGATGTGCCTTAACAGTTGGTTCTTTGGTTGTAAGAAAGGTTATATGAAACTTGCTTTAAATAGGGCTTAATGGGGGTGATGTAGCTAAGACGTAAAGGTGTGGATCTTGGATGACTTGTACTAGAAACTTATGTTTTCCAACATGAGGTTTGGTCTTGATAACCTATGTACATAGTTCATACTATTGATATATTTGTATTTGGACTGACGTAGGGTTTGGGCATTCCCTGATCTTTCTTGATACCTCCTATTCATGCAACTAACACGTACTGGGTCACTTTCAGTAGGGGAACTGAACCCATATAGACTATGGGTGCTTTTTTATGATGGTTGAGCTATATAGTCCAGGATAAGTTTTACTTCATGCTAATCCTCTTTCCCTTTCGTGGGATAACATTTTTATATTTCTATATAATTATGTTCATTAGCTAGAATGGTTTTGAAAATGTAGTTCATGGCATTATTTTATCCCTAGCCCTGAGTTACATGTTAGTGCTTAACCCACTAACCATCTTTGGACGTTGTATCCCACGTGATGCAAGCACAAGAGATACTTCTATTTTTCCAACATAGTGTTAGGTGGATCACCTCATTTTGTTGGCCTTGGTGGTGAAGTGGTGAGGTTTCATTATCTAGAAGACTTGGTTATTTCATCAATTTCCTATCATAGACTAGAATTGAAGTATTCATAATAACATCATCATTGCTATTGTCAAAGTCGGGGGTATGTCCCGATGCTTTATTGATTGGAGTTTTATTAGAAAGCTTTGTGGATTATTGTGGTCTTGGGTGTTATTGGTTGGTTATTTTTGATCGGTTACCAGTTATTGGTTATAGATATGTCTTAAATTCATTGAGCTTATCTTATGCTATTTTGTTATATGTTTGACATTCATCCAACATTGGGTATATGGTGTTCTATTTTGTTAGGTGCAGGGGGTGGTCTCCGATCCTTGTTGGACTTGATATACCCATAACGGCAAGGCCCTGGCTTGGTTCATGACAATTGCGATCAAGGTAATGCATACGTATATTCTTAAATCTGCTAAGGGACCCTTCATTCGTGACCTACAATGCCAACGAAGAAAGGACAATGTAGGTCGTACCTTTCCCAGCTTTTGAGCCAGAGGTTTGATTGTTGTTGGTTGAGTGTTTTGTAGGACCTTCCGAGCTTATGAGGGACTGATTAGGTATTGTTTCCCTGGACTAGACTGTTACTTTATTATTGGTTATTATGGTTAGTTTGTGGTAAGGTGGTTATTGGACTGTTACCCAGGATTGTAAGTACATTTCTAATTACTCCTCTTACTTTATTCTTGGAAAACTTACACTATGATTAGGGACCCACATTATGTTAGTCTTAACTTGCCTATCTTTTTATGACCATCGAGAGGTTATTCATCTCGTGCATGTATCTTTTGGCTTTGTATTACCAATATATATCCTTCTTCACTCTTTATTTATGTATTGGCTAGGGATGTAGTATTGCACTTTAGCTCTCGAATACTATTAGGATAGAATAAGTTTATCTTTAAGGCTTCCTTCGCATTATCTTGTTTAGTTTATTAGATATTTGCCTACAGATTATATTCCTAATTTACATGTTATTTATGCTTGCATTATCTCTGGAGATTCGTTGGTTGATTCCTATTGAGTACCACATATTTAGGAAATCATACTACACTCTTGCAGCATACAAATCATAGTATGAATTATTGCCATTGTTTTGTGTGTCATATGGAGCAGCTATGGATTGGAGATTTGGGTGAGCTCTTAGCATTCAGAGTTTTCCTGCTCTCCCTCGTATTGATTAGACTGATCTCTATTTTGACTTCAAAGGCATCTTTGTATAAGTATTTATTTAGTATTTCACTTTGTACACTACTTACATTAGATGCTCTTGTATTAACTTCAATATCTCTTATGGTTGCCTTATATATATTAGCCTCTTTATTATATTTAGTATGTTGTTTTATTTTATTTCCTTTCATAGTCCATTACTAGCTATTTTAGACTATGGGTCAGCTTACGTAGTGGGGGATTCTAGTAGGTGCCATTATGACTTTAGAAATTGGGTCATGACAATCGGTTTAGGGGTGGAAAGCGGTGCTAAGGTCAACCTAAGTACCCAACTCCCCTAGAAAAGTCCTCCAGAAGTTAGAAGTTAAATAAGATCCTCTATTTGAAACAGTAGACACAAGTACATCATGAAGGCAAACTACCTCTTGAATATAGATACGAGCTAATATCTTAGCATTGAAGGTAGTCTGAATAGGGATAAAATAAGCATATTTTTCCTACTAATCTATGATGACCCAAATACTTCAAAACCATGGTAATAGTAAGGCAAACCACCGAAGCATTCCATAGTAATCTTCTCCTACTTCCACTAGAATGGGTACTCTCTAAATCAAGACACCAGGTCAAAAATTCTCAGCCTTTACCTTCAAACAATACAAACAACGGGCTACAAAGTGTAACGCCTCAAGTCCTGTACCCAGAATGCTACACGGTGCCCAAAACCCCGAAGGACCATAAGATAATCCATGACTGATATCTATACCTATACATTGCATAATATATGTATACAAATGCGGAAATAAAGGATAAAAGGCTATAAGTTTCAAATCTGATAAAAACATAACATTTAGGTGGGGTACGAATACCCAAAACAATTGTAGTAAACTGTCTAAAACATGATAATCTGAAAAGCCTCTAACTGTCTAAATAAGGAGTTGATGGGACATGTCCCCAACTAACTCCAACTACTAAAATAAACTAAGTACTGAAATGATAAATAATAATCATGTCCTCGAAGGATGAGGACTCACTGCTGACTCTGACTGCTGAGTACTGGAATGCTATTGATGCTCTAGAACTCGTGCTTCTGGACCTATGGTATAAAACCCAATGGCGCAAATGTGTCAGTACGTTTGAATGTACTAGTTTGTATGTGAGGTAGGCTGAATGCATGGGATTCATATGCATAAATAATACTAACTGACTGATAACATGAACGTGAGAATACATAAATGAAAAAGTAAGTGTAACTGAGACCATACTGACACTGGTATGGGATTTTGAGTACTGATTTACTGATATTGATAATTGAGTCTACTGAATATTGAGAGACTGATGTTATATTACAGATAAAGAAAAGACTGTTTTTGATAGTTTTGATTATGAAGAACTGGTTTGATTGATTGTATCTGAAAGTCCTAAAACTAAATACTGATAACATGGGTTTCATATAATTTATATACTATTAACTGAGTTTTTGATAACATGATTACTGTGTTTGAGTACTGATAATATGAGTGACTGTATCTGACAGTCCTGATACTGATGGAACTAGCTGAGTTCAGTACTGAACTGAGTTGACTGTAGCTGACAGTCCTGATCAATAACTGAAATGGTGGAAAGTAGTCATCTAACCGACATGCCTCAAATAATGCATTATCGCTGAGTTGGGGTCCAATCTGTAACCCCAATTAGAAGGGTGTCAATACTGGGCCACCGATAAGGATAAGCCGTCGATGACCCTCATTTGACAGTGTCCCCAAAAGAGAATGGTGGGGACCTCATCTGACAGTACTTATCCAGCTCATCTGACAGTGTTAATGTCTCAACCTATGCTAGCCACATAGTTCTGGAATGTAAGGATTGCTTCTAAGAATCACACCCTTATCAGACAGTGTGTGTCCCTATCTTTGGGTTCACTCCGTGCTAATTCCTACTCCCATCTGAATAGACATTGAACATGATTAACTGAACTGGACTACACTGAATTCATGGAGTTCCGTTAACTGACGAAATACTGAGATTACTATATTACTGAGCTTTACTAAGTCACATGACTGACTGAGTTCTATGGATCATGGCTTGACTGAGGATACCGTGAAAACATGACATTGACTTTAGGCACATAGCTATATTTTTTGGGTACAAGTACCCCCAGGACTCGATGAGAAGAAACTGACAAAGCATATCACAATCTATAATACAATAAGTTGGAGATTTCATGAAATACAAGTTCTAAAGCACCATAATGGCTACACATATATCCATGATTCATTGACTAAGATATTTTATCAAAACACCTGACGCGCATAAACTTGTACATGAATGGAGATTTCATATTATTATACTAGTATGGCACTTTATCTTCACATAGACATTTATTCAAACACATGGGGAGCATGCTTTGATTATACAATCATCAACACATCTAATAATCATGAATACATCAATTAACTTGTAAATTGAAGGGGGTTTATCATGATTATTATGCAAATCTTCATATACAAGGGTCAATCATTGGAATATTTAATTTAAAACATGAATCAAAACCCCACAACATCATGAACATGAATTTCAATTCTATTTAAATCTTGAACATTCATAAATACAAAAATCGTGTATGTTGAAAAGAGATCCTTGAGCTTCATGGGTGAAAGGGACCCATGAATCAACACATGACCTACCTTTATGCTTGAATTTAAGAATATTAATGGTGAAATTCTTCAAATTTGAATCTTCTAGTAAAACCCTAAGGCTTGTTCTTGAGAGAGTTTGAGAGAAAGTAATTTTGGTGAATTAAGGCTGAATTTTATGTTTATAGTGTTTTATGTCGTAGGGGTATGGTTTAGGGTGAGAAAAAAGACTAAAGTACCCCTACAAAAAACCAATTCCCAATTTCTGAAATTCTCAACTGATGACCAAGGCTGAAAAGTCCTCAAATATGTAATGGTCCATCAGATATATCATCACTCAGTTGCCAGGCTAACATGCTGGAGTAAAATGGGTATAACTTTTTTCTCCAATATTGGATTTTAGAGAAATTAGTATCATTGGAAATCTAATTCAATTATCTATCTATTGGTGTTTCATGAGATCAAAAATTCGTAGTATAACAAGAGATATACTCATTTGAAGTTAAGTACACCAATATCCTTTCCAAGAATTCAATCAGTAAGGAATGTTTTGATTCGCCTAATAGCTAGGACATATTTGAAACCTTAATTGACATAAAACTTGATTATAAAGCTACCAAAGAACCATAATGTACTATGCATAATCTTGAAATATGGCTCTAATAGTGATTTACATTTTTTGGGATATTACACAAAGTCTTCTTCATACCACTCCCCAAGTAATTCTTTCTCAAGTCTATATACATTTTAGCTATCCAAGGGTCAATAAAATATCTAAACCTATGAGCCTTCCATAGTATCAACTGAGTCAAGTCTCCAACCCTTAGAACTAAAATGTGACCATCAAATCTCAAAATTCCTTCAGAATCTAAGGTAGCCCTCCTGGACTCTCCTCTCAACACCTGATCCCAAATGCCACAAACTGTACTATCTTTAAAATGGCGACCCTGGATCTACTTCATCAAGGTATAACTATCCCCAATACTAAGAAAAATCCTCCTGGGTTTAAAATATCAAGCCAAGTTGTCAAGTTGGCCAAGGACTGAATGTACTAGATCAATGGTCGTTCTAAAACTTAAATGAAGGACAAGCTTCCCTGAGTCACTGCTTTCCAACTCAAGGAATCTGCTACCATATTTTTTGTAATGGCCTTTTAGGTAATTTTCCATATTTCTGCTTATTTTCTCCATTACTAATTTTCTATAGTTCCCTAAGTCATTTATGACTTGCTAGGACTGACTGTTTGGTCACTGGGTAGTTCATTTGGTTTTTAGTGTTAATTCCCTATGTAGAATTCTTCACTAGTTCCAATAGCCATGATACTCCCAAATTATACCTCTTTTATGAGAGAGTAAGCAATCGCTGTCAAATATAGAACCCAACTAGGTTAGGTGTTGAATCCCACAGGGAATACTGTGTTCACTAAGTATTATAACTGTTGATCTAAGGTTCCTGAGTACAAAGGGGTTTTGATGTGTTAACAATATTCTTTCGTAGTTGTATCACACAAGGTCTAGCTAATGAAAGTTAATGTAGATGTAATATCAATGAGAATGAATTAACTAGAGTTATACTTACCAAGATGTTCAAACAGTTAGGGTTGTGAATTTATGCTCGAATTCTAACATATGTATTCAATTGCAAGAATTAATTATTGAAGTCTAAGAATTACCCATGTTTTTCTCAACCTAATGAGTGTTTTACCTTTTATTTCTCTCGAACTTAAAGGATTCATGCATTATTTAATAACACTCTAATGAGGGTTGATCCGATTAAGGCATCAACCCTTTAACCTAAAAGGTAAAACTATGGATTTCATGTGAATCACTTCTTTTTCCAACATCCACTTTCTTGTCAGACAAGTGGTGTTCATGGGCTCACTTATCAAGTTTGTAACCAAGAGATGTCATTATAATGAAGAAAGATTCATGCAATTTCGATAGATGTTAGAAATCAAACTGATTCACAACCCCAAAATAGTTCTCTACATCAAGGCTCCCATAACCCTAGTTATGGGAGTTTAGCTACTTATCTCCATGTAAGAAATCAAAAATATATTAATGTTCATAAATGGCTTCAAGGGAGTACTTACAAAAGTCACAATATTGTTCTTCTCAATCTTCAATGGAAAATGTAAAAATGAATAATCAAACCTCAATCTCTAGATTCAGATCTCTCTAGATTCAAATCTTAATAAAAAGTATTACACAACTCTCAATAGAGGAGAAAGTATGAAACTAATGACAAAAGATACAGAGGTATTTATATGATTCTAGAACTGGGGTTTTAATATTCAAACTTGGATTTTTTGCTTCATGGTCGACGGGTCAAGTGATGGTTCATCGCAGGGCCGATGGTTCATCGCCTGGACCATTGTAGGAGCTACAGTGAGTCTAAGTTCTATTTCTGGTCGATGAGTAGGGTGATGGTTCATCGCTGGGTAGATAGTTCTTCGCCTGGACCATTGCATGACATCCAGTGTTTCCTCATTCTATTTCTAGGTGATGGTTTAGGCCGATGGATTATCGTAGAGTTGACGGTCCATCGCCTGGACTGCCGTAGGCTGTCCAATGTCACTGTCTTCTATTTTTTAGCAATGGTTCAGGCCAACGGTTCATCGAAAGGTTAAAGGTCCATTGCCTGAGCCGTCGATGATCTTTTTACTTTGTTTTGTCTAGTTTATCCAAGTTATCCTTTACACTCAGTTCTTATCTTGAAAATACTAAGATACACAGTTAAATGCAATAATAGTTAATTAAAAACACACAATTATCCTAAGAAAGAGGCCTAAAATGTTTCGTCAAAAGCCAGAACATCAATACCTTCAACTTAAGGGAATTGGTTGTCCTCAAGCAACTTAACATCAAGATACATATACGAACAGCATCATTACGGGCACTCAACAGTCATATTCACACAGCTATAGAATCATTCACTTGCCCATTCGGCTAAGTGCTCTAACACATAATGATCTATAACTGGTATCAACTACTACTCAGCATATTTATAGCCACAGATATAATATCCCAAAGGAATCAGCAGTCTATGGATAATTGTTGTGCTCTTACAGCCAATGAAGTCCACCTCTCCTTATATATAATCAATCTATAGACAAAACTAATACTCTCGCTATCAGAATAGAAGTTACAAACATAGTGCACACCCATAGGCTTGCCCATATCGTCTAATGTTCTTTCAGGATTTACTCTCTAACATCAAGAATGACTTGCTAAGGGTTGTGAAGAGGTTTTAGGCTCAGTGAGGGTTATTCATTTGGATAAGTGACTTAAAGTACAAAAATTCACTCTTTTTACCCTTTTCGGTAGCCTCTCACAAGAATTAAAGTTCCTTTTACTCATTCGCAATCAATATTATCCATCAGCGCCCTTGTCATAACCCAGATTTTTTTAAGAACAACATCAGCCACCCTTAACTTAAGCTGATGCAAAAAGTTGAGGTGTACAGTATCTATTTAGAGAGCTAACTAGACCAGGTTCGGATGCTACCTCTCAAATCAATTTCAACTCAACCTCCCAGGCTGCCAACAATCCAACAGTAGCCACCCTCAACTTAGGAAATTTTCCTGAGTTAAAGTACACAATGTACAAAATTGGACCAGGGCCAAAGCTAAGTGCTAACTCCTTCTATAGAGTGAATCACTATTTATTTGGGTAGAACAAGCATTAACAAGGCTCAACAGGGTTGCGATGAAAACAAAACATTTTTGTTGGGTCATTATTTTGGCTAAATGGACTATAAAACAAGGAGGCCTACTATCTTGTCTTATTGACTCAAAAACAAAATGACAGCAATTGAACCAGGCAAGTTCTGGTTGTAGCATCTAAGTAAGAACTATACAAACACTCACACACACAAGCGCTAAGTTAATTCCTATTCTACTAACTCTTGGGATTCATAACATATGGCTATAATCACTTATATTCGTATGCCAATTCTAGAGTCACAATGGTCACACAACTCTTTTACCAACAGAAAAAAGAGAATTAATTACATAACAAATGTACACAAACACTTTGCCGCAGTCACTTATCATTCACATATATAAACTGATGCTAACATAAACAAATACTTTTATTTGATGGAATAGTATTACCAACAGAACATAACTTAGGAAAAGAAATTTCAAATCTACAGTTAATCCTAGAGAAGAAATGAAAATGCAACAACTCCTAGACAAGAAATAAAAATGCAACAACTTAATAACAACCTAGACATGCCAATTGTCCTAGATAGCACATGGGAGAAAAATAATATCGACAACACAATACTCCATGGTACAAGCACATCCCACCCCTATAGAAAATAATACTTTTTCCTCAATGCATATAATTGAATTACAAAGAAGGGGAAATAGTTGTAGTGCCTCTTATTCAACTAAGGTATCTGTGAAATATGGTGAGGCTCTAGTGTCCACACCAGGTGAAATGTTGACCCCCATACTGGTGGGGGTGCTCATAATCTGGCCCTTCGAAATCGGAGGTACCATATCTCCAGCAGGATCTACAGTTTGCCTCCTAGCTGGGGCAAAACTGGTAGACACTCTAGCTATTTCATCCTCTACTCTCTTCTTTTTTCTTTCTTTATCTTTCCTCAATTTTCTTATTGCTTTCTTCATATCATGATGCTCTCTCTCCTCTGGTGACATAGCTTCAAGTCTCTTTCTTTTACCAGCTTTTCATGCAGTTTTTTCATCAATATTCACTACTTTCTAACCCTTATCTTTGATCGATCACCCCATTAAGTCAACAAGACCTTCACCTTCATCACTTTCAATCTGGAATCGATCAAATATAGGCTGCTGTGGCTGTTGATTCATCTTGTCAACATCAGCCCAGATTTGTCTAACTTCCTCTATCAATTTCGCAAAATCTAGAATGGACATGGCATCCAGCTTTTTGTTGAGTCATTCCTCCATGTTTTCCATTCTTAGATGTATGTTCCTAAAAGGCCTTACTACTTTCTCTATATTTCTATCAATGAAGGGTTTGAAATTCCCCCCCCCCCCCCCCCATATAGCCAACTGTTTTTCAAACCTTTTTTGTCCTTGGACTTTCTTTGTAAAGTTCTCTTAGTTCAACCAATACTCAGAATATTGGGGTGGTACTGATGCAGAATCTGTGGTACCACTCACGGTCATTGAAGATGAATATGTAGATGTGGTCGAAGGCGCATACGTAGCAAGAGGTAGTGGCATACCTAAAGGAAATTCTGATGACTCAGGAAAAAATGCCGACTGAGTTTGTTGAGCTTGGGATCTATTGACTTGCATATCGAACTTTGACTCATCCCTACTCTTATTAATATTCTGCTTGTGTATTGCCCAGATCTTTAGAAATGATGCAGACAAAATCCACTATCAACCCCTCAATCAAAGAAGCAACAATCACAGCTTTAGTGAGTTCTAGGTGGTCATCTCCTTCTGTTGGAATCAACCTCAACCTCACAATTGCCCACCAAAACTTAGCCCTAAATCTTAGGGACGACTTTGATATCTTTTTGCGGGGATTGTGTAGCCATGCAGGCTCTCACCCATCTGTCAATATTCTGGCTAACCATGCCTTTTGTTAAGTCCGCGTGAACAACAGATGCTCCAACTCTGGTATTGCACCTAGTATCTGATATTTATCCCCAAATAAGAATCTATTCAACGTAGGCTTTAAGACGTCTATGCTAACTCCACGAATAGGAACTGTGTCTATCTTGTTCATGTTAGCAGCTGATTTTCCTGGGGGACAATTCTTCTCCAGCTATACCAAGTAAATGGCAAAAAACTCACATACCAAGTTTGGTTGATAGGATCTAAGTGGTCTACTCATCCATGCCAACTCATATTTATTGAATCGGTGTTCAAGTTCTGGGTACTCGGGCAAGTTTTTTGTCACAATCTGATGTTCTTCAAAAATAGACCTCTTTATGGCTACCCTATCTGTTGGTGCCAACCCTTTGTAGAAAAGCTCCCAAGCACCCTCAACCTTCTATCTTATAACTTCCCGCACTTGTGGATCCTTGTGTCGAACCAAATTTAGGTCCCTTTTTTTAAGACTCTCCTCTTAGACAAGGTTAGATACTTCAAACTCTTTCTTAACCGGACTTAAACTTGAGCTGTTGCTGCTACTGCTTTCACCCTCCTCTTTAGATGAGGATGATGAAGATATGTCTTGATAATTACACCGGGTGTTGTATGCTGGGGCATTTATATCTTGTGATAGCTCTTACTTTGACCCTTGGCCTCTACCTCTACCTCTGGTGGTTTGTAATTTATTTTCCATGATACTTGTAAGCAAAATATTTATCAATTTGCAAACTAAAACCAAAAGACAGGAAAAATTATTGACCAGTGATGGTTAGGGCGACGGTTCGTCGAGCTTGTGATGGTCCATCGATCCAAACCATTGGGGTCATTACAATAACACTGATTTTGAGAAAGTGGTAACGGTTTCAGGTGATGGGTCATCGGGTATTCAACGGTCCGTCGCTCTAACTGTCGCCTTCCATTTTCACTTTCAGGTCTCATTTCGGCATTTTATCAAACACCTTGCATACAGTTCTATTAAGGATGATTTTTATGGCATTTTTATCAATAGTATATCACCATATTTTGCCATGTTTGGTCCATGGGTTACTAGACTTCACCCAAGATAATGTTTGCTAAATTCAGGCCACTCACAAAACCAAATCAAAATCAAGAGAAGTATTTATATATTCACAAACTTCACATGGTTTTCTTTATTCTTAGAGATAAATAAAATGTAGACAACTAAATAATCATACCGGAGTATTGCTGTACTCGAACAATATCCTCCCTTGCACTCTAAACACTGGACACAAGTTCACCCTTTTTGCTTTTGAGAAGAGTAGTTGTTTCTTATGTTTAAAAGACTAAAGAGGAGATAAATTTTAAATAGATGGGGGAAAGGAACATGAGAAGTTTAAAGAGGTAATGAAAAGTCTTAGATTCTTTAAATGCAGGGACACTCAATAGCCTTAGGTATTTGAACAGTTGGGGTGTTCTTCAACCGCTTTAACATATCAATTTAAAACTACTTGGATTGGATAAGAATGAAAACTATGACTATTTAAAGTAATGCGACCCGACCCACTGAAATAGGGTTCATGCGATGGTTCAAATGATGGTTCATCGCATGTGCGATGGTCGATCGATCAAATTGTCTTCCCTTTCTAGTAAATATACCTGGAAACATACTGGCGGTGGTTGAGTTGATGATCCATCGAGTATACGATAGTCCATCAATCAAACCATCGCTACTCTTCCAGTAACCTTGTTTCTGGACTTTGCTGCAACAGCTACCATGATGGTCCATCGGGATAGCGATGACCTGTCGGGTAACCCGTCGATCACCGCCAAACTTTCTCATCCTCTATTTTCTTTTGTTGTCAGACTTACACACTTACAAAAATTCTTTATCTTGCACAAAACAATGAAATAACTAAAACTAATGCTTTACAACAACACACCGTGGGTTGGCTCCCACTAGCCCTGATTTATCATCGCGGCATAACTCAGTTATCTCGATTACTCGGATTTCATCGAGATAGATAGTATCAATACTTCTTATAAAGTCCATTGGAACAATGTGCATTCGAATCATCGCCCGTTGACTTTAAAGAAACTTCCTTCTTTATTTTTGAGTTCCACTACTCTAGATGAGTAAACTTGATTAACTCTAAATAGGCTAGACCATTTGGATTTGAGCTTACCTGGAAAAATCTTGAGTCAGGAGTTGAAGAGGAGCACCAAGTCACCTTTCTAAAAATATCCCTTTCCAATTCTGTGGTCATGGTACATCTTTATGCTTTCTTTGTACAAGTCAGGTCTTTCATAAGCTCCGAGATAGAACTCATCTATCTCATTTAGCTGCCTCATCCTCATATCCACTACCTTATTCCAGTTTAGATTAAGCCATTTCAATGCCCATAATGCTTTATGCTTTAGTTGAATCGGCAAATAAAACAGCTTTCCATACACAAATTGGTATGGTGACATGCCAATTGGTGTGTTGAAAACCATTCGATATGCCTATAAGGCATCATCCAGCTTCCTAGACCAATCTTTCCTGCTAGCATTTATAGTCTTGGCAAGTATAGCTTTAATTTCCTAATTAGAGATCTCTACCTGCCCATTGGTCTATGGGTGGTATGGGGTAGCCACCTATGCTGTTTGACTCTATATTTTACCAAGCTAGCTTTGAATATCTAATTACCAAAGTGTGATCCTCCATCACTTATGATGGTACGTGGTACCCCAAAGTGAGAGAAAATATTTCTCTTTAAGAATGCAACAACTTGCTTTCTTTCATTATCTACCAGAGCCACAGCCTCAACCCATTTTGACACGTATTCAATAGCAAATAGTATGTACTTCATCCCAAATAAGCTCACAAAAGGCCCCATCAAATCAATGCCCCACACATCAAATAATTCTACCTCCAGTATTTTAGATATTGGCATCTCATGGTGCTTTGAGATGTACCCTTGCCTTTGACATTGGTCACACTTTTCACAAACTCATAAGTATACTTGAACAAAGAGGGCCAATAGTAGCCACTGTGAAGAACTTTCCTTACAGTTCGATCACCTGCATGGTGACCTCCAACTGAGGAAGAATGGCTCGCTTCCAGCATACTCAACATATCTACTTCTGGGATGCACTGTCTAATAATACCATCCGTACATCGGCAAAAAAGATACGGCTCATCCTAGAAGTAATGGGTTACATCATGGAGAAACTTATTCCTTTGACGAAAGAAAAGATTCTTTGGTATCACCTCGCTCACCACATAATTTGTCACATCAGCATACCAAGGTATTTTCTCTATAACAGCAGCCAAGATTTCCTTATCTGGAATTACATCATTGATCTCAAATTTATCTTTAACTATTTGTTCACTTTCCATCCTAGACAGATGATGCAAAACTTGGTTTTTCCACCCCTTTCTATCTTTGACTTCAAAGTCAAATTCTGGAAGTAGCAGCACCCATCTAATCAACCTTGGCTTCATATTCTTTTTAGCCATCAGATCTCAAGGTTGCATGGTCAGCGTGAACCACCACCTTGTTTTCTAGAAAATAAGCCCAAAACTTTTCAATGGCATAGATAACTGCATGAAGTTCCTATTCTGTGAAAGTGTAGTTATTTTGAGCTCCATTCAGCGCTTTGCTGGCATAATAGATTGGTTAAAACAATTTGTCTTTCTTTTTTCCCAGCACAGCTTCAAGGGTAACACCGCTTACATCACACATTATCTCAAATGGTTTTGACCAATCTAGTACAATAAAAATAGGAGCATCAACCAGCTTCCTTTTAAGGCATTCTAATAATTCCTTCAAGCAACCATCAACAAAGAGGAATTTGACTTTCTTCTCTAAAATTTTGCAAAGAGGGTTTTCAATCTTTGAGAAGTCCTTTATAAACCTCCTATAGAAGCCAGCATGACTAAGGAAACTTTGCACTCCTTTTATTGAAATAGGAGGTGCAAGCTTCTCTATAACCTCAACTTTATCTCAATTAACTTTAATCCCCTTTGCTGAAATTTTGTGTCCAAGAACAATGCTCTCTTTCACCATGAAATGGCATTTCTCCAAATTAAGCACAAGATTGAATTCCTCACACCACTACAAGGCCTTATTCAGATTTACCAAGCAGAGCTCAAAAAAATCACCGACAACTGAGAAATCATCCATAAACACCTCTAAGGTGTCTTTAACCATATCAGAGAATATCGACATGCACCACTGAAAAGTGGCAGTGGCATTACACAACCCAAAAGGCATCCTCTTGAAAGAAAATATGTCATATGGGCACGTGAATGTCTTTTTCACCTGATCTTCAGAAGCAATAGAAATATGGTTATAACAAGAATACCCATCTAAGAAATAGTACCAACCTCTTCTCGCTATCCGATCAAGAATTTAATCCATGAAAGGCATTGGAAAGTGATCCTTCAATGTCCACGATTTGAGTTTTTTATAATCCATCCACACCCTTTATCTAATAACTGGCCTAAATGGAATCAACTCATCTTTCTCATTAGCCACCACTGTTATGCCCTCTTTCTTGGGCACATATTGAACAGGACTTACCCACTTACTATCTGAGATGGGGTATACCATTCCTATATCTAGCAACTTAATAGTTTCTTTCTTCACCACCTCTTGCATAAGTGGGTTAAGACGGCGCTGATGCTCAATAGTCAGGACACAATCCTCCTCCAATTGGATTTTATGTGTGCATATACCAGGAGAAATGTCGATAATATCTGCAATCATGAAACCAATAGCCCTCTTATATCTCTTAAGAACAGAAATAAGGGCTTCCACCTGTTGTTCACCTAAGTCAGCCGCAATAATAACAAGTAATGTATTTTCACTGCCCAAGAACACATACCTCAAATGACCAGGTAACTCTTTCATCTCCAAAGTGGGTGGCTTTTCAATAGAAGGTTTGGCTGATGGACTAGGATGATTTTTCAAGTCCAAATCCAGCTTCTTAGGTTCATAAGAATAATACCCCATGCATGTCAAGGCACACACAGTCTCCCCATAATCTTCAATACCGTCTTGATCAAAATTTATTAATACGGCAATTATAGTCTCCACAACAAATTTTTCTTCTATAGGTACTTCTTGCTCCTCCTCATAATAAATATCCATATTAGAAAATGCACTCATATCTTTATGCTATTTCATGGACTGGCAGACATCGAATCGAACTACTTCATTATTCAGCCTGAATAGTAGCTTATTTTCCTTAAGATTAAAAAGTACACTCCCGGTTGCAAGAAAAGGTCTACCCAAGATTATGGGCACCTCGAAGTCCACCTCATAATTGATAATGACAAAATCAGCTGGAAATATGAAACTGGCTACTTTCACTAATACATCATATAAAATCCCCATGGACCGCATCACAGATCTGTCTTCTATAACTAATATCATGTTTGTGGGAGTAGGATCCCCCTAACCTAGTTTCTTATACACAGCAAATGGCATTAAGTTTATACTAGATCCCAAATCACAAAGATCTTTTGCTAACTCAAGAGGCCCAATAATGCACGGGATGGTAAATACTCACGGGTTTGCCTTTTTCTGCACCAACGACCTTATGGAAATAGCACCACAATGCTGGAGATTGTCCACCATATCATAACTAAATATCCACTTCTTCATAACAAGGTCTTTCATGTACTTTTCGTACCCATAAATTTTCTCCAATACTTCCACCAATGGCAAGTTGATTGTCCACTGCTTAAGCATGGCGATAAACTTGCCAATCTTTGTGTCATCAGCCTTATTTTTCAACTGATAGGGAAATGGAAGAGGTGGCTTTGGGAGCACAGTAACCACCACTTCAGTCTCCTTTCTCTTGCTTTTCTCCAACTCAACCTTCTGATTATTGGATGGTTATAATCAATACTTCATCTAATTTTTCAGACTTTACTAGATAAGTTTCTTGATGTCCAATATCCTCTGCAATCACAATTTTTCCCACAGATAGTCCTGGTAATACCTTACCACTCTATATGGTAATTGCCATATATGAGCCATTATTTCTAGGATTCTAAACTATATCACTTGGCAAAGTTCTGCTCTTTTTCTAATTTAATATTGCTGAGAGTTGGCTTATTTGTTGCTCTAACTGCTTGATAGAAGTAGAAAGTAAGTTTACCAACTGACTCATAGAAGACAAGTCACTTTTCATAGTGGTCACCCAAGAGTTGGTAGTCTCAACTCCCTTTAATAATTTCTTCATCATGTCCTCTATAGACCTCTTGCCAAAGCTAGTTGCAGCATTATCTCTGCTTCCAGGAGATACATATAGTCCACTCCTATTATTTTTCCTCTTCCAGTTCCTTTTCTCTCTATCCTAGTAACCAGCTTTATCATAATAGCTCTGACCTTAATTTCCTAAGCTACTACCTCAAAACCCCCCTGATTATTTAGATAGTTTTCCTCTTCTTATGAATTGGAATTATCTCTTCCCTGGGATGCAACAGGTTTCACCTTCTCTATTTTTCTAGACAATAGAGTCTTAGTCAACAAATCTATCTGAGTCTTTAAATATGCTATATCCTGGTCATATTTTTTCTCCTACTTGTGTTGCTTTGCAGTCATACTACCAGACATATTAGAGCTTGCTACCAGAGAATCCCTGGCATACCAAGATCTACTCTGTTTGGTCATTCGATCAAGGATCTCTGAGGCCTCTTGGAAAGTAAGGTCAACAAACGGTCCTCCTACAGCATTATCTATGACTGGCTTCATAATAAAATTCAAAGCCCAATAAAGAGTCTTCATTAGATGAATATCTGTCATATTATAGTTTGGGCATTATATTAGTTTCTTTTTAAACCTCCCCTAGGTCTCATAAAGAGCTTCAGTGGTAAGTTGTTGAAAGTTTTTGATTTCATCCCTCAACTGTACTCTTTTGGAGGGTGGAAAGAACCTTTTTAGGAAAGCCTCTTTTAACTACCTCTAGTTGGTTATAGAGTCGGGAGTCAGTTTATTCAACCATAGTGTCGCCTCTCTAGACAAAGACAACAAAAATAAATATAGGCAGATAGCATTCTGACCCACTCCTATATTATCAAAGGAATTTTAAATGATGACAAAATACACCAAATACATGTTTGGATCATCTTCAGGAAGACCACCGAACAACCCCTTGAGATAAATAAGTTGAATCATCATACTTGTAATGTTAAATTTATCTCCTGGTACTAGAGGTGGAGGAATGATAGGTCTAGTTTCACCTACTCCATCTATTCCATCTTCGTCATCATTTAGATCAAACTACACTGGTTGATGCTCTTGCCTTGCCCTAAAGGGGCAATTTCTGTTGATACTCTGATTCACTGGTGCACCCATATTTTCTACACACCTTGGATTAATAGGATCTAACAAGTTATCATCCCGTAAATTATCATCTTTAAGATTAGGATGGCGTGCCTTCTGACCATCATTCTGCGGATTTAGTTGAGCTCTAGCCAAAGTAGCTATCTTTTAGCATTTTAGGGATCAGCCATTTTATCAATTAGCTGTGGTTCTAGATGTATTGGTAATAATGGTACACCCGATCTCTATGTACTTGGCATACACAATAACTCTCCTACACAGAATAAAAACAACAAACAAAAGTAAATTTGGGAAACTTAACCATTAGTTAACAAACACAAACTTAATTGATAACTGTATTCCCCGACATTGACGCCAAAATTTGATACGCTCAAATTATACCTCTCTTACAAAACAGAAAGCAATCTCTTTCAAATATAGAACCCAACTGGGTTGGGTGTCAAATCCCACAGGGAATACTGTGTTCACTAAGTATTGTGACTATTATTAGACTGTTGATCTAAGGTTCCTGAGTACAAAGGGGTTTGGATGTGTTAACAATATTCTTTTGTAGTTGTATCACACAAGGTCCAGCTAATGAGAGTTAACGTAGGTGTAATTTCAATGAGAATAAATTAACTAAAGTTATGCTCAGCAAGATGTTCAAACAGTTAGGGTTATGAATTTGTGCTCGAATTCTAACTTATGTATTCAATTGCAAGTATTATTGAATTCTAAGAATTACCCATGTGTTTCTCAACCTAATGAGTGTTTCACCCTTTACTTCTCTCAAACTTAAAGGATTCATTCATTATTCAATAACGCTCTCACGAGGGTTGATCCTATTAAGGCATCAACCCGTTAACCCAAAGGGTAAACCTATGGAGTTCATGTGAATCACTTCTTTTCCCAACATCCACTTTCTTGTCAGACAAGTGGTGTTCATGGGCTCACTTATCAAGTTTTCAACCAAGAGATGTCATTATAATGAAGAAAGATTTATGCAATTTAGATAGATGTTAGAAATCAAACTAATTTTCAACCCCAAAATAGTTCTCTACATCAAAGGCTCCCATAACCCTAGTGGGAGTTTAGCTACTCATCTCAATGTAAGAAATCAAAGATATATTGATGTTCATAAATGGATTTAAGAGAGTACTTACAAAAGTCACAATATTGTTCTTTTAAATCTTTAATGGAAAATATAAAAACAAACAATTAGGTCTCAATCTCTAGATTCAAATCTCAATGAAAAGTGTTACAAAACTCTCAATAGAGGAAAAAGTATCAAACTAATGACAAAATAGACGAAATAAACCCTAATACTTGGTATTTATATGATTCCATAACTAGGGTTTTAAAATTCAAACTTGGATTTTCCGCTTCATGGTCAATGGGTCAAGTAACGGTTCATCGCAGGGCCAATGGTTCATCAACTAGACTATCGCAAGAGCTCCAGTAATTCTATGTTCTATTTTTGGTCGATGGCTAGGGCGATGGTTTATCTCAGGGTCAATGGTTTGTCGCCTGGACCGTCGCATGACATCAGTGTTTCCTCATTTTGTTTCTTTGCAATGGTTTAGGCCGACGGTTCGTTGTAGAGTTGACGGTCCATCGCCTTGACCATTGCAAGCTATCCAGTGTCACTGTCTTCTATTTTTGAGCGACGGTTCAGGAAGATGGTTCATCGAAAGTTCGACCGTTATGTACTTAGAATCATTGACCTTCGAACCTGAACGGTCAATGTAAAGGATTACTTATAAAGGATAACTTGGAATGTACTTTAATGTACATTCAAGTTATTCTTTACGCTCAGTTCTTATCCTAAAAACATTAAAGTACATAGTTAAATGCAACAATAGTTACTTGAAAACACACAATTATCCTAAGAAAAAGGCCTAAAATATTTCGTCAAAAGGCAAAACATCAGGCCATAGGCAAAAACTTTAGTAAAATAATGTTATATATAAATTCTAACTACTTTAACAGCTTCAGAATGTAGATCTTATTCTAGGTTGACCTTTGGTTCAGGTATCGAGGAACCTAAGCTTATTTTGACCTATTGATTGGAAAGTTGAGAAATTAAAAATATGGGAGTGAGATCTACATTTGGTCGAAACAACCTCAGATAGAAAATTTAACTTTGGCATTGAGTCCATGTTAAATTTGGTATTATTACATAGTTCGTTTGTGTTTACGGTATTTGGATAAATCTCGAGGGCTTGATGGAGTTGGAAGATTTTGTCAAGTTTCAGTTGTCATCTAGTGCAGCTGGAATCGCAGGCCAAGGGTCACAATCCCGGTACCCTTGGCATAGAAAGTAGTCTAATAGTAGAGTGTATTCTACAATCCCAACTCGCCTGAGCCACCCCAAAGTCGTACGGTCGCGTGTCCTGGGCTGCAATTTAGGGACCCAAGGACCTGGTGGGTGAATACATAAACCCTTATGTCACAAATTCAACCATTTCTCACCCCTTTCTTGAGAGCATAAACCCTAAACAGTGAGATTAAGACTATTGAAGCTTATGGGTGATTGGGAATCTTGATTAACATTTATTTTTTAATTATCTTCCAATTTGAGGTAAGAATTCACCCATTTCTTGGTGAAATTTCTTGATTTCTTGCTCAAAATCCAAAAATCTTGAGGGCCTGATTTTAGCCCCAATTTAGCTTGGTTTTCACCCATTTTTGAGGTAAATGATTCCTTGATCTTGTAACAACTTTGGGTTGGTTTTGAAAATGCAATTTCCATAAGTGGGACCCACATAAGGCTTTTATGTAATTTTTGGGACCCTAAGAACAATGGTGCAATATGGGTATCATTATTCTTGTATTGATGAGTAAAATATGTTTTTGAAATCTTGACATCTTGAGAAGGCTTCTCCAAAGGGAAAAGTAGTTGCTTAGTGATTCGTCGAGCTTTTTTCAGCATCGAGGTAGGATAGGTTTAAGCCTTGCTACTATGAGTTATGTCATAGTGATTTAATGATATCTTGTTAGATTTGGGATGGGTTTTAGGTGTTGGATTGATGAAATACAAGACTTGGGCTAGATGTACTGCTTAGGCTATTTTGATCCCATAGAATTGAAACACTTGGCTTGTTCTCTTATGCCTTAGGTGAATTAGGCTGCATGTGTCATGTTTATCATGATAATGCCTTATATCACTCAAGTTAGATAAAAAATCTTTTGACAGCCATTCTTAGGGTAAGATTGGCCTTAGTTCCTTCATTAAGGAATGTTTCCTTAGTTACTATATTGGCTTAATTGTTATGTTTGACAAGAGCCTCTACCTTAGGACAAACTGTGACTTGCTATACATCTAAGAGTAGATTTAGATATCTTATCCTAGTCTGGGCAGAATTTGACTTAGAATATATTTTTAAAATTTAGAAGTAGGCTCTTTGACCCACCTTAAGTCAAGATTGATGATTAATTCTGTTGAAACCCTTATACGTTTGTTGAATACCTAGAGAATGCCCTTTTGAAGCAATATTGGGAGACCATGGTAATTGATTATGGTGATAATGACATTAGAAGTAATAATTCATGGACTAATTTATTAAATTACTGGCCATCCTATGATAAGAAATGGATCATGTTATGGTAAGTTATTGAATACGCTATAGATTTCTCTATAAATATGCTATAATTCATACTTTGATAACTATCGATGATTTAACTAATAAACAATTTTTTATGCTAATGATCAGACATTAAATATACTATTGGTATATCATTTCTCTTCATATTGATTATGATTATGATCATGCTAAGAAATTATGCTAGTAATCATGCTAGAAAACATCCCTATTGATGATATTAGTAATTGTGCCATGAATTATGTTAGAAGTCAGGCTTATTGATTATATAGGAAGTTATGCTATTAATTATTCTTTAAATCATGATGCTTGATTACATGATCACTTATGCTATTGATTTTACCACCGACTATGATAATGTGGCTACCAGTTTGAGTCCAAATATTATGATTATATTTATATTATACCTGGCAAGGCCAAAGGATGAGTATGATAATATATTGATACCCGATAAGTACGAAGAATGATTATGATGATATGTTGATACCCGACAAGGCTAGAGGATGATTATGATGATATATTGATACCCGAAAAGTCCATTGAATGATTGAGATTATATATTGATACTCAGCAAGATTGGAGGATATTTATGATGATGCATTAATACTTGGCAAGGTCGGAGGATAATTATATTGACGTGCCTATGTGTACATCTACCAATTTGAGTTCGTCTATGCCCTATGTATGGATATCATATATATATATACTTATATGTAGTTAGATATAAAATTAATATTAGGGAGGACAGATATGGACCATAAGTGGTAAATAATTAGAAGATGGTATATTTGATGATTAATTGTCATTGATGATTAGGAGTGAATATTGTTTAAGTGATAAAATAATGACTAGTTGATAATCAAGGATTAGTTGGTAAATGATGATTAGATAAGAAATAATGTTACATGATTAATAATGGTTATCTATGAATGGTGATTAGCGGATATGTGGTGAATAGTTGTTATATAATGACTAGAAGATATATGATGACTAGTTATTAAATGAATTATTTAATAAGAGATGGTTAGCCAATGAATGATTGTTAGTGAGTAACGATGATAAAGTTGTTAAATAATGATAACATTATGGGATGTGGGTACACTGTCAAACATTTGTAAATTATAAAATGTTAGTAATAAGCTAATTGATGATAAATTATGGAATGATGGTTAAATAAAGATGAAAGACAGTTATAAATGTTGGTTGATTGTTTAATTCTATCCTTGGGTGTACTCTCTACGCATATGGGAGTCTGTGATGAATTATTTACTTTTCCACACCAATTGGCTTATGGAAACCTATTTTGTCGTTATGTTTGTTTATGTTGATGTTTTATGATACGTTATTATTTTGAATTACTCGCTTACTATGCACGGCTACCTTGGCATGTGTTAATGCCTTATGTTATACTATTATTTTAATTTAATTACTTATTATGTATAACAATGTTGGAGATGATTTAGGTTTATTTTTGTAACTTGACTTAGTTATAATATCTTGTATTTTATCATACTTATATCATGATTTAGCTCAGTCGGTTGATAACGCCTACTGAGTACCCATTGTTTTGGTACTCATACTACACTTCTACACTCTTTTGGTGCAAATTTGAGTACTAATAATTATTGTTGATTGTTGATTGTGTTGTGTTGATATTTATAGAGATAGGGTGAGTTCTTGTAGTCAAAGTTACCTATTTCATTCTATCTTCTGATATTCAGTATTTTCCTATCGAGGAAGATGTTGTTGACTATCTTAAGTATTCGAGTTGTAGTATTATTAGATACACTTTTACTTGCTCTACGGGGTCATGGGATGATATCTTATATTTCCTGTTTCATCTATTTAGAACTTTTTGCTTATTTATGAGTGTGTTGCTCATTTTCACCTATTTTAGGCTTTTTCCACCAAGTTAACTGATAAAGCTCAAATTACTCCATTACTTTGGGTTAAGGCGGTCTTTGTCAATATAATACCCAACTCTGAGTCGGGGTCTAATACACGAGAACCAATGTAAATGGTGATCGAATAAGTTCTGAATGAAGTTACTTGCTAAATTCAAATCAAGGATACAAGTATTTAGGTGATTTTGAACGCCTTCAAAGATATAATAATTTTTGGGCTTCTAGAAGACTAACTCGATGTTAAGAATAATTAGAGTTCAATCAATTATGAATAGATCGTGGGGATATGCCATTTTAGGTGTGAATTTATACATAGGTAATTGATCATTTATCTAAATTTAGCTAGGGGTCATGGGTAGGGTAGATTTAAGGTACTAGTGTTAGTCTTTCAACAAAACACTAAATTTCACTCATTGATTCTTTCAAATTCATCATGAGAGTGAAAATATCATAAATCAAATACCTCATATTAGCATCCTTGTTTCTAAGATGATGGTTATGAACATAGCTAATCTACAGATCATCCATATTTCCACGATAATGCCATGAGAGAAACTAATTCATAGTGTACTTCATATTACTCATCACCCATATCCTTCTTTCAAGGATGATATGGGATCCAAGTCAATTGGGGTTTTCACCTAGAAATTTTAATTCAACCTAGAGTAATAGCAAAACCCACAACAAATAGCTAATGGGGTAGATAAATAAACAACTTTCATTAACTAATTACAACCTATCCATGCATATCCCCAAGAGAAAGAACTAGCTACTCATAAAGATTTAGAGTATGGATATACCAAAATTTCCACCAAATTAATCCATGAAAGATAAAGAGAATGTAAATCCAAATTTTAAATTCCAATAAACCTTCAATGAAAATTTCTAATTCTTCAATTAGGAGTTACTCTAAGGTCTTCTTATATTAACAGTAGTACAAAATAATGACCAAAGCAACAAGAGATAAGATAAAAATTGATGATGGGTCAAGATGGATAAAAGATTAAAATAGATATTCTGGTGAAAGGGTTTTAACCCCTTAAGATTTGGGACCCAACTCTGTGAAATAACAAAACTTCCCTTGGACATTTTGTCTCTCTATCGCAATCGCTCTCTTTGGATCGCGATCGCGAGGCTGCTGGTCATGATTGCCATTGGTGACCCTGGTTAATCGATCGTGATCACTATCATTGGACTACGATCACGGTAACTGGGGGATACTTGATTCCCAACTCCTTGGTCCTTTTTGGCCATTTTCCTTTTATTTCCACTTGATTTTATCTCATTTTTATCATAGGACCTGGAAGATCACAAAAGCTAGAAATTAATGTGTTTAAATGGAGAATTTGCCTCATTTACACAGTTTAATCATAGTAGTGAGCTAGAATTCATATGTCATTGAATGTTAAATTTACCACTCCTTAAAACCCCCAACTTAAAACTTTGCTTGTCCTCAAGCAACACTACTCGACATTCAAAGAGACTACTTAATTATAAGCGCATTCATTCAACCAAATTATCATAATGACCCCAAACTTGATTAGCTCTACCTATTAGCCCTCGAGCATGGGAAAAGTTATTCATACAACTCCCCTCAAAATCAAGCACCCTTTCAAGGATGAAAAAGACTTTTAAGAACAACCAAGAAACAACCACTAACTCTCTATAAGTGGCTCTCTATCTATAGCGACTCAACTACACTCCTTTGCCTCATTTTCGTAGGATTACAACTTCACCCACCTTAATTAGTCCACATGCCTCCTTACTAAAGGAAGTCCCAACACACCATAGAATCTTTCATGCAAAAAGGGACTAAAGTGAATGCACTCACTCTCACAAAGAATTTATCAATGTATACAAGTATCATGTCATATGCTTACCCTTATTTTCAATCGGTACTAACTCCAAAACACATGGTTAGAGATATCGAAGGACTTTTTCAAGCTTGTAATATGGGATTGGGAAAGGGTAGTTTAAATATTTGAGATCAAAGTAACTACACCATCCTTGAACTCTATATAACACACTATTCAATTAAACTTTGGTTCTTGGGCCACTTTGTTTCTTTCTAACTCACAGATGTGCCTACTTTTACTACCTTGATTCATCTCTCTTTTGAAAGCATTTCCTTCTCATCTCTTTTCTTTATAGAATTCATGTATTTCTTTTCTTTGTTGAATTCTTTGTTTTTCCTATTCATTTGTTATCATTGTTTAGCTCTTAGGTACTCACTTACAATCCTACGGCCCAAAGTTACCTCTTCTAAGATTCACCACCCCTAACTTAGTTGTTTAGCCTCAAGTTGCACTTTTAAGTTCAAGAAGGGTAGGGTTCAAAATAGGGATAAAAGTAAAATTGCTCATGGCTTGTAATATGGTTTCCAAAGAAAGGTTCAAAGGCTCAAAATGGGTGACTAGAAATACTATCTATGTAAAGGTAGGATCTTTAGGCTAAAGTGGGTTTCCATAATCACAAAGAAGGCCTAAGATAATTTCACCTACTATGCATAATCAAAATTATCTTTGATAGAGTAATGGGGAAAGTCCTAGATGACAGAAGTAAACATAAGAATTAAATGACTAAGCTAACCACACATGACATGCAAACTATTTAAGGGTGCTTACTTGCATTTCCTACTACAGACAAAAGGAGTTATTTGCCACAAACTACATACTAAAGACTTTGGAGTCACAAAAAGAGGAAAGTGTTGTTACAAAATTCTTCACTTCCATGCCCTTAATTTTCACAAAAAAGTTTTGGACGAAGGGGATGCGTGTTTCACATTTCACCATGCAATATGCCCATCGTTATCACCAAATCAAGTTGTCATCTCATATTTTAGTTCTCACAAGGGCATACCACATGGCTACTCAAACTTCGCCATAGGAATAATGGCAATCGCAAATCTATAATTCCACATGTACTCAAATTTACCCTATATCTATGGATTGAAACCTTAACATGACTATTTTCCCTTAAGAATGTGGTCACTCAATCCATCATAGGGAAATACTCTCCAAGCAAACATCAAAAGATGAAAAATAATAATAATAATAATAATAGCTAAAAATATAATGATAAATTAGCAAAATCTCTATGTTTGATGTGTGAACTAGATTGAATTATTGCAAATAAAGTGTAGGTTACGAAACACAGGTGCATACAAACACCCCCAACTTAAAGGCCTATAGTGCCCACAATTTATAATATAAACACATAAGAAATGTAAAACAGACTCCCTGAGATTGAACATGGATTGAAAGTAGGCAGAATACCATGATCACGACAGGGTTGGTCATGATCGCGTTACCACGATTGCGACTCTGGACCGCGATCGCGGTATCTGAATTGATTAATCCCCTATTTCCTACATTGCTAACATCCTTCCAAACTCAGTTTTCCCTTTTTGGGGAGGGGGGAGGATTCCAATCTATCCAACACCTACAAAGCTTCAAAACTAAGTTAATTTTTTAATGGAAAATATCTAAAAAAATGTAACCGATGGGTTGCCTCCCAACAAGTGCCCTAGTTAAAGTTGTGGCACGACATCTTTTGACTATCATTTATGTCTCCACTAAGAGGATTTGAATCATCAGCCCAACTTTCATTCTATATATCTTTGAGGTACTTTATAAAGGTAACGGCATAACGATACATATTCTATCTCGCTACTTTATAGACTTGAACTTTTTTCCCAACTTCACATTATATTTCCAAATAGGCTCATTGAGTATCGGTGACAACATCAAAGAACCACTTTGCAAGCATTGAATTTTGAACTTATTAGCCTTCAAGTAAGGGATGTCATTTCGCCTTTTGGAATGACAAACTCCAAAATATAAGAATTTTGTTCGTCATCTTCAACATTCATCATTTTCTTGAGTGGTTTCACTTCGATCATATCCACCAACATAATTTTAAAAATTAGTTAGAATGAGGTCGTTTTCCCAAATTCAATGTTTCATTCTTCTTGACATTCTTACCTCAAAATGAACTAGAGTCTTCATAAAGGATTTCCTTGCCTTTTCTGTCAATTCTAGTACCATTTCCTTAATTTTGGCATCCTTCATTATTTTTGATTCGGTTGGTTGGAAAATCACCAAGAATTCTTCCATATCAAGCTCACCATCAACCATACGGCTTAATATTATTTCTTTATCAACCTCATTTTGAAGATTGGGCATATTCGTGGTACTTGAAAGATCAGTCTCATCACCCACTTCTTCTTTCTTTTCACTTTGTTTTCTAAATGTCTTCATAGATTAATGAAAAAGATACATATTCTCCCCTATTGTAGTTACCCAATCCAAGATAGAAGTATTGCTTCCACATCATTATAACCAGCATGTTGTTCCTCCTTTATCACATCATGAGACCCATCAAACTTATAAGAAGAACTAGAATTTTTGTTAGCATAACTAAGTGAAGGGCATTTAGGCTATCACTCCAATGTCCATCTTAACCACCACATAAAGAACAATCGGACTTCTAATAGGATCGAGATGGTCTGCACACCTCTTTTCAAGGAGCATATTTATAATTTTTCAAAAACTAAGGTCTGCCACAATATGGACATGGATAAATAAGATAAGATTTGCAACCACCAAACTTATATTCATTCCAAGATGCCATAGTAACAAGGAAACAAAACCAAAAATATACCTAACACAGGAAACAAAACAAAATCACAAACAAATCTTCACAAGTGTGAATCAAAGAAAGTAAACAAAAATTTCAAACAAACTCAATACATCAAATTGTTCCTCAGTAATGATACTATTTTTTATAATGCTCGCCTTACTTTATTACTTTAGGGAAAGGCGGTCGTTTCAATATAATACCCAACTTTATGTCGGGATCAAATCCATTCGGAGCAACATGAATGGAGATCAAGTAAGTTCAAAATAAAGTTGCTTGGTAAATTCAAACCAAGGAGATCAAGTTCAAAATAAAGTTGCTTGGAAAATTCAAACCAAGGATACAAGTATTTAGGGGATTTTGAACATCTTCAAAGATATAAAAAATTTGGCTTTATGAAGACTAATTCGACGCTAAGAATAATTAGAGTATAATCAATTGGAATAGATCTGGGAATATGCCATTCTAGGTGTTAATTTATACATGGGTAATAGAAAATTTATCCAAATTTAGGTAAGGGTCATGGATAGGTTAGATTTAAGGTGTTAGTTTTAATATTTTAACAAAACAATAACTTTCACTCATGGATTCTTTGAAAAACCTCATGAGTGTGACAAATTCATCAATACAATACCCCATACTAGCATCCTTATTTCTAAAATGATGCTTATGAACATAGAAAATCCACACAACATCCCTATTTCTAATATAATGCCATGAGAGAAACTAATTTATTTTGTAGTTCACTATTACTCATCACCCATATCCATCTTTTAAGGATGATATGGGATCCTAGTTATTTAGGGTTTACACCCACAATTCTTAATTCAACCTAGAGTAATAGCAAAACCCACAACAAATAGCTAATTAGGTATATAAATAAACAACACTCATCCATTAATCACAACCTATCCATAAATATTCCCAAGAAGAAGAACTAGCTACTCATAAAGATGGAGAGTAACGATATACCAAATTTTCCACCAAATTGATCCATGAAAGATAAAGAGAATGGAAATCCAAATTTTAAATTCCAATAAAGCTTCAATGGAAATTTCTAATCCTTCACTTTGGAGTTACTCTAAGGTCTTCTTATCTCAATAGTAGTACAAAAATAATGATCAAAGAACCAAGAAATAAGATAAAAATTAATGATGGGTCAAGATGGATAAAAGATAAAAATGGATGCTCTTGTGATAGGGTTTTAACTCCTTAAGATTTGAGACTCAGCTTTATGTAATTACAAAAGTGCCCTTGTACATTTTCCCTCTCCATTGCAATTGCACTCTTTGGAACATGATCTCACTTTTGCAATTATGTTACTTCTGGTTGCGATCACCATTGATGACCTCGGTTGATCGATCGCGATTGCGATAACTGTGGGTTGCCTGATTCTAAGCTTCTCATTTTTTTTTCTCTATTTTCCTTTCTTTTCTGCTTGATTTCATCTTATTTTCATCATAGGACCTTCAAGATAACAAAATCTAGAAATTAATTCATTTCAATTGAGAATTTGCCTTATTTACATGGTTTAGTCATAGTAGTGAGCTAGAGTTTAGATGACAATGAGTGGTAAATTTACCACTCATCATTAACACATTGCGTTTAGCTCAGGGTTATGATTTGGATTACTTATTGACTGGTTAGAGTAGGTGCCATCATGATTCATAAATTGGGTCATGACAATTTAGTATTAGAGCCTAGGCTACATCAATATTGTTAGTATAAGAACATGTGTCTAGTAGAGCTCTGCAAATCAGTATGATGACATCTATTTCATATCTTTGGGATGCTATAGGATATTCTTAGGTGTTCATAACTTCTTTTACTCATATCATGCTAAGAGTCTGAGTTGGTTTGTAGAAGTATGCCCTTGACTTTACCCATTTATACATGGCCAGGACACGTGCTACCTCTAAACAAGATGAGGGTCCTGAGACCGAGCCTAGGCTGAGACCGAGCCTAGGGATCATACTCATGTTCATGGATGACCTAGAGGTCTTGAAAAGTCATGATATATATCCCCATCTAGGGGCGAGAATAGGCCCCTTCCTTCGGTCTTATTCTCTCTCGATTTTTTGCCCCAACTAGTAGTGGTCCAGGGACTAGCCCAGGCTTTACTAGGGTTTATTTCTTCTCCAATTCTTAGATATGTGTTAGTATAAATTTTTATTTTAGTTGGTATTGTACAGTCTACATATCAGAGTTGTACTTAGGTGGGGGCACAGTCTATAGCTTTGGCTCTCAGAGTTGAGGTTCCTTTTACGCTGGTACTTGCTCAGTTAGTAGTTGAAGAGCCAATAGTTTCTTATCATAATTTGTTTTCTAAGAAGCAAAAGTTGTTGGGTAGATTCTTGAGATTGGCTCCGCCTATGTTTTTTGATCTACTGACAAAGGATACATATGAGTTCCTACTTTATTGTGAGGATAAGCTCCATAATTTGGCTCTTATTTAGATTTATTGTGTGGACTACACCACATTTCAATTAGGTTTAGCTGATGGACATTGATGTAGAGGTTATATGGATTGTAGACCAGCTAGATCTTATCCCTTAACTTGGGCATAGATCTCGGAGATATTTTGGGAGAAATATATTCCTCGTAGCCTTCAAGATCGTTTGAGGGATAAATTCTCTATATTAAAGCAAGGACCCAACATAGTTGTAGAGTATGAGGCTCATTTTCATGAGTTTGCTAGACATGCGACTTTTATCCTAGATACTGAGTATGAGAGTTTTCTCTTATTTTCTAGAGGGTTGAGACTTCCTATTCATATGCCTACTTAAAGTTCATTTTTTGTAGGTAGGTCTTTTGCTTGGGTGTCAAATCATGTTAGGGTGATGAAGGAGATGCACTATGAGGGTCGTTATAAGAAGCATAGGTTTCAGGGTAGATTCAATGGGTTATTGTAGTTACTGACCCAGGGATAATAGTTCTTCGAATAGGTATCCTCCGAATCCATTCTATCAGTCTTAGAGTCATCCTAGTTAACTTATTCAGACAATGCTTCAAATTACTGACGAAGGTCAGTCTAGTGCTAGTGATCGCCCTAGTAACGACAATGGTCAATCTTTTAGAGGTTCATCATCTAGTTATTCTATACATGATAGTTATTCTAGGTTATCTAGATTTATTAATTTTGGTTTAGCTTAGGTGTCATGTTATAGTGTAGAGCTTCTGGTCACTATTTGTGAGATTTCCCTAGTCGTGAGGCAATTCCTTCTTTAGATCGGTGTGTTACCCCAATTATAGCAGTTTATCCCACAGTTAGAGGTGGTTCTTAGGGTTTTACGATTGGTTTTTAGGGTATTGAAGAGGTTGTCAGGCAGTTAGGATAAGAGGTCAGTCAGGTGCACAGTCAGATGATGAGCGTGGTCAGTTTTATGCAGTACGTGCTAGGCTCGAGGCTCAGACTTTAGATATTATTGTTACAGGTATAATTATAGTATGCCGCCAGTCGACCCTTGATTTATATTATCCAAGATTCACTTATTCTTTTACATCCACTTATTATGCACCATAACTGGAGTTTTCTTGTGATTTATTATCTGTGTCATTATGCATATCTACTCATATGGGTCATTTTTTGGTAATGGATCAAGCTTTTAGATCCTGTGTTGTGACTGTTAGTGATATTAATATTTATGTTGACTTTATTATTCTAGATATGGTGGATTTTGATATGATTCTAGGTATGGACTAGTTATCTCACTATCATGTGGTCATGGATTATTTTGCCAAGACTGTTACCTTAGCCCATCTTGATATACCCTATTCGTGTGGCAAGGAGCAGTTAGCCGTGAGATGATGGGGATTATTTCTTATGTTCGTGGAGAAGGCTTATTTCGACGGGTTGCAAGTCTTACCTCTCTTACAATTGTGATACTATTGTGGAGAGTATGTCGCTTGACTCTATTCTTATTGTTTGTGACTTTTCTTATGTGTTCCCTACTGACCTGCCTAGTATTCCCCCTATCCGTGGGATTGAGATTGCTATTGACCTCGAACCTGGAACTTGACATATTTCTATATCTCTTTATCATATGGCTCCCATCGGGCTTAGAGAGCTAAATTCTTAGTTTCAAAATCTTCTTAATAAGGCTTTTATTAGACTATGTGTGTCACCTTGGGGAGATCCTATGTTTTTTATGGAGAAAAAAGGTGGCTCTATGTGTATATGTATTACAAGTAGCTTAATAAGGTGAAGATGAGGAACCGTTATCCTATGCCTTGTGTTGATGAATTGTTTGAAAAGCTTCAGGGTGCAGTAGTGTTTTCTAAGATTGATTTAAGGTCCAGTTATCACTAATTGAGGATTCGGACTGAGTATATCCCAAAGACAGCTTTTAGAACCCACTATGGTCACTATGAGTTCTTAGTGATTTTATTTGGATTGACTAATCACCCAACCGTATTTATGGGTTTGATGAATTGAGTATTCAGGCCTTATTTAGATTCATTTATGATTGTGTTCATTGATGATATCCTTGTGTATTTGAGGAGTAGAGATGACCATTCATAATATTTGAGGATTATGCTCCAGACTTTGAGGGATCATGTGCTTTTTGCTGAGTTCTCTACATTTGAGTTTTGTCTTGAGTTGGTGACATTCCTTGTACATATGGTGTCTAGGGATGGTATTATGGTAGACCCATCAAAGATTGAGGCAAGTTGCGATTGGACTTGACCTACATCTCCGACTAAGGTTCATATCTTCATTGGTTTGCCAGTCATTATACTTAATTAATCAAGAGTTTTGATACTATTTCATCTCCTATGATGAGATTGACTCGAAAAAAGGTTCTTTTCCTATGTTCTGATGAGTGTGAGTCAAGCTTTGGAAAGCTTAAGAAGTTTCTTACCTTATCTCTTAGTTTGGCTCTTCTTGTTGAGGGCGGGGGATTTATTGTGTATTATGATGCTTTTGGTATTGGTTTAGGTTATGTATTAATGGAGCAGGATCTTGTTATCGCTTATGCTTTGAGGCATCTTAAGGTGCACGAGCGTAACTACCCACTTATGATTTGGAGTTGGTGGTGGTAGTTTTCGCGCTTAAGATATAGTCATTATCCTTATGGTGTGCATTGTGGGATTTTCACTGATCATCGAAGTCTTCAGCATCTTATGACCTAGAGAGAACTTAATACTAGATGGTATAGATAGATAAAGTTGCTTAAGGATTATGATATTTTCATATCTATCATCCGGGAAAGGTAAATATAGTAGCGGATGCCTTGAGCCGAGAAGTAGTTAATATGGGCAACTTGGCTTATATTTTAGTTTCTTAGAGGTCATTGTCCTGGGATATTCAGTCCTTAGACAATTTGTGGTTTACCTCGATATTTCAGACCCTGAGAGAATTTTCGCTAGTATTGAGCCAAGGTTTTCATTATATGAGCAAATTCGGGATTGCCGACATGAGGATAGTAAGCTTCGCTTTCTTCATGATTAGGTGTTAAGTGGTGAGTTTGAGAAGGTCACCATAGATTCTAAGGTTGTTTTGAGATTTAATGGTTGCATTTGTATTTTGCAGATTGATGATTTAATTAGATTAATTTTCTGTGAGACCCACAGCACTAGATATTTCATTCATCCTGGCACAACCAAGATGTATAGATATTTCAGATAGCATTATTTGTGGAGTTGTATGAAGAGAGATATAGCAGACTTCATAGTTCATTGCCTATGTTATCACCAGGTGTAGGCCAAGCAATAGTGTCCAGGTGATATTATTCAGAGGTTGCCCATTCCTGAGTTTAAATGGGTGCGAATTACCATGGATTTCATTAGTGGTTTGCCTTGCACTTCCCGTGATTCCGATGGTATGGGATATTACAGATCGTTTGAACAAGTTAGCGTATTTTATTCCTATTAAAATACCCTTTAGTGCTGAGAGGTTAGCCTATATCTATGTTCGGTAGATAGCCCATTTGTATGGTGCGCTTGTTTTTATTATTTCAAACTGAGGTTTCGTGTTCACTTCGAGGTTTTGGAGAGATTTTTAGGAGGAGTTGGGTACTTAAGTGGCTCTTAATACAACCTTTCATCCACAAATAGATGGTCAGTTGAAGATGACCATTCAAGTGCTTGAGAAGATGCTCTAATCCTAAGTTATGGGAGGAGCACTTGGCCTTGGCAGAGATCACGTACAATAAAAACTATCATTCAAGTATTGAGATGGTGACTTTCGAGGCTTTTTATGGTAAGAGATGTTGTTCTCCAATTAGGTGGTTTAAGACTTTCAAGAGTAGGCATCATAGTAATAATTTGCTTCTAGAGTCGTTGGGTAGAGTCACAGTGATTCAGGATAGGTTGAGAGCGACTTAGAGTCGGCCGAAATCCTATACAGGCCACAAACTTCGTGCTTTGATATTTGGAGTTGATAATCATGTATACCTCCATGTATCGCCCATGAAGGGTGTGATGAGGTTTGGTTGGAAGGGAAAGCTCATCCTTAGATATATTGGACCTTTTGAGATTCTCCATGTAGTCAGTAAAGTGGCTTATGAGTTAGCTCTACGACCATATTTTGCCACTGTTCATCTAGTTTTCCATGTTTCTATGTTGCAGCGATACCTTCCTTATCCGTGTCATGTACTTAGATAAGACAAGCGTTTGAACTTTATAAAAGGGGCGGTGCTCATTTTGGCAAGTCATGTGAGGCAATTATGCACTAGAGATATTCCTGCAGTTAAGGTTCAGTGGAGCCACCACTCTCAGTAAAGCAGGCCACTTAGGATATCGAGAGTGAGATGCAGACCTAGTATCCTTACCTATTCGAGACTTCAGGTAAATCTTATTCCTTAACTTTTGAGGATGAAAATTCCTTTAGTAGTAGATATAGTAAAGACCATTCAGGTTATTTTCCATATTTCTACTTATTTTTTCCGGTAGTGCTTTTCTATCGCTTTCCAATGTCATTTATGACTTGCTAGAAATGACAGTTCAGTCATCAGGCAGTTCATTTAATTTTTACATCCAATACCCTATTTAGAAGTCTTCGTAGGTTCCAAATGGCCACTAAGCAAACACTTTAGTAAAACAATCTCATATGAAAATTCTTAGTGCACCAGTAATTCTGAATTGTTGATTTTAGGCTATGTAGACCTTTGATTTGGGTGTCGAGGCACCCAGGCTCATTTTGACCTATTGGTCGAAAAGTTGAGAAATTTAAAATATGGTGTGGGTACCATATTTGTTCAAAATGACCTCGTATGGAAAATCTAACTGTGTCATTGATTCTGAAATATCAAATTTAGTATGGTTACATAGTTAGTTTGCATATACGGGATTTCGGACGAATCCCGAGAGCTTGGCAGAAACTTGGAAGATTTTCAAGGTGCAGTTGTCATCTACTGCAGCTACAATCGCAAACAAAGGGTCGCAATTATGGCACCCTTAATAGCGAAAGTAATCCGATCACGGAGGGCATGTTGCGATCACAACTCGCCTACATCCTAAAAGTGATATGATCACAGGTCCTGGGCCATAATAGCGAGACCTGATGACCTGGTTTGGGTATAAATTGACCCTTATGTCATGAATTCAGCCATTTCTCACCCCTTTTTGGAGAGCATAAACCCTAAATAGTTAGATTAAGAGGGATTAAAGCTTGTGGGTGATTGGAAAGCTTGATTAACATTTAATTTTGTTATTATCTTCCAATTTGAGGTAAGGATTCACACTTTTCTTTGTGACATTTCTTGATTTCTTGCTCAAAACCCCAAAAGCATGAGGGCTTGATTTTAGCCCCAATGTAGCTTGGATTTAACAAATTTTTTTGGGATAATGACTCCTAGAGTTTGTAAGAACATAGGATTGGTTTTGGAAACGTGATTTTCATAAATGGGACCCACATGGGATATTTGTGTGATTTTTGGAACCTAGAGCACAATAGTTCAATATGGGTATTATTATTATTGTATTGATAAGTAGAATTTGTTTTTGATAGCCTGGCATGTTTAGGAGGCTTCTTGAAAGGGAAAAGTGGTGATTTAGTAGTTCGTTGATCTTTCTTTGATGTGGAGATAGACTAGGTTTAATCCTTGTTAGATTGAGCTATGTCATAGTATTTTTATGATATCTTGTTAGATTTAGGAAGGGTTTTAGGTATTGTATTGATGAAACACAAGACTTGGGCTAGTTGAATAGTTTAGGCTATTTTGATCACGCAAAATTGAAAGACTTCACTAGTTCCCTTATTCCTTAGGTTTATTAGGCTTCATGTCTCATGTTTAGAATTAGAATGCTTTAGATCACTCAAGTTAGATAAAAATGTTTGACATCCATGCTTTGGGTAAGATTGGCCTTAGTTCATTCATTATGGAAGGTTGTCTTAGTTACTATATTGGCTTAGTTGTTGTATTATAGAAGAACCTCTACCTTAGGGAAAATTGTGGCTTGCTATACATCTATGACTGGATTTAGATACCTTAGCCTAGTTTGGAGTAAAATTTGACTTAGAATGTATTTCGGGGATTTGGAAGTAGACTCTTTGACCTATCTTAAGTCAAGATTGATGATTAGTTCACTTGAAACCCTTATACACTTGTTGAATACCTAGAAAATGCCTTTTTGAGGCAATATTGGGGGACCATGATAGTTGATTATGGTGATAATAACATTAGAAGTAATCATTCATGAATAATTGATTAGATTGTTGGCTATCCTACGATAAGCTACGGATCATGTTATGGTATGTTTTTGGATATGCTATGAATTTCTCTATGAATGTTCTATCATTCATACTTTGATAACTACTGATGATTGAAATGATAAACTATCTCTTATGCTAATGATAAGCCATTGATATACTATTCTTAAGCAATTTCTCATGATATTGATTATGGTTATGATCATGCTAAGAAATTATGCTAGTAATCATGCTAGAAAACATCCATGTTGATGATATTAGTAATTGTACCATGAATTATGTTAGAACTCATGCTTATTGATTATATGGGGAGTTATACTTTTATTATGCTTGAAATCATGATAATTGATTACATGATCACTTATGCTATTGATTTTGCCACCGACTATGATGATGTGGCTACCAGTTTATGTCCGAATATTATCATTATATTTATATTGTACCCGGCAAGGCCAGAGGATGAGTATGATGATATATTGATATCCAACAAAGCCGGAGGATGATTATGATGATATGTTGATACCCGGCAAGCACGAAGGATGATTATGATGATATATTGATACCCAAAATGTTCGAAAGATGATCGTGATGATATATTGTTATATTAACTTGGGGAATCACACAACTCCTTAAGTTTCAATTCGAAATCATTGTACTTCATTGACTTTTCACATTATGCAATAGTTCAAGAGTAGTTCAATATGCATACTTTTCATATTCAAAGCCAATTTCACAATATGGGGTTGAGGTCATAACCACTTCAAAAGTCACAAGTTTGGAAAGTCACAATCCCTAGTTCATTAATCATTCCCATGCATCAATTTGATCGTTAAAACAACCATATAAACATAACTCATGTAGGGACAAACATGAAACATCAAATAAACAACAGTTATTAAAAACCCTCAACCCATGTTTTCAAAACAAACCTCAATACCATATGAAAAATAGTTTAAAACTTATGCTTTTAGAAAATTAATAATTTGGAAAGAGTAACATGCTTGAAATACCAATTTTCACCAAAAGAATTCAACTCTTTATCCTTTGAAAGGCGTACTTCTTGAAAACCCTAAGTATGGTTGCTTGAGAGAATTTAAGAGAGCGTTGGAAGTGTTTTAATAGATTATGAATAAGAAATATCCCTTCTTAAGTACTTTGTGAACGTGGGGTTTTAATTGGGTGAGAAGGGAATTGTCCAAAGTGCCCTCAATTTAAAAACTAAAGTTTAGTTGTCAGTGACTATAGGTCACTATACGACTCATATAGACGCACTATGATTCGTCACCACTAGTCGTAGCCAAGATAGTCTCCAAGGCACTCATAATCTATTGACCTTACAACACAACCTATATGATTCGTAGGGTCCATTCATAGTCAACCCAACAACCATTTGTAGTATACACAGGACATCCTACGATTTGCGCCCAACGACTTGTAAAAAGTCCTTATGACTCATAGTGAGCTACCCATACTCAAAGTAGAATTTAGCCATACACTTACTAATTTGGTTACGATTCGAGTCTAATGACTCATCAAGACTCTCTACAACTTATCAGCGGTGTCGTAGTCAGGACAGTGATGATAAAATTTCAAAAAATTTCAAGGACCAAAAACCCAGAGCGTTACATACTCCCCCATAGGATCATTCGGCCTCGAATGAAAGGACAAGGCATTTATTAGTACGATTTGACTCAACAGACAACCACACTTGCCTTTAATGAAGATATTAAGGAATTCACATACCTCGAGAGTAATTATCTCGAATAGGAAACAACAATGGATAATTCGACTACATGTCCTCCTCGGCTTCCTATGTATCTTCTACAAACTTTTGGTTCCTCCAAAGAACCTTTACCAAATCATCCTTAGTCTGCAACCGACGGAATTGCCGATCCCGAATCTCGATCGAAAATTTCTCATAGGATAAGAAATCTGAAACAACCATTTCCTCCAAAGGAACAACCATCGAAGGATCACCCATGCACTTTCTCAACATCAAAACATAAAACACTGGATGAATAGAGCTCAAACTAGAAGGCAACTCTAATTCATATGCAACAATTACCAACCCTCTTCAGAACCAAGTACGGACCAACATAACGGGGACTGAGCTTCCCCTTCTTACCAAACCAAATCACTTTCTTCATGAGAGACACCTTCAAGAATACCCAATCACCAACACTGAATTCCAACTCCCTTTATCTCACATCCACATAGGACTTATGGCGACTTTAGTCGGCCTTAAGTCAATCCTAAATCACCTTCATCTTATCCATGGCTTGGTGAACCAAATCTGGACCAAATAACTTACTATCACCAACCATAAATCACTCAATAGGAAACCTACACCTCCTACTATATAAGGCCTCAAATCAGGCCATACCAATGCTAGAGTGATAAGTGTTGTTGTAGGCAAATTCTATGAAAGGCAAGTGGTAAACCCAACTACCACCAAAATAGAAAACACAAGCCCGAAGCATATCTTTCAAGAACCGAATTATCCTTTCTGGTTGCCCATCCATCTGCGGGTTGAAAGAGGTACTAAGGGTTAACTTAGTCCCCAAACCTCTCTAAAATAACCTCCAAAAGTAAGATGATAAAAGACAAACTCGATCAGATAGGAAGAAAACTGGAGTACCATGAAACTTCATGATCTCCTTGATGAACAACTTAGCATAATTCTCTAAAGAGAAATTAGTCCTCACTGGCCAGAAGTGAGCAGACTTAGTCATCCTATCCATGATGACCCAAATCGAATCAAATTGCTGAAGAGATCATGGGAGACCGATAACAAAATCTATATTAATTATCTCCCATTTTCATATGATCCTCCAGTAGAAACAACATGACAAGATAAGTCACAACATTTAACAGAACTCATACTTAGAAAATTTAGCATATAAATGTTGCTCTTTAAGGGTCTATAACACAAGGAAGATGTGATTGGCATAATCTGCCTCACTCTTTGAATACATAAAAATATCATCAACAAAGACAATCATGAATGAATCCAAGAACAGACAGGAAACTTAATTCATAAGACACATAAACATTGTCAAGAAATTAGTCAAACTGAAGGACATCACCAAAAATTCAAAGTGACCATACCACATTTGAAAAGTAGTTTAGGTATATCCACCTCCATAATCTTCAACTAATGATAAGCCGATTGAATATCAATATTAGAAAATAACTTATCACCCTGAAGTTGATCGAACAGATCATCAATCCTTGTAAAAGGATACTTATTCTTCATGGTCAACTTATTCAGTTAGCGATAATCATTACAGATCCGAAGGGATCCATCCTTCTTACGCACAAAAAATAGGAGCACCCCAGAGAGAAATACTAGGGTGGATAAAATCCTTGTCAATAAGATCTTTTAACTTCTTCTTGACTTCTTTCAACTCAGTCGGATCTATTTTGTAAGGAGGGAAAGAAATAGGACAAGTGTCCATAAGAAAATCAATCCCAAAATAAATTTACCTATCGGGAGAAACACCAGAAAAATCATCAGGGAACACCTCAAGAAATTCACAAACCATAGGGACAGTCTACAAAGAAGGATCTTTCAATCGAGAATCCTTAACATGCACTAACTGATAGAGGCACCCTTTAGAAACCAATTTCCGGGCTATAAAATATGAAATAAACATTCCCTTGGGTACTAGGAAACTACCCTCCCATTCAATCACCGGCTCATTTTAGAAATGGAACCTGACCCATCGGGTCCGACAATCACTAGATGCATAGCACGAATGCAACCAATCCATTGCCAAAATTGCATTAAATGTAACCAATCCATTGCCAAAATCATATCAAAGTCTAACATATCTAACTCTATAAGATCTTTCTAGGTCTCCCTACCATAGACTGACATAACACAAGCCCTATAGACATTTCTAGCCACAATGGTGTCACCCACCATGGTCGGCATAGAGAAAAGGTCCAAAATACATTCAGGATCAAAAACAGAATAGATAGCCACATAAGGGGTCACATAAGAGAGGTATACCCAAGATCCAGTAGATAATATACATCATTACAGAAGATTTTGAGCATACCAGTAACAACAATGGGGAATGCCTCAGAATCTTAGCGGGTGGCAAAAGCATACAGGCAGTTTTGACCAGTGCTAGAGCCCAAAACAGACGCAGCTCCATTTGGTGCGGGAGTTGATAAAGTACTAACAAAAATCTTATTTTCCCCAGGAGCAACCTTAAAAGGATAATCTCTATGCATATGACCAATCTTACCATATATAAAACACTTGTTCCTCCCCTCCTCAATAACACCACGGTGCACCTAACCACAAAATCTATAAGGAGGGTACAATGGAGCAGACTTAGCTCCAATAGGCTGGGGTTGGTCTCCTAGTTCTCTAAACCCACTATTATACTAAGAATGAGAATTAATCGATGTCTTTGGATAAGAAGCACTACCCATAGAATAAGAACTAAAATTGCTACACTTTTTCTTAGACCATTTTCCACCGTCTCTACCTCTTTATTGCTAACCTCCACCCTGATCCAAATAGCGAAACTTCTTATTCTCCCTTTCACTCATCTCTGGTTACTTATTTTTTTCCTCATCCACTTGTTGTATATACACCACAGGTCTAGATATGTCGATATCCTTGTTCAACAAGCCAGTCGTCCTCTCCAAAATCAACTCATGGGATAACCTAGAGGTAAACTTTCTCATTCTAGCCCTCATGCAAGACACCAATTTAGGAGCATAACGTGATAACTAATGAAACTTCAATGTATACTCTTTTACCGTCATCTTGCCTTGCTTCAAATTCATGAATTCCTCATCCTTCGCCTCGCTCAACTCCTGAGGAAAGAAACAATCAAGGAAAGTACTAAAGAAATCATCTTATAAAGTAGACTCAACATCATAGCCCTTAGACTGGTCTTACTCCTCATATCATTGATATGCCACATCCTTCAACTAATAAGTTGTGAACTTTACACCTTCCACATCAGTAGAATGCATCACACAAAAGATCTTTTTAATATCATCAATGAAATTTTAAGGATCTTTGCCAACGTTAGAACCAGTGAAAATAGGAGGACTCAACCTCATAAATTGGATAAGTCTAGTGGCCTCAGAGGATGGAGTAATAGTAGCAACACACTAAGTCTTGGAGGCCACAAACTGGGTAAGAAAATAAATCTACTGGAAAAAGTCAACATGAGACACACCAGCTTGGGGTGCCTGAGGAGGGATAGTGGGAACCAGTGGAGCTCCCTTATAGCAATTAGAACTAGTGACCCTCGACTGAGTTTAAACTTCTAGAGTAGGATGAGCTCTGTCCACATTGTCCTCAGATGGGATAGAAGTGTTTCCATGAACATAATATCTTCTAAAAGGCATAGTCAGAAAAACGACATGTGAAAATTAGTGAAAATTCAAGACCTTAAACTCTATAGCTTGAATTAGAACAAAAAGAAATGAAAAATTTCCTAAAAGCCTTGTAACCTCTGTCGTATAAGTGTGGCTCTCTACACACCCATAAATAAGACTCTACTTAACATGGATTTATTGGATACCCAATGACACCAAACCTAGGATCTGATACCATCTTTGTCATGACATGAACCAGGACCTAGCCATGATGGGTAAGTCAAGTCCCACAGGGGATCAAAGACCACCTCTATGCAGTTAATCAAACCACACAATATCCCCAATGTCAGATGAATTTCAAATATTTAACAAGATAAGTTTAAAGAATAAAGGGTATGTCTATAACCAATAACTATTAGTCGTCTAAAATAATTGACTATCATCACCTAAGTCCACAGTAATCGAATAAATCCTTCTAACACAAAAGTCAAAGCCAGTCTTGGTTGGGACATGTCCCCAACTCCGTCAGCTAATAATAAAAATCCTAATATTAATGATAATGAAAACTATCAACTCAATTCTAAGAATGAAAACTAATGAAATGTCTAAGCCTTTCGAAGAATGAAAGCTCATCACTTCACCACAATGAGCTGATGAACCAAGCCGATCAATCTAACTCTATATAATAAAAGTAGAGGTATCTCTGGTGCCTGCATCGCATAGGGATACAAAATTTGAATATAGTTAGCGGGGTGAACACTAGTATGTAACTCAGGGATAAGAATACCATAATATCGTGATCAATAGTTAAAAATCATTCAAAATTAATGCATATAACAAAACATATATACATATATATCACGTGCTGGGATAGGGAACAAGGCTTAAAATGTGCTTTAAAACTTAGCTTGGATTATGTAGATGAGCTGTCATAACATCAGAAGGTATCTACGAGATATGTGGGCCCAGTTTTCCCCTAGCTAGTAGGGCACCAGCATGTGTGGTTGCATAAACCAAAGGGTACACATATGCATTATGGGGGACTCAAACCTCCCAACATAGCAAGGTAACACAAGCACTAAATCATACAATACAATATGAGGGACTCAAATTGCCCAATAAAGTAATAGTAATAATGGGGACACAAACCACCCAGTCATATAGTCCTCTACGTCCGCATCCGCAGTTTCTAGTATTGGTCCCTCGAGACCTTAACTTTCATCACTCACCTACATAACCCTCATTATAGCTCAATTTAGTCATTTATCACACATTCCCATTCATTGAACCACATTACATAGTAAGGCATACATTGTTGGTATTGCCTTACCAACTACACTTATATATAACATCAACATACCAAGCCAATTACATTACTTAGGGGAATTCGCAATCCCCTTAGTTCAATTAGACATTAACTTGGGGAATCACACAAGCCCTTAAGGTTCAAATCAAAATCATTGTACTTTATTAACATTTTACATTATGCAATAGTTCAAGAGTACTTTAATATGCATACTTTTCATATTCAAAACCAATTTCTCAATATGGAGTTGAGGTCATAAATACTTCAAAAGTCACAAGTTTGGGAAGTCACAATCCCTAGTTTATTCACCATTCCCATTCATCAATTTGATTTTAAGAACCACCACATAAACATAACCCATGTAGGGATAAACATGAAACATTACATAAACAACAGTTATTCAAAACCCTCAAGCTATGTTTTTAAAACCAACCTTAATACCATATGAACAATAGTTTAAAACTTATACTCTTAGAAAATTAATAATTAGGGAAGAGTAACATGCCTGAAATACCAAGTTTCACTAAAAATATTCCACACTTGATCCCTTGGATGGCCTACTTCTTGGAAACCCTAAGTATGGTTGCTCCAAAGAATTTAAGAGAGCTTTGGAAATGTTTCAGTATGTTATGAATAAGAAATAACCCTTCTTAAGTGTTTTTGAACATGTGGATTTACTTAGATGAGAAGGGAATTATCCAAAGTGCCCTCAATTTAAAAACTAAAATTTAGTGGTCAGTGACTACAGGTTACTATACGACTCGTATAGACTCATTACGACTGGTCACCACAAGCCGTAGCCAAGATAGTCTCCAAGATACTCACAATTTGATAACTTTATGACTTAACCTATATGACTCGTAATGGGAGCCTATGACTCATAGGGTCAAGTCATAGTTAACCAAGTAACCATTTGAGGTATACACTGGACACCCTATGATTTGCACCTAACAACTCATAACAAGTCCTTATGACTCATAGTGACCCACTCATACTCAGAGCAGAACTAAGCCATACACTTACTGATGTGGTTACAATTTGAGTCCACTCAATCATAAAGACTCTCTACGACTCGGTAGATTTTCAAGGACCAGAAACCCAAGTCATTACGACATCCCTATTGAAGATATTAGCATTTGTGCCATAAATTATGTTAGAAGTCATAAAGGCTCATTATGTTGACGCTGCACTGAGTCAGTAGAAACGTATGTTGAAGTCAACATCTATCAACAACCTCGCATTGTTCATCTGGGAAAGAACAAAGTAAAGGAATGTACTTGAGGCTCATAGTAATACGAACACACAATAATGTGTCAAGAATAGAATTTCCTTAGAATTTCCTGTAGCCTCCCGAGTATAGGTTATGGACATCTCCATACTAATCTACAGGACTCTACAATACACTTAGCGTGTGTACCAATACACTATTAAACCTAGGCTCTTATACCAATTTGTCACGACTCAATTTCTCAGGTCATGATAGTACCCACTATAACCCACCAGTAGGTAAGCCAACATTGTAGTCCTGAAATACTAGTAACAAACTACTAAGAGAAAAGAAGGAAAAATGTGAAATAAATAATGTAAAATACTAAAATATGTAGGATAGTCCGAAAACCTAGTAGAATCAGTACAAGAGTTGCTGATATAATAAGACTACAAAATAAGGTGCTAAATGAATATACTGATACAACCAAACTCTAAATACAATATAGAGATTAGTTTAGTACATAAGAGAGAGAATAGAAATACTTTGAATACTAGAAGGTCACCCTATGTCTCTGATCCATAGCCACTCCGCACGACTCACACAAAAATAGTGAGAACCCTTACTATGATTTGCATGCTGCAGAAGTATAGTATAAGTACCAAACATATGGTATAAAGTATAAAACTGCCGACTGAGATCCAATGATAATGCAAATATACATAACATGCAAGAAAAAATGTAAACTACAATCAAATAGCCAAGAAACTAACACAATAAGGCTAAGGAAACCATAAATATAAGCTATCCTATTCTAGCCATACTCTAAGATGTAAGCACCATATCGTTTATCACTGGCCAATATACAAATAAGGAGTGAAAGATGGATATATAATAGTATACAAGGCCGAGAAATGGATATACAACTTGAATAAATAATGGAAGGAAGGCATATATGATAATACCATGACTACACATAGATAAATATACATACGTATATATAAATAAGGCTTACTCAGTATTATTACATAAGTAATCACACTAGCATCTTGAGGCCTCATGATTATAGTAGGAACTATTAATAACATAATTAGGGTCTAAAACCACAATGCCTAACCATGGAATAGTCATGCATGATGATATAATGATTAGAATCAATAATTAGAATCATACCTCGAATATCAATACCAGTCCAATAATACAACATGTTATGAGCTAATCATAATAACAATAATGATATAAAGTACTGGATACACCCAACAAATGATACCAAAATTAGGCCCCATAATTCAAAAGGGCCAATCAGCACAAGCAATATATCATAAGCAATACTCATCACGTATACTGATGTAACCCATAATAAGGCCAATTGATATAGGCATATACTAGTGATAAGCAATGTGCATGCAAGGATAAATGGAAAAAGAATCCATAATATTAAAACTGATCCAAGTACTATTATATAACCTAGTGTATACATCTTCTCCAACTCGACGACTCGTAGAGATAGGACCTACGAAAACCTCTCTTCTCTGGCATGATGGCTCATGGATGGAGGGGCCCATAAGGGGTTTGAGATTACCCGTATATATCGACCTGGTCCCAATCTAGGATTTCCAATAACAACCAGTATCATCAGTAATTCAGTCTATCCAGTATCTTATTTACATAGATAATTCATGGGATAAAATCATGGCTAAAAAGGTATAAGTCCATAAATCTATTTCCTGGGTTAAACTCTGGGACTAAATAATCATAAAAACATAGAAAGGGTTGAAATCTCTCTGAATCAAGGTACATAGTAGCGAAAAACCCCGACAAAGTCTATTTTGATCAAATCTCTAAATCATCATTTTTAGTCTTAGAGTCTCATAAGTTACTCATTAAGATAGTTCGATTCCCATTATAAAGAAATTTGTTTTGAAAGTGAAAAGTGGGAATAAAAGTTTTTATAGGAAAAAGATTAATAAAACCATATTTTTAGTTGGAATCATACCATTTACTATCTAAGTGATCATGAATGTATCGATTCGATGCATGCCATCATTAGTATCAAAACAATATGATTATAAGTATTAATATGGCTATAAACTTTGGCCACTTCCTTTACAAGGATAAAATGCTTCTCGAAATCCAACCCATATCATTATCATGACCTTAGGCCTAATAAAATATATGCAACATAACCATAGCCTTATAACCTGGGAAAACCATCACAATCTATCGAGTGACACACTAATCATTATACTAAAGGCTTATTAGTCTCAACTATGCCTAATATACAAATAATCTAAGGTATTAAGATCATAAAAGCATAATAAGTATTTCACCTTAAGGGTCAATTACCCTTATAGCCCCCAAATTCATAATTTAGGCTAAGTCATCGTGTTATACCCAAAATCACATCCTAGCATCCCTATATAACATAAAACATATATAAAATATCATCTCAAGAAAAAGAAGAAGAAGAAGAGTAGATAGAATCCTACCATAATACCAAACCACAAATCCTTAAATCGCCCATAAATCATCAGCCTTTTCTCCACGAACTTGAAATACCTATCAAACTAGTAATACACACATTTTTATGAGTAAAATAAGACCCATATTACTACATTAAGGGTCGGGTCAAAATTTAAGTCAAGAATGAGCTTGTAGGACCCACAAATGGAATCTAAAAAAGTGAATATATCACGAGGTCCCCCGAAGGACAAGAAATGTATGCTCAAAAGTTAAGCACAAATAGAGCGTAAATTGAGTCTCAAATCAACCCTTAAAGTTTAGGAATTCAACTAACAATTTCTAAGAATTTTACCATGAATTATGATTGAAATTGAAGGGAAAATTAACAGGAAATGACCAAGGACAGTTAGGATAGCATACCTTAGCTTCGGTGGATGATTTCCCACTTTTTTCTCTCTTTGAGTTGTCAATTTAGTGTCAAAATGATGGAAAAAATTATGATAAATTAGGTGGGGAAAATGGGATTAAAAGTACTACAGGTGCCGCTAAAGTGGACACATGGGGTCTAAAGCACCTACCGCTAAAGTGGCATCTCGACTACTTTAGCGGTCTGGCAAAAAGTCATGGGTACCACTAAAGTAGGCACCACTTTGGTAGCCATCGGGTGTTAAAGAGAACCAATGCTAATAGGACAGGGGCACTAAAGTATCCTAATAGGTGCTTAAGTAGTCCTATCAAGTGCCTTACACCAAATTTTTGCCATGTCCAAAACGAACTCTGACCTGTTCCTTGGGATTCGTTTGGAACTAGTGAACCAAATAAAATATGCTACCATACATAATTTGATGTAGTAAACTCAATAGAACCATCAAAACTTTTATTTAAGATCATTTTGACTAAGTGTGGGGCCCACACCTATTATTCCATTTTCCACATAATTAGCCCAATAGCTTAAAACGAGTTCAGAAGCCTCAAGAACTAAACCAAGGTTCCTTTTATCTTAAGATTAACATTCTAGAGTTGATGACACTATTGGAATTCACATCTTAGGTCCTCTACTAGGATTTTTTGTTCGAGACCAAATCCTAAATAGTGAAAGCTCCAAAATTAGGAAATAAACCTAAAATCCAAACAAACTGTCCAATAACCAAACCAACAGTTCTATTATATCATAAATGAACTGCGAACACTACAGAAAGTCTTGAAATACCAGAATTGCCTACAAATTAAGGAAAAGACCTGGAGGGTCATTATAATAAATTATCCCGAAAACTAGTATCACAATGTATGAATCATCTAAATACAACTCCACGTCTGAAAATATAATTGAAAATGTGAAAAACTACAAGTTTGTCTCTAAATACAAAATAATACATAAACTAGATAGGAGGAGGTCTAATGTCAACTCTGAAGGCATAGAGCGGCCAATACCATGAAATGTCAAAATCATCTCACAAAATTAGATGATGCATAATGCACTCGTACCTGGATTTACACTAAAATGGCATAATAGGGATGAGTATGGTCCACTTATACTTAGTTTGTATCATAGGCCAATTGATCAAAGTAGAAAATAACATACATAAAAATATAATATGAGCATATCACCGTCAATAAAAAAATATCCCAAATGGTAGCTTACACCATCTTCAATAATATTTTTAAAGATAGCACATTATCAAGAAAATAGGTATGTAAAGGAACAAAACAGGTATGAATCGAATTAAGCATAAAAGTACAACACTGAAGATGCATAATGTATGAAATACAATTATGATAATAATAATAATATGATGTGACTAAGGTTATTGCATAGCCTCATATACACCTATCGAGCCTCAATGCTTTCAAATAGGACACTTGGGAGGTTCATAACCCATATATTATCTCAATACTCAATCATAATCTTGATATCTATATCTCCTCTCCGACTCATGGGCTATAGTAGAGGGTTTTGTAAAAATATCTCATTTCTGTCAAAATCAATATTTCCACAATGGGACTAATATCTTATAAATGTATGTATCATATGAGGATGTAATTCTCACAACCAAACTAGTATAAAGCTCTCAAAATCCATTTAATACATATATATGTGAGCTCATAATCCAGTTAGTATATATCAACCAACCATGGTTTGGTATAAGCAATGTACTATTAGAGAGAAAAATCCAAGTAAGACATCACTAATACCATATTAACCCCAACTTAGGAGATTCTATCATGGAGGAAGCAACAAGATACCTATAATCCAATAATATCATATAAGTCTCCCACACGAGCCACACATATGTAAATATCGTATCAAATCACCAACAATAATAATATAAGCCCCCACACGAGCACAAAATAATACAATATTATTTTCATGGTTATTACTTGTACCTATAGCGTGCCTTTACATAAATTTTAACTATCCAGTCCTGTTTAAAGAAAGTTAAGCCATAACCTACCCCATGACGATAAAATCAAATCCTAAAACCTTTGACATAGAGCTTTCCCCTATAGAATGGCCTTGGAATCAACTAAAATATACAAATATATTCTACACATTAAAAGAAAGCCAATGATACCCATAATACTTATTTTCAAATCAAGGTGAAAATAGACCCCCGAAATGGGTTTTCAAAATGAAAGGGTAAAGCCAAAACTTTTGTTTATAAATACCTTACCCATGATCAAGGAAGTCATAGGAGAAAACACCAGTAAAAATGTTTTAAAATGGGGTTTCAATTAAAGAAAAATAATTTTAGGTCTACCAGGCCAAAATTCCCAAATTCTAGTTTTGAAAGTACGATTTAACGGGTTTCAGGTAACAATAATAAAAGTAAAATAATTGAAATAGTGATTTGGATCTTATCCAAGATAAAAAATGGAAGAAATTATCCAAAACCCTCTTACCAAAATCTCAAAGTCTCAAAAATAAAAGAAAAATTGCAAAATCACTATATATATTAACCCAACGTTGACTACTAAAGTAGTCAAATAACCACTTAAGCGATCACCATTTTAGCATGGGTCAATTGCTAAAGTTGTCCAGCTCTAAAAGGGTTGACTGCTAAAGCGGTCCCTTATTGCTAAAGTGGAGGCTGCTAAAGCAGCTAGGGTTGCTTTAGTGAAACTTGGGCTACCAGTTAGGCCTGCACTTTAGTAGTGCCTGGGCCGCTAAAGCAGCAGCACCAAAATTTTGGCACACCAGCAACTTTACTAAAACTGCAAAGTTCTAGAACAAGCCCTCGGGATTCATTCAAAATTCCGTGAAGGCAAAGAAAATATTCTACTAGACTAAATTTGATGTTTCAAACCCAACGGTGACATCATATTTTTTAAAAGAGGTTGGTTTTACAAAGTTGACGTCCGAGACCTAATTTCATAATTTTCTGAATCAAGGGTCAAAATGATTCCAAGAGTTGTAAAATTGAACCAACTATGCTACCAAACCAAAATCAACATTTTATATCTACTACGCAGTTTATTTTTTCTTTCAATAAACAGAATGACAAAGGTTGACTGTAATGACCTAATATTTAGTTATTTTTATAAAATATTAAGTTCTTTATGATTTTACCATTTTACCTCTCCTCTCTATTGCTTTTTGGTATTTTTGAGGTATGAGGATGATTGGCTCAAAATTTGTGTGATTTTATGATTTTTGGGGGTTAAAAGGCTTTATAATTGACATCGATCAAAATCTATTATTTTGTGTGTTAGATATCAAAAAATATTATGTTAATAAATTTACAACGTCGATTTTAGGTTGGCAACATGGTTGGTGTGATTTTATGACTTTGGTATCTCATTTCAACCCTTGATCAAAAATAGTGTAAATAGGATCATGGGGGTTAATTTTGTGATAATGACTCTTTTTGTATATTTAATTATTCCATTAGATCCTAAACATGTTGTACAATTAATTTTCACTATTGGACCATGTTCATAGAGTTTTGAATGAGTTTTGGGGGTCCAAAATAAATTTTAAAGGTTGTTGGTACTAGTGTAGGCACTAAATCGGATGTTCAATTGCTATAGAGACCTTTGACCAGGCTACTTTAGCAGCCATCGGTGATGGTTAAGACCAAAATCAAACCAATTTTGTATTGTTGACATTTTTAGAGCTAGGAAACTCCTATTTTCATGATTTTTGATGTGTTTTTCTCGTATAATCATTGTCTATCATTTTATAACTCCATTTCTCTCATTTAATAAGAACTTATGTTTTAGTTTTTGTGATTTCTACCCAAGTTGAGAATTAAAACCCTAATTTTACCATTTTTGGAGCTTGCGAGCTTGGATTTGGACGATTCCAAAGGGATTTTAGATATTTCTTCCATGGATAGGTTTCTAATGTTATAATTAGTATTTTTCCCTCGATTTCATCTTCAAAATAACTTAAAATTCTTTATTTCAAAATGGATTTCGAGGGGGTTTTGTTGGTAAATCTTGAAAATAGTTTTTCTTTGACTTGAACCTCATTTCTAACTTATTTTCACATGGATTTTTAATTTTAGACTCCTACAAGTATGGGGAACACATTTTTAAAATAAACTTAAAATGTTACCCTTGTTTTTTGAAACCCAATTTGACTCAATATGGAAATGGGCAATGTAGGGATCATTGGCTTTTTTTTATGTGTAGATTTAATATTTTTATATTTTAGTTCATTTTAATGTCATTTGTGAGGATAAGGATTTATAGTTTGAGTTTTTTGTACTGGGATTCCATTATTCAAGGTAGGTTATGGCTTAAATTTCTCCATACTGGGTTAGGTAGTTAATATTAGTGTAAAATTATGTTACGGGCATGAGAACGGATCATTAAATGGTTTTATTGTTGTTGTTTTCCTGTGTAGAGGCCTATGTTATTATTATTTGATGGTTTTGAGATATTATTTCTATGTGTGACCATATGGGGTCATATATGATGTGGTTGGTTTTATGTATGTTTATTTGATTGTATTTTTTTTGTGAAAAGCCTAAATTGGAAATTATGTGGTAACAATAGCATATTTTTGTGTATTTTACTCTATCGGAATAGAGATTACATTAGATTCATGGATATTCGTCCTTATTGAGTGGATTTTGGCCCACATGGTTGGTATAATGGTTGGATTTAGAAATTATAATTCTGATCAATTGTGAGCATTACATCCTTATATCATATACATTCATGAGACATTGGTACTACCGTGGAAATACTAAAAACTCTAGTTTTTTCTAATAGAAAATATGATATCTTTAAAAAAACTGCTGATGTATGTGTTAGAGAGGAGTTGTAATACTAGATTGGTATTGGATATTGTATTGTATATGGGTTGCGAACCCCCTATTGGTCCTACCTTGGGAAAACATCTCGATGGGTGTATAAGGAGGTTGTGTGACAACCTCAGGCATATTATCATCATACTCATTGCATCTTATACTTTATGCACCTGCTTTCATTGTACGTTGTGCTTGTTTAATATCTTATGTCACACATATATTCATGAAACATTGGTAACACTATGGAAATACTAGAAATATTGGCTTTTATAATAAAAATGTGACATCCTTAGAAACCCTTTTACTGATGTATGTGCCAAAGAGTAGTTTTAGATATTGGTATTGGATATTGGATTATATATAGGTTGTATAAGCCCCCATAAGTCCTACCTTGAAGTACGCTTGATAAGTGTATACGGAGGTTGGGCGATAACCTCATACATCAAATTATTATCATCATTATTATCATCATCATCTTCTTCTTCTTCATTGCATTTTATACTTTGTGTACATTTGATGTTATAGTTGCACTTTTGATATGATATTTATCTATTTTTATCTTTTTCTATGTTTAATTTAATGTTTTTCCATTGTGTTTCTTTCTTGTACTTGTATTAGATATATGTGCATATTGTAGATCTATTTGTGGATATAGTGTGGAGTACCATTTGGGACATATTTTGATTCCAAGTGATGTGCCCATCGTGTGTATTTTATATTCTTTATTTTCTACTTTGCTTAATCGACCTATGATACCTACTTAGTAGAAGTGGACCGAGCTCACTTTTACTATACCTTTTGGTATAGATCTAGGTATGAGTGCATCACATGATAGATGATTCAGGCAGTATCTGAAGTATATTTGAGGTAGCAGTCAATATATGATTTTAGAGTTGATCTACTACCTTTTCTTTATTAGCTCATGTCTTATTTTGTATTCAAAGATAGATTTTGATCTTTTTAGACTATTATTGTATTTTTTTACATTCAGGATATATTTAGTAGTTTTTACACTATGACACTAGGTTTTAGGATATTGTGTGGTATCTTCAATTTTGTACTTCTACTATTATCATATTTGTATGGTTTGTCTTTGTTCTAGAAGCCTTACCTTGGGTTTTGGTATTGATTTGTCATTTCATATTAGTTTGGGTGATTAGCTTACTTTTCAAGTCTTGTCGCAATAAGTTCTATCATGACCCTTGGTTTTTAAATCGTGAAAAATTATTGTCAAAGTAGCTAGGTCCATTGGTCTCATTAGTGTAAGAATGGGATGTCTAGTTGAGTCTCGCAGATTGATATATAGACATTTATATCAATCTTCAAGAGGCTATAAGATGTTTTTAGTATACTTTTCTTAATTCATTTTATAGTGTGAGTGTTTCTTATCTTGTGATCTAAATAGTGTTTTTCTCTATAATGTGCTTGTATCTGAGTATGGTATTCTGAGATAAGGATTTCAGCCTTCATCTATGTTACCTCCTCAGGTGGGTTCTCAGTCAGCCAGATTTACTATGCTTTTTTATTATTATGAGCACAACTATATCTTCTAGAGATTAGAAGAGGTTTGAGAGTTTTACTCATTTAGGTCCTCTTAGGTTTAGTTATGTTGTAGGTGAGGATGCTTATGAGTTTGTGATTGATTATTGTGAGAACTTTCCTAACCTTGGTTCTATTAAGTTGTATGGGCCACTTATACTACTTAATAGTTGAGAGATACAACTAGGGATTGGTGGAGGTCACTTTTTAGTTCTAGACCTTTTGGTACCCCAAAGATAACTTAGGTTAGTTTGTTGAGTCTTTTTTATAGGTTCATGCAATACAGTTTGAGGGATCATATGATAAATGAGTTTGATCGCTTGGATCAAGACTCTATGACTATTGTAAAGTATAAGGAACATTTCTATGCCTTGTCTAGATGTTTTTATGCCAGCATTGCCACTGAGTTTGAGATAATTTGAAAGTTTGTGAAGGGATTAGATATTTCTATTCAGCTATCTATGACTCAAATAGTAGTGTATATGGTATCACTTCAGAGTATATTATATCATTCTAAGATGACTAAGTTTATTATTTGAGTGTCTCAGGGAGGCGCCAAGAGAGTGCATGGTCAGGGAGAGTTCAAAAGTTAAACTCCTTGAGATAGAGATTCTAGAAGCTTCTATCGCTATCATGGTAGACTAGTGTAGGTAGTCTTATAAGGTTCAATTAGTGGTTCTTCTATATTAGTGCTTCAGGTTTTGATTTTACTAGTGAACCTATTGCCATGCCTATTTATATATCTACCCCTATAGGAGACTCCTTAGTGGTCGATCGGTGTACCGATCTTGTGTTGTGAATTTTGCTGGCATTAGACTTTGTAGATCTACTTGTTCTATAAATGGTAGATTTTGATGTTATTTTGGGTATGGATTGGTCGGCTCCTTATCATGATGTCCTGGACTATTGTACTAAGACTGTGACTTTAGCTTTGTCAGGTATGAGAAGGATAGCTTAGAAGGGTGTGCTTTATTTGGGTCCCAAGAGATTTATATCTTTTCTTTAGTCTTATCACTTGGTTGAGATGGGATGTTTGTCATATTTGACTCATGTGTGTGATACTAGTGTTGCTTCTTCTCTTACATTAGATCGTATTCATATTGTCTATGAGTTCATGGGTGTTCTCCCAACGATTTTGCCTGGTATTCCTTTGAATCATGATTTTAACTTTGCTATTGATGTTGAGTCAAGCACCAAGCCCATTTCAATTTCTCCTTATAGGATGTACCAATAGAGTTGAACGAATTAAAGGACTTATTACAAGAGTTGTTGGATAAAGAATTTATCTGACCTAGTATATCCGTTTAGGGTGCACCTTTTTTTGTGATGAAATATGATGGGTTTATGCATATGTGTATTGATTATTGATAGTTGATCAAGGTTATAATTAAGAATAAGTATCCTCTTTTCTGTATTGATGATTTATTTGATCAATTTCAGCGTGTTTTGGTGTTTTCAAAGATTGATTTGAGGTTTGAGTATCACCTATTGAGGATTAGAGCTTTCAATATTTCGAAGACAACTTTATAGTCTCAATATGGTCATTATGAGTTCTTGGTCATGTTCTTTAGGTTGACTAATTCCCCAACAGTATTCATACAGCTGATGAACCAGGTATTTTTATTATATCTGAAGTATTTTGTAATTATATTTATAGGTGATATCTTTATTTATTCTAAGAATGGGGCCGATCATAAGAAGCATCTACTGATTATGCTTCAGAGATTGAGGGATGAGAAGTTGTATGCTAAGTTCTCTAATTGTGAGTTTTGGTTGAAGTCTATTTGTTTCTTGGGTCATATGGTGACCAATAATGGTATTATGGTTGATCCGACCAAAATTGCAGTGGTTTGTGGTTTGGATAGGCCTGCATACCCCACTTAGGTATGGATTTTTATTTTTTAGCAAGTTATTATTAACATTTTGGTGAGGGTTTTTTATCTATTGCATCTCTATTGACCAAGCTAACTCAGAAGAATATTTTCTTTTAGTGGTCTGATGCTTGTAAGGTGGGCTTTTAAAAGTGCAAGAATTTGTTTACCTCAGCTCTTATCTTGAGTTTGCCCAAAAAGGGTGTGGGATTTACCTTCTTTTGTAATACTTCAAGTGTTGGTATAGCTGTTGTATTGATGCAGGAGGGTAAGGTGATTGTGTATGCTTCTCGTTGGTTGAATCCCCATAAGAGAAATTACCCTACTAATGATTTGAAATTGTGCGCGGTTGTTTTTTCTTTGAATTTGTGGAGGCACTACTTATTTGAAATCCTTTCTGAGATTTTCTCATATCATCATAGTCTTTAGTAGTTTCTCACCTAATGGGATTATAATATGAGGTAGCGTTGTTGACTTGAGGTACTTAAGGATTACGACTTAAGTATTCTTTATCATCCAGGAAAGACTAATATGGTTATGTATGAATTGGGTTGGATGTTGACTAGCATGGTTAGCATGGCACATCTTTTGACCCTGGAGAGGCCTTTGGCCTTAGAGGTTCAGTGTTTGGCTAACCAAATGGCTAGGATTGATATTTTGACACGTTGATGTGTTTTGGCATTTGTTGATGCTAGTTATTTCTTGATGGAGAAAATTTAGGCTTATCAGTTTGATGATGCTAGGTTTAGAGTAATTCGGGATAAGGTGTTGAGTGGTGAGATTAAGGAACCCTCACTTGATTCAGATGGTGTTTTATGGATTGAAGGCTAAGTTTGTACGCAAAGAGTGTGTGATTGGATTAGATAGATTTTTAAGGAGGATTATTTTTTAGGTATTCTATTCATCCAGGAGTGACTAAGATGTATCATGATTTGAGACAACATTACTGGAAGGGTGGTATGAGGAATGATGTAGCAAATTTTATAGCTCATTGCCTATGTTGATAGTAGGTAAAGGTCAAGCATTTGAGGATTTGTGGTTTTCTTTAGAGGTTACCTATTCTCGAGTGTAAATGGAAATAAATCACTATAGGCTTCATGACAGGGTTGCCTCGTACTTTTTGTGGTTCTGATAGCGTTTGGGCCATTGTGGATCGATTGACCAAATATGCTTATTTCTTTTTAGTTCATGTTTCCTTTAGTGCTGAGAGGTTAGACCATAGCTATATTCGGTAGATAGTTTGCCTTCATGGCGTACCAGTGTCTATCATCTTACATAGAGGTTCAGTGTTCACATCCCACTTTTGGAAGAATTTTTCAGAGGAGTTGGGTACTCAGGTTCATCTTAGTACAACCTTTTACCTCCAAAATGGTGGTCAGTCAATGAGGACTATTTTGTGTTTGAAGGATATTCTCTTCACTTGGGAGATCAATTTTGGTGGTTAGTGGAAGCAACATCTAGCTTTAGTGGAGTTTACGTATAATAATAGCTACCACTCTAGTATTAAGATGGCTCCTTTTGAGGCTTTGTATGGTAGGCATTGTTTCTCTATAGTTATTTTTTGAGGTTTTTAAGAATACCTCAAGGTACAGACTTGCTTCGTGAGTCTTTTGATAGAGTTTGGATCATTTAGGATAAACTTCGAGGGGATCAAAGTAGGTATATGTGCTATACAGATTGTAGACTTCATTCCTTGAGATTTAGTGATAGTGATTGATTCTTTCTTTATGTGTCTCCCATGAAATATGTGATAAGGTTTGGGAAGAGGGGAAATCTTAGCCCCATGTATATTAGACCATTTGAGATTCTTCATTCTATCGGAGATGTGGCTTACGAGTTAGCACTACCCCCAGATTTATCAGTTGTTCTTTCAGTTTTTCATGTTTCCATGTTTTGGTGTTAAATTCTTGATGAATATCATGTCATTTGTTGGGATTTAGTCCAGCTAGATGAGAGATTGCCTATTGTTGAGGAGCCTGTCTCCATTCTAGCCAGGAATGTTAGACGGTTGCTTTCTAGAGATATTCTAGTAGTTAAGGTCTAGTGGAGATATCAACCTATAAATAAATCTACTTAAGAGGTTGAGTATGATATGTGTGGTGGTTATCCTTAACTTTTTGCGGTTTCACATATTTCTCTTACCTCTAGTTCGAGAAGGAACTGGATTCTTAGTGGTGGATGATGTAATGAACTAATTTTTGGTGATTTTTATGAAATATTTGTTTCTATATAATTTGGCTACTTTACCCCCTCCCCGTCATTGCTTTATGGTATTTTTGGGCTGTGGAGATGATTGGCTCAATTTTCAATGTATTTTAGTGTAATTTGTGTGAGTTTATGATTTTTGGATGTTAAAAAAGGTTTTATAGTTGACTTTAGTCAACATTTTTTATTCTGTACATCGGATAGCAAAATAAACTGTGTCAATAGATTTGGAATGTCGATTTTATATTGTTAACATGGTTGGTGTGAATTTCCTAAAGCTGCTGGAGAAAGGAATGATTCTTTAGCCAGTTCTGCAATCTTATCATTTTCGGGCTCCCCTTTGCCAAACAGGAGTATTACCTCCACACTGGAAATGTCAAAAGCAGGGGCTTTCTCACAGCAGCAAGGAGCAAGGAATTTTCAATCTGGAAGTTTACCGCATTTCCGTATCTCTAACTTGCCAAAAGGAACTTCAGTCAGTAATGATGAATTCAAATATGGTTTTCCATCCGATGGCTTGTCTACTACAACGTATAGGTGGTGGGGAAACAAGAGTCCTGATCGTAATGAGGATAGCAAACTGAATGATGATAATGCCAAAAACAACACGGAGCAACCAGAAAATATAACAGAGAAATCCGAATGCCAGACAAGTGTGGATTCCAGGGGAACGACTTTACTGACTGATGTGAGGAAACGAGCTGTCAAAGAGGGGAAAGAAACGCTGAAGCTTGGGGTTTATAGAGGACGTAGTGCAAACATGCTTGATTCAACTAAACGGAAGATTCTTCATCAGGTATTCAAATCGTATTTTCGTGTCCATGGAGACATGAGTAAATGTGAATCATGACAGAGCTAGGACCAAGAATCGTCTTTTCTCGATATGATGGAATGAGCAATGACCATTTCAAGATTCACACGAAGAAGACATGTTACATCTAGATTTTAGTGCTCTATGTGGTACCAAGGCAATTTATATAAATTATCTTTTCGTTGGCTGTACTATGTGTTTGTGTGATATCTCGTGACTTGAGCCGGGGGTCTTTCGGAAACAGCCTTTCTACTTCATCAGAGGTAGAGGTATGGACTGCGTACATCTTACCCCCCCCAGACCCCACTAAGTGGGAATACACTGGGTTTGTTGTTGTTGTTGTTGTTGTATCTTATTTCGACACTTGGCTTGAAAATAGTGTAAATAGGGTCTCGAGGATCAATATTGTAATAATGACCTCTTTTCGTTAATTTGATGATTCCATTGGATTTGGAACATTTTTTACAATCAAATTTTACCATTGGACCATGTTCATAGGGTTTTGAACTATTTTGGGGGGTCAAAAGGAGGTTTTGAAGGATGTTGTTGTCTTTGACCATTTGACGAGGCAACTAGCAGTGAAAGTTCTGCTTAGCAGCCATCGTTGATAGTTTAGACCAAACTCAAACCCATTTCATATTTTTGACATTTTGGATCTAGGAAGCTCCAATTTTGATAATTTTTATTGTATAATCATTGTCTATTAGTTTACAACTCTATTTCTCCTATTTACCAAGAAATTCTTTTGTGATTTCTACCCAAGGTGAGAATCAAAACCCCATTTTCATCGTTTTTAGCTTGGAAGCATTGATTTGGATAATTTTAAAGGGGTTTTTGAGATTTCTTTCATCGTTAAGTTTCTAATCTTATAACTATCATTTTTTCCTCTTGATTTAATCATTAAAAAAACTTCAAATCCTTGATTTTGAAGTGGATTTTGGTGGTTTTATTGGTAAGGCTTGAAAATAGATTTTCTTTGATTTAAACATCATTTTAACTCATTTTTGCATGAATTTTTTGTTGTAGGATCCCATAAGTATGGGGAATATGTTTCTAAAATGAAATTATGATTTTACCATTTTTCTTTGAAAACCCATTTTGGGGGTCCTTTTTGACACCGATCCAAAAATGGGCAATATTGGTATCATTGGCTTTTTTTTATGCGTAGATTCTATGTTCTTAAGTTTTAGTTAATTTTGTTGGTGAGGAGAAGGCTTCGTATTTGGAGCTTTATGGGCTGGAATTCCATTATTTGAGGTAGCTTATGTCTTAACATTCTTCGGACTGGGATGAGTAGTAAATATTTGTGTAAAATCATGTTATGGGTATGAGAACTGATCATAAAATGGTTTTATTATGATGGTGTGCCCATGTAGGAGCCTATGTTGTTTCTATTTGGTAGCTTTGAAAGATTATTTACTATGTGTGATCGTGTGGGTTCATATATGATCGGGTTGGCTGTTTGTATGTTTATTTGATTATATCTTTTCTGTGAAAAAAAACTAAATTGGAAATTATGTGGTATCAATGACATATTGTTGTGTATTTTACTCTATTGGCATAAAAATTACATTGGATCAATGAATGGTGGGAATATTGAGTGGATTTTGGCTCACATGGTTGGTATATTGGTTGGATTTGGAAATTCTTATTTTGGTTGGTTGTGATATATCCTTATATCATATCATTCATCATATATTGGTATCACTGTGGAAATACTGGAAAAGCTGGCTTTTTCTGACAGAAAATGTAACATCTTTAAAAATCCTTTGTTCATATTTGTATATGTTAGCCCCATATTTAAATATTATGTTTTAATAACAACAAACTCACAAACAAATATATACAGGATACACTCAAGAAAGATATTCTAGGAGTAAATCGTGGAGGAATATCTTAGCTGATCTCTACCTACAAGGAAGGTAGTGCTAAATTTTGAAGCGTATCAGTCAAAACATCATTAGATCTAAAAGTATAAGGAAGGTGACTGCCAGTTAATCAAAATTGCATACAACAAAGAACTATGCAAGGAAAGATGATCACACCCGCTACATGGAGATATCTGATATTAACATGTATAGCTGTGAGCTCATGTTTGAGAAAGTAAGGTTGCACCACATGTATAGACATATCTGGTATGGACGTATCTTATGGTGCAATTCCTCAATATAGGAATCAATTCAAATCATTGATTGAGAATAAATCCCCTAGGTTTCCTTATAGAGCAAGAAGCCAATTCAGCTGAAGTCTATAAAAGAGAAGACCGAATACCGAAGACCTCATACAACTTCACAGGAAATTCTTAGTGTGTCTTAATCTTAGTCTCAATAAATCTTTGTTCTTCTTTGTTTGAAATAGTTACAAAAGAGAAAGATCGAGTCAAATTTGTCATACTAGTTGAGGTTGTGTCACAAGATCTGATTAACAAAATAACCTTCAGAACTTGTCTACTACATTTGTACTCGACTCTACTTTGAAAGACTCTAAACCCAAGGAGACTGGAAGTAGGCACTATATTGGTGTTTTGAGGTAGGGTACATCTGTTTGTCATTTACTTGCCTACATGTTTATCTACTTATAAATTTAAACTTAATTTGTTCTGTTCAGTACTCTATTCTGTATGTTAGTTGATTGCCAAGACTTACCAGTCGACTCAGGAAAGATTTTTTCAACTCACCCCCTCTGGAATTTCAGTTGTGATATTGGATTGGTATTGGATATTGGATTCTATATAGGTTGTGACCCCCTCATGGTTCCTACCTCGGGAGCACATCTTGGTAGGTTTATATGGAGGTTGTGCAATAACCTTAGGCATATTATAATCATGCTCATTGTATCTCATACTTATGCACCTACTTTTAAAAAACCCTCTATCGATGTATATGTTAGAGAAGAGTTATTGGTATTGGTATTGGATATTGGATTGTATATGGGTTGACCAACCTATCATGGCGTATACAGAGGTTTCGTGACAACCTCATGTATCACATCATCATCATCATCGTTATCTTCATTGGATTTTACACTGTGTACATTTTGTGTTATATTTACATTCTTGATGTGATATTTATCTATTTGTACCTCTTTATGTGTTTAATTTGATGTCTATCCATTATGTTTCTTTCTTGTACTTGTATTTGGTATATGTGTATATTGAAGAACTAATAGTAGAGATGGTCTGGCCTACCGTTTGGGACATTTTCTGATTGAAGGGGACGTGTCTACAGTATGTATTTTATACTCTTTATTTTCTACTTTGCTCAATCGTCCTATAATACCTAATGAGTACAAGTAGACCATCCAAGTATGAGCGCACCGTATGGTAGCTGATTCAGGCAATATCTGGAATATATTTGAGGTAGCGTTCGATCTACACTTTCAGAGTTCTTTTACTCCCTCTTCTTAACTAGATTAGGTATTATCTTATTTTAGAGACAGATTTTGATCCTTTTTGACTATTATTATATCTTTTGTCATTAGAGATGTATTAAGTAGTTCTTACATTGTGACAATGATGTGCCATGGTTTAATGGCACTTATGATTCTTGCACATGTAGAATATGAATATACTTAAGGCTATTGTGTTGGATATGATGTGTTTTTAGAGTAATTTTGCAGGAAACTAGGTGTTGTAAGCTAAACTGAAAGAAAACAGAATGAAAAGATGAAAACTAACCATTTACCTTGGAACCTACACCCTGTAGGTACTACCTAAAGAACCGACCTGTATTCACTACTTACTTTAAAAAAGAGGTAGACATTGGGGAAAGGATATCACAACAAATATTTGAAGTTAACTGTCAACATAAGCTAATCACCTTTATCTACTTAAGATAACTAATTTTCACCTAATAACTTGAGACTCAAAAGGTAATAGTTAATATGGGATTCAAGATAAGGGTTAGTAAGGTGATTCTCTGAGACTCAAAAGGTAAAGGATAAAATCTATGAATGAGTCCACAAGAAAATTGATGGTATATAACTTATCTGATTCTATAAGCATGATATCGAAATATTTCTATAGTGCATGATAAATCTATAAAGTTAGAATACAGGGGGAACACAAGCCTAGTGTTTGTTTTAGATTGTTTACAACTAAAAACATCTAATTTTCGTCACTTTTTACTATTCCAGCTAATCCTCCCCACCCCTCATTTACTTTTTACACTACCCATTGATTACAGCAAGTTTGAGAGATATATCTGGCCTATTCCTTATTGGATTGACCCCAACTTAGTTGGGTTACTATATTTTGGTATCGACTTCTTTATCCTTCTAAGGAAGTATAGTTTGAGCGATATCAAAATTTATGTGTTGTTGTTGGTGAATACGGTTGCAGATTGATCAATTAAAGTTGTTGAAGTTCATAGGTTTTATTTTTTTCTATATATTTGGCTACTCTTATGGATATGACATATTTACAAAAGAAAATATGTAGTAATCATGACTCCTTATTTATTGATCCTTAGTCTTCAGATATAGTGCATACTGCCAGAGCGTGATTGATATATTATTAGATCATAATGAGAGCATGCTAGACATATTGACGCTCCTAGCAAAACAAAAAGAGGAGTTCAGTCAAATTATTGACAGGTTTGGCTTTGATATTCATAACTTACAAGTAGAATTAAATGTAAAGGTTAATCCATGTATCACCCAATAATTTAGTGATAAGTTGTGTGAGGTAGAGAAAGTTCTTATAAGCCAACTTGAGGAGCTGGAATTGGAGGAGTCTACACTTGCACATACTCTTATGAATGTTGTCACTATTGAGGAGAGCACACTATAGTTTTATGGGGAAGTAAAGAATGATGAAATTCATGAGTTGGGATATATTAGACCTCATTCTAAGAATTTTTTCACATTATGTTTGGATAGTAAGATATTAATCGAGCCTTCTGGGCCAATATAAGAGTGTGAAAGGAGGAGGAATATGTTTATATTCTTGAAATTATTGTGCCAATATTAGGACACTACATTCCTCACTTAAAGGCAAAGAGTTGCAACATGCCCCATCAATTTCTTGGTTATTTTATTTTTATACCACCGCCCCTTGAGCATAATAGGAAATTAAGTAAGCAATTCTAGGTGAAATTCATAATTTTAAAGTGGAAAGAGAAAACTGGAGGCCAACTCTTAGGCTACATTGATGAAGTCTGAGTAATCAATGTACCCATGGGCTTGTTGGTGAAGTCTAAGTAGCCAACATAGCTCTGTCATGCCGAGACATTAAATCATGTGCTTCTTGGGAGGCAACCTAAGGTATTTTATTATTTGTATTCATGAGTATTGTGATTGACATCAGATCTGCGCACCTATGGTACCACAGGTATTTTTCTAACTCTTTTATGTTATAGTGGCCCAATGCATTGGGGATAATACATGTCTTATGTTGATGGCAGGACTACTTATGGGTCTTGATGTCCTCTTACGGTTTTTGTTGTCGTGTCTCTTTTCCCCAAAGTCTGGTTCCTAGTAAAGTTGGCATGTTTAGACCTATTGTATTTTATTTTGTATTCTATTTGTGTTTATCCAGGGGAAATGAGTATTTAAGGTAGTTGATGTAATTTATTTTGATTTATTAAAAAATGATACACCTCCAAAAATATAATTTTTGAACTGTGTGATGTGCATATATGTGTGAACATTGTGAATCTCATTATGGAATTAGAATAGGTGACATAATAATTATAGATAACTTGTGCATGAACCAGATAGGTAGTAGTGTGTGATATAACCTTACGCTATGTCTGTGTGAGATTCTACTTTGTTCCATTTGTGTGTTGAATCAATAACTTGCCTGGTTAGTCTTGCCTAGGTTGTAGGATAGTCGATTAGGAAATGATCATAGTCCATTTTTATATTAGTCCACTTTTATCCAAAATGACCTTCCATGAGGGAATAAGTATCCCTTGATCCCTATTTTTAAGCCTATATAGCCTATTTTTCTTGTTACACATTTCACCTTCCTATTTGTATTACAATGAATCTATTTTGGCTCTGGTCCTCCTTAGACATTGTGACCTTAACTCAGGCAAATTGTCTAAGTTGAAGGGTGGCTATCATAAGGGGTGCGTAATATAAATTAGGTATAAAGAAGGGTAAAATAAGAGAAAAGAAAGTAGTTCTGGGTGTGGTAGAAAAAAATAAAAAAAACAAAAATATGAAAAAGAATGAATAAAAGAAGCCATACCCATCATGAATGTGTAATAAAAGAATAAAAAGGGAGAAATAAGGGTGAAATAAAAGAAATTGGCTCAGTAGTGGACCCCAACGTAAGTGTAGTGCCAAGGAGAATCAGTCACTAAATTCCCATATGTACCATAGTATCCCCCAAGCCTACATTACAAGCCGAGTGAAGTCCTATAGTGATCCTAACCTGAATTTCTGAAAACTTAGGTAAAGAAAGTAAGCGAAAGCCTATGGTATTTGATGTACATTTATTGGAACATCTTTGTGAGTGTGAGTATCTCTTGATACATCGTAACATTGACATGCATGATTTCGTATGAGTGATTGGGACTTCTTTGATGTGAGGGGACTTGTGTTGTGTTGCTAGCTGCTTACTTGTTTGGGTAGTGTAACTTTTACATATGCATGGTTGTCTGTTGCTAATGTAATGTCATATCTTGATTCCCTGGTGTCACATTGTTATGTTTCACAAATACACACAGTTGGTTTTAAAGTGTTTAAATTGAAGAGGGTAATGTGTTTTAAGTTAAAATTAATTATCGACTACCATGGGTATCTTAGGTTTCTCTTGTTAAGCATCATTGTGTCATTTTGTTATGCTTTTGTTACCTGAGGACATGTAATGTTCTGAGTTTAAGGTCTTGATAAGCTATGGTTTTATAGAACTTGCGACGCTTAAACTTGGAGAATATGCGTATACATAAGGCTATTTTGTTGTATTTAATGTGTTTTAGAGTGATTTTGCAGGAAACTAGGTGTTTGAAGCTAATCGGAAGAAAACAGAATGAAAAGCTGAAATGAGTTATCATTCTCATGCAAAATGTGTCTTAACTCATTATTCAAGGAAAAATGATCCTAAGAAGAGGGTAATTTAACACCCTTAAAATTTTGGGTATTTTATTTTGTCCTACCTGTGCTTGAAATATCGATTTTTGACTAAAATTATGTTTGGGGATGTTAAAAGGGTATCTCGGAAGAGTTTCAAAATTTTTTGATGGGGTTCGGGGTGGTTTTGGGTCCCGAAGGCAGTAAGCCTCCGCGATATTTGAGTGCCATGGAGGTTAGTCTCTGCAATAACCTCTGTGACACAGAAGATAATCACCACGATAAGGTTCGTGACATGGAGACTAGACCTCCGCAATAAGGTCAGTGCCACGGTCCTATAGTAATTTTGGGTTGTCCTATTATTTTTAAAATGAGATGCGGGTTAAAGGGGTCCTTTAACCTATAAATGAGTTTTAATCATTATAAAGACCTATTTCTATAAGTTTTCATTATAGGAAGGTCATTCTCATTACTCTCAACCATTCTCTCTCAAATTCCCCTTTTTAAACTCAAGTCTAGTGTTCAAGTAGGTGATCATCTAAGGTCCTAAGGGTGGTGTTTTCTTTGAATTTCTTGTCAATTAAGGCATGTGCCTCTTTTCCTGTACTTATATTTTCTTTATGGAATGAATTGGTTATTATTATGCATGGTTTTTATGTTGGGTTTTGAATATATTTGGTTTAAATGTTTTACCATGATTATTATTGAATTTTTATGAATTAAATTGATAATTTATGAACTCTTTGGGTTCATAGGAATGGTGAATGAATTGAGGGGTACAATGGATTCCCCAAATAACTAGTTTCAGTATGGAAATTGGTAATAACCTCGACCAACTTGCATAATTGGCTTTGGAATATGATTTATCACTTGGTTTAGCTATTCCTTTTGAAACCTTGCATTGCATAAATGGTAAATGAAACATAAATTGGTTTGGTTTGGTTTTCAAATGTTTTGGAAAGGTCTTGGTGGCCACGGTTTTCGTTTAATTGGAAAAATTGGAGTCAAATTTTAATTAGTAGTTTTGTATGGAATAAAGGGATAGACTTGCAAGCTCTAATTTTAATATGACGATATCAACCGGAAATGCCCAATTAAAAGACTCTTTAATAAATGGTTGGAAATGTGTAAATGGTTTTAATATGGGTTTAAAGGGGGGTGTGTAGGAAAACCGTGGCAGGTGGAGGTCCCGGGGGGATCAATACTGGAAACTCATGTTTGCCAACGTGAGGTTTGGTCATGGTGACTATGTGCATGAGACGTACTTTATATTTTGGGGATGGCTTTAGCCTTCTCGGGTTTTCACCGATATGTGCGGCTAACATACATTGGGACCCTTTTATCAGGGTGAGATGAGCACATATAACCCGTGGGTGCCTTTAGGAAGGTAAAACTACATAGTCTAGGTTAATGATTTAAAAATGTATGCGAAACCTTGTTTCGTTTTTTCTCTGACATATGATACACATATATGTATGTATTGCATATAATGTTGTGCATTGGGATTTACTTGTATTCATATTACGGATTATGCCGTTACTTTACTACTTTATCCCTGAGTTACATTCTAGCTCTCCAACCATAACCATCTTCAGATGTTGTATTCCCGCGTGGTGCATGGTCTGAAGGGAAGTCTACCTTTCCTGCATAGTTATGAGGTGTTCATGGTTAGATCGAGAGTTGACTTGAAGTGGTGAGCTTCCATCCTTCGGATGAGTTTATTTCATGTTTTGGTTTCCCTTGTCTTAAATGTTATTTTATAATCAATATTCAGGCTCAAACCAGTAATCATATATTCAATATCATAAGCAATAGCATAATCACTAGCATAATCGATAACATAAGCACTAGCATTATCAGTAAGCCTCAACTCACAATATTTAAACCGTTAACACCTTAAAGTGCCAAAGTTTCTTCATATTACCTCAATAAGAAATTACAAGACATACAACAAGTATATAAAAGGTTTTCTATACCTAACACAAATCTTGATCTAAGATGGGCCAGGGGCCCACTTCAAAATCCCTGAAATCCACTATTAGGCAAATTCTAACCCAAACTAAGCTAAGTTATCTAAAACTAGTTTTAGATGTTAAACAAGCCTTAATTAGACCCAAGATAGAAATTCTACTAATGGTAAAAGCAACTAAGCTAAAGAACCTAAATTACAGTTTTTGAATGGCCTAGAAGGTCCAACTAACCGAAGTATTTCCAATTTGATCACCAACACCTAAAACTCATCCCGAATCTAACATAATATCATAAATATACTATGACATAGCTCAACCTAAGAAGGAGAAAAACCTAGCCTACCTGGATGCCGAAGAAAGCTTGAAGAATCCACTAAATCACTGACTTTCCCTTCAGAGAAGCTTCTGCAAGATGCCAAGCTATCAAAATCATAATCTACTCGTCAACAAGAGAATAATGATACCCATATTGCACCATTGTGCTTCAAGTCCCAAAAATCACACCAAAACCCTATGTTGGCCCATCTACGAAAATCACATTTCCAAAGCTAACCTAATATTACCTCATACTCAATGAGTAGTTACTCTCAAGAATGGGTGAAATTTGTGCTAAATTGGGGCTAAAATCAAGCCAACAAGGTTTAGTGATTTCGAACAAGAAAATGGGAAAATCAACCATGAAATTAGAAGAGTCGTACCTTAAATTCGAAGGAAAATCGCATAATAATCATTACCCAAGCTCCCTAATCACCCACAAGCTTTAACCCCAAGCTTATCCACTCTTTAGGGTTTAAGTCTCACAAGAATGGATGAAGAAATGGGCAAAAATGAGATGAAAATGGTCTATTTATACCCATCCCAGGTACTTAGGTGTCACTATCGCGACCCAGAGCTCACAATCGTAGTATATCATGGCTACAAGGATGAGACGTGATCATTACCTAGAGCACCACAAATATGGCATCTAGGTGTCCTACTAAGGGAGTCGTGATTGTACCCCTTTGGCTCACTATTAACGATAATACCAATTAGAGCTGAGACTTGAAATCCCATTTATGCACAAGGACTGTGCTACTATACCAATTTGATATTCCAGAATCAATGGTGCATTCAAAATTTCCATCTGAGGTTGTTTAGACTAAAAGTAGGTCTCATACCCATATTCTATTTTCTTAACTTTCCGACCAATAGGTCAAAATGAGGTCGGGTGCCTCGGGACCCAAACCAAGAGTCCTCCTAGACAAAAATTGACATTCTAGAGTTGTTGGAATGGTTAGAATTAGTATATGAGGTCATTTGACTGATGTTTTTGCCCAGTAACCATTTGGAACCAGTGAAGACTTCAAAATAAAGAATTGGCTTTAAAAACTAAAATAACTACCCGGTAATCTAATTGTCAGTCCCATTAAGTCATAAATTTCTTGGGGCAGCTACAGGAAAACTCTAACAATAACAATAAGTGGAAATAAAGAAAATGACTTAAAGGGTCATTATAATATCCACTACTAAATGGACTTTCGTCTGCAAAAGTCAAGGATTAGGATGTACTTGAAGTTTCAAATAGCTGAGGTTACTGGGTCCACATCTTGCTCTCAATCTCTGAAGTAGCCTTCTCTACTAGGTAGTGCCTCTACTAAACATTAACTACTATAATTTCCATAGTCCTCAACCACCTGACATTACTAGTCAAAATGAGCTCAGGCTCATCTACGAAGGTCAACCGTTCATCTAGATGGACTGAGTCCCATCTAAACACATCAAAAATATTAGAAATGTATCACCACAACATAAAAATATGGAAAAATAGATGAAAAATAGCAAATTCTGGAGGTAAGACTAACTCATAACCCATCTCGCCAATTGGGCAAAGAATCTTAAAAGGTTTAATATACCTGGGTTGAGCTTACCCTTCCTCCCGAACCTCATCACACCCTTCCTAAGAGACACACGGAGGAATACCCAATCACTAACTCCAAATCTCAAGTCACAAATTCTATGGTGTGCTTAAGCCTTCTACCTACTCTGAAATACTCTCAACCAATCTTAAATCACCCTAACTCTGCCCAATGACTTTTAAGCAAGTCAGTACCATGGTGTCTAATCTTGAAAGTCTCAAACAATCTAATTGGAGAATGACATTACTTACCATATAAAGCCTCTAAAGGCATCATCTCAATACTCAAATGATAACTATATTATATGCAAACTCTACCAATGCTAAGTGTTTCACCCACTGACCTCCAAAATCCATAACATAGGCTTAGAGAATATTCTAGAGAATCAAGTGCTTCCATATCATTCAAAATAAAAATTAGCTGGAACTTTTTCTTCTTTCTTTTACACCTGTCCGCTCTGACTGGCCATATATCTGTGGAGCAAAGGCTATACTAAGGTCCACCTTAGTGCCCAACTTTTTCTAAAAATCTCTTCAAAATCTGGAAGTGAACACAGAACCTCGGTCTAAAATGATAGATATAGGCACACCATGCAAAAAAACTATCTCACTAACATAGATATGGGCCAACCTCTCAGCGCTGAAGGACATTTAAATAGGAATGAAATTTGCTGACTTAGTCAACCAATCTTTAATGACCCAAATTCCATCAAAACCATAAGAAGTGCAAGGCAAACCACTAATGAAATCCATGGTAATTCGCTCCCATTCCAACTCGGGAATAGGCAATCTCTAAATCAAACCACTTAGTCACTGATGTTTATCCATTAACTACTAACAACATAGGCAACAAGCTACAAATTCTACTATATTTCTCTTCATGCCACTCTACTAATAATGTTGCCTCAAATCTCCATACACCTTGGTTGTACCTGGGTGAATAAAATATCTAGAGTTGTGAGCCTCATGCAAAATCCATTGAATAAAAGCAAAAATTGTAGGAACACAAATGCATCTATCAAATATCAAAACATCCTCATAATCTATGGTATCCCTATTGGACTCACCACTCAACACTTGATCGCAAAGAATGTAAAGCCTATTATCCTCAAACTGACGATCTCCAATCTGTTTAAATAACAAAGACCTCTCCTCAACACTAATAAAAATCCTCCTAGTGTATAAAATATCAAGGCGAGCCATCAATTTTGCTAAGGACTGAATATCCCGTGCCAACTTCATTTGAGAAACTGAAATACAGGCCAAACTATTCATACTCAATGTCTTTCATCTCAAGGCATCTACTACCATATTTGCCTTGCTCGGATAATACAAGATGGAGATATAATAATCCTTAAGAAACTCCATCCTTCTACAATGTCAGGCATTAAGCTCTGATTGGGTCATACGATGCTAAAGATAATGATAATTGGTGAAAATATCACAATGTCCCCCATAAAGATAATGCTACTAAATCTCACGCACAAAATTACTGCCGCTAACTCCAAATCATGAGTGGGGTAGTTTTGCTCATGCCCATAAGTTGTCTTGAAGAATAAGCAATAACACGACCCACTATATCAAAAACATAACCCAAGCCAATACTAGAAGCATCACAATACTTGGTGAATCCCTAACCCTCAATAGAAAGAGCCAAAATAAAGGATGAAGTAAGAAACTCTTTGAGCTTTCCAAAGCTTGACTCACACTTCTTGGACCATAAAAAAGGAACCTCTTTATGAGATAATCTGGTCATAGGTACTGAAACAGTAGCAAAAACCTCAATGAATCATTTGTAATAACCGATAAAACTAATAAATCTACAAAACTCGATTAGAGATGTTGGCCTAGCCCAATCATGAATGGCCTCAATCTTTGTCGGGTCTACCATAATCCCATCCTTAACACCACATGCCCATGGAATGTCATCATGTCGAGCCAAAACTCCCACTTAGAGAACTTAGGAAAAAATACATGATCTCTCAAAGCCTGGAGCACAACCTGAATTATTGTGCAAGCTTCTCTCTACTCCCTGAATACAGAAGGATGTCATTGATGAACACAATCATGAAGGAATCCAAATAAGGCTTGAACACTTTGTTCATTAAATCAATGAATGTGACTGCGCATTAGTCAACCCAAAATACATTAGTAGGAAATCATAATGACCATAACGGTCCTAAAAGTTGTCTTTTGGATATCCTTGGCTTGAATCCTTGACTATGCACCTAAAAGCTAGTCAAAGAAATTATTAATGAGAGGTAAAGGACAATGTTTCTTCACCGTTACCTTATTAATATGCATATAATGATACATATCTATATGGCACCATATTTATTCTTCACAAACAACACAGGAGTTTGTTGTACCCAAGAACACATGTAAGTGTACGTGGTCTCACCAAGTAGTAAAGTGGCCTTAAATAAAGCCGAATATCGATCTCTTAGAGACTTGAGTTGATAACTATCTAAATCATGGTTAACTATTGAGATTAAATTAGTGTAATAATAACCAAAAGATTTTGAAAGGTTATAATTAAAAGAAAACTAAAATAATGCAGAAGAGTAAAGACTTTGGACAATCAATGGATGAAAACTCGGGGTTAAAACACTACGAGAAATCATAGTAAGCTATTAAACTTCATTGATTAGATTACTTATCTTGTTTGTTGATTCACATGGTTTACATATGATTAGGGTTTTCCGACCTCTAATCTTCTACCTAATTGAACATTACAAAAACATCGTTAAGCGGGGATGTAATAAACCATTTAGATCCATTAAGATGTCATACTGCAAGTGAACCAAATAAGGCTTCTAGGTATATCCATATCCTAGAAACTAATTCAAATTCCTTATTGTATAAAAGAATAAAACTTTTCTATATTTATCCCCATGTTTTATCCTCTTATTCCCCCTCCCGAGTTCATAAAAATAACAATGGATGTATTCTAAGGGTCGTGGATCCTTAAATAGTTATAAAAGGATAAATAAACAACCAAATATGATAATAAATCAAATAAATTCAATTCAAAGCAATAGTAATCATGTTTTGGGATTTAACCCTAGAAATGGGGCATTTAGCCACTAATAGACAGAACCGTCATCAAAATCAATGATTACATGATATAATCCATAAATAAATAAATAAATAAAAGATTAAAAACCCTAATTTAAGTGTTTTTCATCCCATATCCAAGCTTCAAATTCGTCCAAGGTGTTTAACAATGTGTTTAAGTGTCCTATTTATAGGAGCAAAATATTAGCCGTGTGGGAGTAGGGGTCGCGCAGCCCCTTTTATTTCCTGGGAATGCGGTTCATGCCACACTGGTCATATTGGAGTAGGGGTCATTCCATGTTGGTTATTCCATGGTATTAGGGGTAACGACTCCCCTCTATCACGAGGACATGCTGGAAACTCCATCTTGACTCTTAAACTCATCTTGTGTATTTTTGCTTCAATCTCAAGATTTGTGGTGTTATTTACACTTGATTTACATATTGTGAATCATCTTTATATCATACTAATTAACTCACCAAGTATCCTATTAAATAAAACACCATGTATTAGAACTCAAAAAAACTAAACGTTGAAGACAATGAACTAGAAACTTAAGCTAAAAACTAGTTTTTCCCATTTTGATCTTTAACTTAGTTTTGACTCTTGGTTTGTTTCAATTGAAATTTTAACACTATAAAAAAGTTGTTACGCACTTAATTACAAAATAATAAACTTATTAAATCATTAAACACATTATACTCCATCGAGATCAAAACCTAGCTTAAGCTAGTAACACTAGTTTTTTTTGTTTTCACTCTAAGTGACCAAATTGAGTACAAACTTGTTTGAAAGACACTATGAACATTGTATATTCACTTAAAACCCTAGATGGTATATTATATCATCATTAACATATCAATCCCATAATTTTTCCTCAAAATAAGGCTAAACAAGCTAGGAAACAATACTGAGGTGTATAAATCCACCTCAAATCACCACCCCACACTTAAAGCCTTGTTCATCCTCCAACAACTCTTTACAATAAGCACTAGAAGCTGAGCTAAACTAATACTTATACTATAAGCAAGACACTCAAGCGAGTACTACAATGACTACACAGAATGCAAGTGTCTACACTAAGCATATTATGTAACAATTGAAAGTTCAAGAATACTACTACAAAACATCATAGCCTCAAGAATTGACTTACCTAGTTGGTAAACTCATACATATTACCCAATAAAAGACATCATATAATTCACCCAACTATTATCAAACATGTGCCCTCACAACAAAAGAGTTACCCATAATCACTCACATAAATGTAATTTATAACAAATTAGGTATAAGAATTAAATTGCGCTCACTCTCACAAAGAATTCACAAGTTACACAATAGGAACCATAGTATTGCCCTTAGTGTAGTACTCCACCAATATAAGATTGATCAATCTCAGGATGAAATAGGTCTTCAAGGGTTTTAATGTAGGCTAAGGGATGGGTAGGAACTATTTGGTCCAAGAATAGTGACTATCTTCCCTAAGCGGTTTAATACATCATACTTTTCATTTAATTCACTTATAAAAACCACTTTCCACCAATTTTGTCTACCCCTTTCTTTTGTTTTGCCCCATCTCATTAAGCTCATGCCAATAAAATATAGGAGGGAGTATTTTCCATTAATTAAATTCAATTTTTATCACAAATTTCTTTCACTCAAAACCACAACACATCAATTGTACACACCAATAACTATTACTTTGGGGCTTCAATTTTACCTTTCTATTACTTGAATTTCAAATCCTTAATTAAATTTCAACTAAAGTGCTTAGGAGCTTTGAATCAAATTAAGTTCAATTAAAGAAGGGGATATAGTCTACATATGAGGCTTCCAAATAAAATAAGCTAAAGGCTCTATGAGGACAACTAGGATTATGCACAATGGTAGGTCAAAAGGATGTAAGAAACATGGTTGTCAAAGAAATTCCTATATCATATCCTAAACCCACAGTCTTTATTTTGCTTTGTATGCACACTAGTCCAGTTCTAGACATCACATGTAACAAGGAATACACAACAACCTCGCACACCCATGTCACATGCTCAAATCCAGTAGGATCCTCATAGACTCTTAACCAAATAATTGCATGAATTCAATCATTAAGCCAACAAGTACAAAAGTCATAATCATGAGCCTAGGAGTCTCAAAAGTAGTAATTCACACAATCAAAATGCTTTTACAACCAAAACACTTGCATCATGGAAACAAATATTGCACTAACCAGAACATACCACTTATTCTTAACAATTTTTTTGTAAAATCACTCCTAAAAATGGGAATTTTCCTGCCCAAGATTTAAAAATCTACTTTGTCCCCAAAGTGTACTTAAAAGTATAGATAGAAATACTCCCTGAGGACTCTAACCCTAACTAATATCATCTTCATACATCAAGGGGTATGGGTACCCTACACTTAGTCCTCTCCATGCTCCTTAGCTCAGGTTTTATGGTACTTAGACTTCCCATCAACCTGTGACTCAACAAAAAGAAAAACTGGTGAAGTAAAAACTGAAAATGTTGAAAATAAAACCTACCTTAACTTGGGTGGCCTCCCAAGCAGAGCCTAATTTTGGGTCTTGGTTTGACTCATCCATATTCTTTATTCCTCTACTTCCTACTTAGAGGCCATCTTCTTATTCATTTTTAACCTCTTGTGTGTGAACTCTTAAGGTCAATAGCTCTCTCAATAATAGCCTTTTAGGCTCATCAATCTGCATCATTTTGGGTTGGTTTGGCTGAGTCTTGGGTCACTTAATGAGGAAGTCTGAAGAGGTCTTTGGTAGACTAAACTCCACCACCTAACACTTATTCCCTTTAATCAGTACAATCAAGCACAAATCTTTGTAGTGGGATAATGTGTTAAATGGTTTGTACACTTTGAAAACCACCTCTTCATCATCCAGCCTCATTGTGAGCATGCCCTCTCTCACTTCTACCAATGCTCCTCTCATTGCCAAGAATGGATGTCTCAAGATGACTGGCACTGACCATATTTCTAAAAATCTAAAATAATAAAATTAGCAAAAATAATAAATGTACCAACCTTTATAAGAATATCCTCTATGATTCTTTAGGATGGTCTATGGTTCGGTCTGCCAATTAGAGTAACACAAATCTTGGTCTTGACTTCCCTAAGCCCAACGTATTGAATCAGGAAAGGAGCATCATGTTAATACTTGACCTTAAATCACTAATTGTATAGACCACCTTACTGTTGACAATTTGAATTGGGAGCATGAAATCCCCAGGGTCTTTTTGATTTTTGGGCATCTTCTACATCTTCACAGAGCTATACTCCTTAGTGAGTGCTACTGGCTCAACATCCTGCAGCTTAACTTTGTTAGTTACCACGTACTTCAAGTACTTAGCATACTAGGGCATTCCTTGGAAAATATCTAAAAGAGAAAGATTAATGTCAAGCTATCTGAACGTGTCAAAGAACATCTTGAAGCATGCATCCTTCTTCGCTTTTCTAAGCCTCTGTTTGAAAGATCGTGGTGGTCTTTCCTTTACCTGTTCAGCAACTTTGGTTATCGAGTACTCAAACTTTCTTAAATTTTTAGAAACTTTGTCATCTGCTTTCCTAGTTGCCAACTCTAGATCTACCTCTTTAGTTGTCTTTGAAGGTTTTTTATTTAGCTCTTTACCACTCCTCAAAGTGATTGTCATTACTTTTTTAAGAGATTTTGTATTACTTGGTAAACTACCTTGAGGATTGGCATTTTGTGCCTGCTGCATTTTCCCAACCTACATCTCCAAGTTCATTGTAGCCATCTGTTGGTTCTTCATATCTACTGCCAACTATGCTTGAGAAGCTAAAATTTGTTTTAGCATTTCTTCTATATTACTAGTGGCCTAATTTCCTTTAACCTATTGTTGTTGTTAGTTGTTCCATGATGGAATTGGAGGTTGAGTCTACCACTTTTTACTGTAGGCGTTCCCATAATTTGGCCTTTGAGCATTGCCCATAAACATCATTGACTTGGGATTTGTACCACACATGGCTCCAGAATAACAAATGTTGCCACAAATCTCACACCAAGTTCTTAGTTGATGAATTGCATTAGCTGTTGTTGTATGTTGTGCCCCAATTTCATATTGGTAAGATGAGTAGTCAACTGACTTTGTAGTGTAGTAATTTGAGCTGATATAGCAGTAAATTGGTCCACATACAATACACCTACAACCTTATTTGGAGCACTTCTTGAGTAACCATGCCACTCAGGATTCCCTAGTGCAATCTAGTTCAACAAGGTGTATAGCTCATCGTACGTCAATTCCAATACTTGACCACCTGCAGTTGAATTTAGAAAAATTTTGTGTTGTGATCAAGTGCCTCAATAAAAATATGAGCTAGATGTGGGCAGCCCCAAAGAAGATCTTAAACCTATTTCACATATGATATATGTTCTCATATGGATTTTGTTTTAAGCTCACTATCTCACTATGCAATCTCATAGTCTTAGCATATGGAAAGAATCGGATTAGGATTTTCTTGGTTAAATCATCCTAGGTTATGATTGAAATTTTTGGCTAACAGTTCAACCACTTTTTTTCTTCCCCAAACAGTGAAAAGGGAAATATTGTCATCCTAACATAGTCAGTTGACACACCTGTAGGGATGAATGTGTCACTAATCTAAAAAATTTCCACAGATGGACTTGTGGATCTTCATATAAAAGCCCTATAAACTGTCCACTACTGATCAAAAGCTGCAACTATTCTACATCAGCTCAAAGTTACATCCAACAGTCAGTTTTTGAAAATGGGAGGTCAAATTCATCGGAAATGGGATTGCCACTTTGTGAAATGTCTTGCAGGATGGTTGATCTTTAGCCATAAGAGCAGTATTGTCTTATTCCTCTTGAATTTCTAGGATACAATGGAAAATGATTGTTTCTCTCCTCAATTAATGAAACCATTGCTTGGGCTCGGGGCTTGGTTCAACCAATTCCCTATCCCTTACCAGCTTACTAGTCTGTAAACCTATTTCTTAGAAATTCAATACTAAAACCAAGTGTAAAGCACAAAAGAAATCTATAAAGTAAAACTAAAACTAAAGTAGTTTCTAACTTACAAGTCCCAGCAATGGCGCCAAAATCATATTGAGCCCAAGTGCACACGTAAGTGTATGTGGTCTCACCAAGTAGTAAAGTGGCCTTAAATAAAGTCGAATATCGATCCCTTGGAGACTTATGTGGAAGACTATCTAATTCAATTTTAACTATTGATATTAAATTTGTGCAATCATAACCAAAAGAGTTTGAGAGTTTATAATTAAAAGTAAACAAAAATAATGCGGAAGAGTAAGGACTTTGGAAATTCAATGGATGAAACCCGAGGTTAAAGAACTGCAAACAATCATACCAAGCTATTTAGCTTCATTGATTATAATACTTATCTTGGTTGTTGATTCGCAGGGTTTATTGTATGATCATGGTCTCCCGACGTCTAATCTTCTACCTAATTATACATTACAACTACATCGTTCAGCGGAGATGTAATAATCCATTTAGATGCATTAAGGTGTCATCCTGCAAGTGAAACAAATAAGGTTTCTAGGTAAATCCCTATCCTAGTTGCTAATCCAAATTCTTTATTTAATAAAAGAATAAGAACCTTGCTTTATTTATCCCCATGTTTAATCCTCTTATTCCCCCTCCTAAGTTCACAAAGACGACAATGAATGTATTCGAAGGGTCGATAATCCTTAAAATAGTTATAAAAAGGATAAATAAACAACCAAATATGATAATTAATAAAACCAATTCAATTTAAAGCAATAGTAATCATGTTCTTAGCTTTAACCCCAGAAATGGGATGTTTAGCCACTAATGGACATAACTGTCATCAAGATCAATGAATACATGTTTTAATCCTCAAATAAAGTAAATTAAAAAATAAAAACCATAATTTAATTTTTTTACAGCCCTTCTCCAAGCTTCAAAGTCGTCTAAGGTAATTAAAAATGTGTTTAAGTGTCCTATTTATAAGAGCAAAATATTGGTCGTGTGGGAGTAGGGGTCGCGCCGCGCCATCTATTCCCTGGGCATGGGGATCACACCACAGTAGTTATTTCATGGGAGTAGGGGTCACTCCAATTTGGTTATTCCATAGGATCAAGGGTCTCGACACCCCTCTATCGCGAGGACACACTGGAAACTCCATCTTGACTCCTAAACTCGTCTTGTGCATTTTTGCTTCAATCCCAAGATTTGTGGTGTTATATCCACATGATTTATAGATCTTGAATCATCTATATATCATCATAATCAACACATAAAGCATCCTATATTACCAAACACCACGTATTAGAGCTCAAAACAACAAAATGTTCAAGACAATGAACTAGAAACTTAAGCTAAGAACTAGTTTTGCCTATTTTGATCTTTAACTTAGTTTGAACTCTTAGCTTGTTTCAATTGAACTTTGAACACTATAAACAAGTTTTTTCACATTTAAATTACCCAATAATAACCTTAGTAAATCATTGAACCCATTATAATCCATTGAGATCAACTAGATCAACACCTAGCTCAAGGTAGTAAAACTAGTGTTCTCGTTTTCACTCTAAGTGACCAAATTGAGTACAAACCTTTTTGAAAGACACCATGAACATTGTAATTAAACACTTAAAAACTTAGATGGTCTATTATATCATCATTAACATATTAATCACACAAGTTGTCCTCAAAACAAGGCTAAATAAGCTAGGATAACAACACTGAGGTGCATAAATCCACCTCAGATTAGAGTTCCCCAGGGAGATACACTCGGTCTTATAAAACCCTTACCAAGAAGATCCTGAAGCTGATAATTTATCTCCTTAATCTCGACAGAAGACATATAGTAAAGTTCCATAAAAATAGGTTGGTTCCTTGCTTAAGATCAATAATAAACTCAATCTCATAGGAAAGAGGTATACGAGCCAGATCGATAGGGAAAACATCACAAAATTAACGGATTGTAGAAATAGAGTCAAGCGATGGACTCTCTACACTATCATCATAGATGTAAGAGATATAAGACTCACAACTCCTCAAAATAAGTCTCCTATCACACATATAAGAAATAATCTCAATTGTCTTACGGCTAATTGCTCTCCACCACACGACTGGGGGTATGTCGGGCATGGTGAGGTAATAGTCTTGGTAAAACAATCCATAACTGCTTGATAGTTGGATAACCAATCCATGCCCAGAATCACATCAAAATCCACCATGTCTAATATAATAAGATCAGCATAAGTATCAACATATCTAATAGTCACAACATTTGTTTGAAAACCCGATATACTACTTAAAAATCACCTGTAGGAGTAGATATAGGTAATGGCATGAATAATAAATCCTAAGATAACTCTAACTGTAATTCATAATAAGCAGACACATAATAATAAATGGATTTTGGTTAAAATAAAGAAAAGGTTGAATGAAAGTACACCAAAATCATACCTGTGTCAACAATATCCGAAGACTCAGCCTCGGTTCTAGCAGGTATTCCATACAATTGATCACTCCTGGCACCTGGCTGGGCTCCTGACCTATCTCCAGTCCTACCTACCTAAGAACTACCTTGAAAACCTTAGGGACCACCCCTATGACCATGCAAACCACCTCTAGCAGAGGGATGAATTGCTCTAATAGAGGAAACACCCTGAGTTAAAGAAAAACTCATCCCATAACTAGGGCACTCTAGTTAATAATGACACAAATCTCCACAACTATAACAAGTTACCTAAGCTAAACCAGAACCAAAAAATCCAGCTAACCTAGAGTAACTGCCACGACTAGAATAACCCAAAGAAAAACCCTTCAAAGACTGACCACTACCCTAACCAGGATGATCACTAACACAAGACTGACCTCAATTAGTACTGCCTGAATGGGTCTACTAGGCTAACTCTGGAGCCGATACGACTGACAGAAAGGGTATCTACCCTGAGAACTACTAACTCTAAGCCGAGAACTACTATGACTCCCACTAGCTATGCGGATATCTAGGCCTTTTATCACTGCCTTTTTAGGCCTCGTGGTGCATCTCCTACATCACCTGAGCATGATTAGAAACCTTAGTAAAAGACCTAGCCACAGCAACAAAACCCTGAGTAGACATGCGGAGGGAAAGTCTTAATCTTCTAACAAAGTAACAGCAATAAAACCTTGAGTAGACATGCAGAGGGGAAGTCTTAATCCTCTAACAAAGTAACGAACTCTTTCATACTTAGTATCAAGAATAGAAGTAGCACTGCTAGCCAACTCATGAAAATCAACCTCGTATTCTATAACCATCATGGAGCCCTTCTCTAATCTTGAGAACTAATCCCTCAATAGTCCCTAAGGATGCGAGGCATGTACTTCTCTAAACAAATCTCGAAGAATTGAGCCCAAGTTAAGGAAAGTGATCAAACTAGCCTGGAATCAAGATGACCTCTCCACTAATTTCAAGCTGCCAAGTCCAACATAAAGATAGCGTAATCCACACCATGAGTCTCAACTAGGATCAAATTATGGAGCTTATCCTTACAAGAAATTAGAAACTCATATGCATCCTTGGTCGATGCACTAAAAAACCTTAGTGGAGATAATATCAAAAATCTTCCCAACATCTTCTGCTCCTCAATAGATAGATCAGGTTGAGCAACCATTGGTTGAGCGACTATTGATTGAACAACTACTAGTGTAGGAGGAACCTCAACTCCAGAGCCTTAGTACCACTTTAATCTGTAGATTGTGCACCATCAAATGGTTCGTCACAAACCATTCCAAAAAGATAAATCAAACCATCGTTGATCACTGAAGAAGAAATAAACATCGGTAGAGCCTGTTCTGGTCCATCCCACAACTGGCTGGTGCACAAGAACCTCTAGCTGAAGAGAGGGAATAAGTCTAGTAGAGGCCTCCTATCCTGGACCCTAGTTGGGTAAACATCTCAAGGCTATCAAAAATCTTTAGCTTATCCTTAAATAGGGATACAATCCTAGGCTCAGTCTCAGGACCCTCATCTCGTGTAGTGGTAGCATGTATCCTAGCCATCTACGAAAGAGTGAAGTCAAAGAAATGCTTTACAAACCAACTCAGACTCTTTGTATAAAAAGAGTGAAGGAAATGAAGAACTCCTAAGAATGTCCTATATCCTCCCAAAGATAAGAAACGAACATCATAGCTTCGATCCGTAGGACTTAACTAGACACTTGCTCTTATACCAACAATACGAGTGTAGCCTAGACTCAAATACCAATGTGTCATGACTCGACTTATGAGTCATGATGTCACCTACTTTATCTCACCAGTAGGTAAGCCGAACCCTAGCTTGGAGTTATTTACAATGGGCTAACTTAGTGGAAATGCTCCAAAAAAGGACAAATAGGCAATTCAATATATAAATAAGCAAGGCATTAGAAATAATTTAAAGATAGCCATAATATAGAAAACCATCCCACAACCTGATAGAGCTAGTACAAGAGCTACTATAAATACAACCCAAGTCTAAAATAGTCTATACAATCATGTCTTAAAACTAAAGAGTAGACATAGATAGATAGAAGAAAAGGGGGAAACTCTGACTCCAAGATCTCACCCTATATATGGAATCTAAAATAGCATGATCCTCGAATCAACAACGACAACTAGTACTCAGATATTCACCAAAAAGGTATAGAAGTGTAATATGAGTACCAAAACCATGGGTACTTAGTAGGCATCATCGATCGACTAAGATAAATCATGATATAAATACGATATAATTCAAGATAATATAAGTCAAGGTAAAGATAAACCTGAACCAACTCAAACATCATTGTACGTAAATAAGTAAATAAATGTAATAATAACATAACATAAAGGATCAAACATATGAGATTATAACTACAAAATTGGCCCCTATAAGCCAATAAGTGCAGAAAAGTAAATAACCCAATGCAGGCCCCTACAAGCCTAGCAGATATATACAAAGGTAGTACCCAAACCACCATTATTTACCAACTCTTAAGGTACAACCATAAGCGATTCATATCATGCCACAATACAACATATTTAAACCTTGGGGGTTGAACTACAAAATGAGGGACCAGGTCCCTTAAAGTCAATCACAGGAAAAAACACAATATAGCAACCAGGAATAAAGAGACAATACAGAAAGATTAAAAACACAAGATTTTAATATGGAAACCTCCTTGATCAAGGAAGGAAAAACCATTACTTACCTTCACAAGCTCTCAAAAATCCACTATAATCGAACAATTGGTTACAGACTTCAATAAACCTAGCTCTAGGTTCCTTTTGCTTGTAATAACTCTATTACACCCTCATCTTGGAAACTCTGCCGAAGACACACCCTGATATTGATTAACTCTAATCAACATCCACCTTATGTAACTCTACCTAAGCTCTCTCTAAATAAAGAGAAAATTTCATTTCTCTTATAACATAAGTAATTTGTTTACAAATCATAACTCACCTTAAGAACAATTTCTATTCAAGCACACTCATACAACTAAGAACTTGAGTAGTGTTGGATATGGAGTTTTTTCCCTTCACCTCTCTTTGTTATTTGGATTTGAAAAAATCATTTGACGAAGAAACATCTATTTCCTTTTATAGATGAGTGATGATTAAGGCTAAAAAGTCATTGGACCAGGTCTCCTAATAAGTACAAGCAACGCCTACCAATTTGATACACAAGAGGACAAAATTAATTTAAATATACATGCCAACTGTAGTGTAGCCATGAACTTCCAGGAACCTGGTCCCTTGTAGTCATCTTCTCATCATCAAAACTACATATAGAAATTTTCCCCTATTTTGTTAATGACAAACCAACCACACATCTTTGAACATCAATACACATCCATCATATTTAATTAGTGTGAATACCACTACTGAAGAGGAATGTTCCCCCTATCATCATGCTTCCGCTATTTTGCAACATAGAGATCTTATCCCTTGTTGTCATTTGCAGCAAAAACTCTGATCACACATGAACATATTTACTTCCCCATGTCAACATGAGCACATTTTCTTCCCCTTGTTAACATGCCATACTTGAGCACACACACACCTAGTCTGTATACGTTAATAAGTATTCCCTATTTTGGCATCATTAAAAAGGAATAACAGTAAACCAAGAGCAAAGATAAGTACAAATTAGTTAAATCATTGCCACTGGGGCAACACTAACATGAAGAATGACTTTAATATAAAGGAAATGATTCGAAATTCATGAATTATCCAGTAAGATTAGCACCAGTACAATATACCAAAATAATATAAAACAACTGTTTGCAAAGGCCACAAAAGAAACTGACACAGAAAGCTGACACACTAGGACTCAGGTAGAAGGGAACTTAGGAGAGAGTGATTTTAGCAATATGTCTATTATAGAATCCATAGAATCATGAGCATCCAACAATTATTTAGTGAGAGTTTTTACTTCAACATTCAGTTCTTGGACTTCACCAGTTAAATCTGTAATTTTTTCCATGAGCTTTCCATTTTTTGCTAAAAGTTCTTCAGTGGCACCAGGTACCTCAAAGGATAGCTTCTTATTTTGTAATTTTAGGTGAACTATCTCAGTATTCTTTACAGCTAATTAGATCCTTAACTTCACCATTTCTTTGGTTAAGCTTTCTTGAGCAACTAATAGTTCTGATACTTGGGATACAGTTCCAGCATTGCCTTCTATACATTCATTTTATACCAGTGTTATCAAAATAAGCCTTTGTTTGATAGTTCCTAGGGTCCTTTTAGTTCCAACTACTCTAAAATTTTGAAAAACTTTGTTCAAGAAATATCCATAGGGCATCCTATGTTTTTCAACCATCACATAAGTTACTTTGTACATATGTTTTTCAACATTATAAATAGATCAGTTACAGAGGCTATAGTTATTTTCTCTGACCTTTGCAAGATAACCTTATTTATGAACTCAAACACCAGATGGAATTCACTTGTGAGAAATTTTTTTCTCACCCCTCCTAAAGAAGTCCCTCCTACCTTGGAAGAATTAACTATAAATTTAGTTGAGAGTTGTTGGTTCACAATAGTTTCACCCCAATACCAAGCACATCCAAAATCTTTCCCAGTATTTCTTCATCCAGCTTTAGAAAATTTCCCTACACCTGTGCAGTCAACCTCAAACCATCATCTGAGAATTCCCTTTAGTAGTAGAATCTTCTCACCTTAACTTTAAAACAATAGGGGTTTGTTCTTTTAGCAGGTGCAGCCAACCCTGATGCCTCACATACTCTACTAGTTCTACTATTTCAGGTTTCTCATATATATTTAGATCAAAAACTCTCCTAGACAGAACCTTCTGTATTCTCAGGTTCTTATGCCTTTGTTCTATAGATACAACTTTCTTTTCTTATTCTTTATTTCTACTTTTTGTATCACTGTTGGGTTCTTTTTTAATAATTTTTTATTTTCTTGGGACGAGGTCCCTCAGAAACTTTCTTTCTTTTGACAACAATTAGTTTCTTTCTGCTTACCCCATGACTCCTACATTTTAGATCAGAGGACCTGGTCCTTTCATCACCATTAACTTCTAGTCTTTTTTTCTTAGATGCAATAATAATATTAGAATCATTATCCTCATTTTATCTCACCTTCACAACTTTAAGATTTTATTTTCCTCTATAGTAGATTTCCTAAATCTTCTTCACTTAGTGGTACAAGACTTACTCTTCTTTATTGCATCCGCTAGTAATTTTATCTCACACCCTTTAGTGGAATAGAATTTTGTAACCTGTACACCAGAGTTAGTCATTTTTTTCTTTTCCTTTACTATCCTTCAATTTCTTCATTTTCCAAATCAAGGTTTGTTCATCCTCATCGTTTTCATTTTTCTCATTTAGAGGTAATATGAATTCCCCATCCTTTGTCAAGTTATCCTTTTCTCCTGCTACTTTTTCTTCCATACTAGAAAAACATTCGTTGGAATCATGTCCAAGTAAAAGAAAATTTTAAGCTACCTAATTGATGTTTCTAAAAGGATCAGACTTCTTTATAGGGATTTCTTCATCAACCATTTGGGAAAATATAGGGTTTGATTCAGAAAGAGTGGGGAAACTAGGTTCTTATAAATTTTTTAAAATTGAAGTAACTTTGAATTCCTCAGAAGGAACATAGATTTGAGGAGCATTGTAGAACTTTGGTTTCTTTGAGGAAAGAGGTCCTTTAGCTTAAGCAATCATTTGCTTGATTGAAGATCCAAAGCCTTTGTTGATTCAACTTCCAAGGCTAACTTATCAAGATTTTTTCTAGAATCTAAAGGTTTAACTAGAATGGTTTCACTAAGGATCTCAAGAATTTCAGAAGAAGGACTAATAGGTAAAGCACTTTATGACTTTGAGGATTATCAGAGGACAATTCTTTCATGGGCTTTGAAGAAGATGATATTTTAGATATTTTTTGGATTTTTATGAGAAGAAAAGAAGGGGCCAATTTAGCTTAAATAGGAAAATAAGTTTAGAAGAAAGCTCTAAGTTAATTGGAAGGAAAAGGAATAAGGGATTTGAATTTATAATTAAAGAGGTGACCATTTCACATTTAAAAGATACCCTTTTAAAAAGATGTGTGTGATAATAATTGTGTGACTCTTCACATTTGAATGTAATTAACAGGTTTTGTTCATATAAGAAAGGATATGTGGAATTTTCAAACAAAAATTTTATAAAATTGTAAGACACAATATTTTGGTACTCAACTGATATATGGGACCAGGTCCCTTTCTTTCTTTGGTGAATTTTCAACTTGTGTTTGCTTCAACTATTTTCTCCTAAGTTGTTCCCATGAGTGTAAACCTACAAAGGTATAGAGCTGGGTTATATTAACATGCACCTTCTTTATCATGCATACCTATCCCCTAAACATAGCCAACTTTTGTAAGAGATATTAATTCACATATTAGGTTAGGTTGGCTTGATCAGTCCATGCTCTAGCCTCTACATACCCTTTTTTATATCAAAACTTGTTCTCAAGGTTGATCTGAGGACCAAGTCCTCGACTTGACTTCACTTACCTTGCTATAACTTCTCTTTCTATGATGAATCTTCTAAGGACCAGGTTCCTTGAAATCAATTGTTTCAAAATATAAAACTTCCACCTTGGAGTACCTTGAGAGAGAGAGAACACAATCAGATCTTCTAAAATTAAGCACTTAATACTCACTTTTAATGAACATTCCTGACTGCGATCCTCTTTCTCCAACCTGGAACCATGATCACTTATTCGATTTAGGAACCCACTTGAGTTTAAGTTTCTAGTAAAAAGACAATGGTGTGATCAAATTCTTCTTGGTCCATCTAGATAAAGAATACTTCTTCATCTTATTCAAATACTTGAACCCATTTGGCTGTGTATTTTCTTGCTAAACATATCTAAATTTATTAATTCTAGCCTTTATCCAGCTTTGACAATTTTCTTTAGTGTACCTATCTTTTCCATAATGAGTACACATATATTTGGGAGCCTTTGTCTCTAGAATCACTAATAGTCTTTCCTTTCCACCCATAAGGTTTGAATTCTCCTTGATAGACTAGTCTTTTGCGATCATTAACACCCTGACTAATCAGATGAGAAAGAATATTTGAAGAAAAGGTCCATTTAAGAGACTTGTTCAACTCTTTTATTAAATAGGCCAGGTCCCTCTCTAACTCTTCATTCCTATGAAGTGCAGTCATAAGGTGTTTTTGAGAATCCCTCAGCCTATCCTCAAGATTAATTTGAAGCCTTGTAGCTTTTTTCTCCTCTTTTCTATTTACCCCATTTACCTTCTTCATATTACTCATCAAACTCTTATTTATAGAATTTATTTTTGTGAACAACTCTTCAGTTTTAGAAATTTCTAAAGTTAAAGCAACTAGCTCATTCTCTTGATTCTCTACTTTTTCCTCTAAGGCATTCTTCTCAGCAGTTAGTTCACACACAGAGTCTATCAACACACTTGCAAGACTTTTTATCTTCCTAGATGTGTAATTATCTAGATTCTCCTTAATATCAAAAAGAGTTACCTATTATTCTTTTGCATTCTCTTGTTTTCCAAAAGTGCAAACAAGGAATAATTGATAATTGGACTATCTTCCACTACTAGATTAGAAATATCTACAGTCTTCTCATCTTCAACTGAATCACTAAAAAAGTCTCCCCATTCTACCAGAGCTTTCTTTACTTCATACTCAGCTGTATTTTTTCTTTTTTATATCTCAAGGACCTGGTCCCTGTTCTTTTCTTTGATACTTTCAATCTTGAGATACTCTTGATAATCTATTTTTTGCATAGGACAATCCTTAATGAAATGCTCAGGACTTCCGCATTTGTGACAAACATTAACATTTCAACCTCTTCTGTTGCTGCTTCCTTTTCTTTAGAACTGACCACTATTCTTTATTACTATAACAATCCTATTTGGTAAATAGGCAACATCAGTATCATCTTCATATGAATCATGTTTTGAAGCCTTCAATGCCAGAGATTTTTCCCTTTTAACTTTATTCTTCTCCAGCCCTTGTCGCTTCTTGAGCTAATGAGTTTTTGGATTTCCAATTAGTTTATCCATGGTGAGGTTCTTCAGGTTTCTGTCTTCAACTATAGCATCTACTTTGATTTCCCAAAACTTAGGAAGAACATAAAGGATCTTTTTCACCTTTTTATACAATGGAATTACTTCTCCTAAGCAATGAAGCTCATTAGTGATGGAAGTGAATCTTGTATGTATTTCTTGGATGGTTTTTCTTTCTTTAATGGTAAAGGTCTCATACTGAGTACTCAGCATGCCTACTTTTGAATCATTTACATCAGTGGTACCTTCATAAGTAGTCCTCAAGCAATCCCAAATCTTTTTTACATTTTCAAGGCAGAAATTCTATTATATTCACCAAGCCCTATACCACAAACTAGTAATTTCTTGGCCTTGTAATTCTTCTCAATTTTCTTTCAATCTTCATTATCATACTCTCTCCTACTTTTAACAACCATTCTAATTATTTCTCCTTCTTTGACTTCTTTAATAGGAACATGAGGACCATCAAGGATTATGTCCATATGTTCACTATCCTCCGCCATAATGAAGTTAAATATCTTGGTTTTCCACCACCCATAATACTGCCCATTGAATCTCAATGGTCTAGTGGTACATTGCCCTTATTCTAGATTAGGTAGGGCAGTTATTCTAACCAATACATTGCCCTTATTCTAGATTAGGTAGGGCAGTTATTCTAACCAATACATAATAGGTGTGAACCTTTTAGAGTGACCTTACTCTGATACAAATTGTTGAAACCTCGGATGTTGCACCACAAGGTGAGGAACTAGGTCACTTAAAGTCAATCAAAGGCAAAAATATAATATAGCAACCAGGAATAAAGAGATAGTGCATGAAGATTAGAAACACAGATTTTAACGTGGAAACTCTATTGCTCAAGGAAGGAAAAACCATGGGTTTCCCTAAAAAGCTCTCTAGAATCCGCTATAATTAAACTCTTAATTACAAACTTCAATGAACCTAGCTCTAGGTTCTGTTCACTTGTAATAACTCTACTACAAGCTCATCTTGATAACTCTGCCAAGGACATACCCTGATTTTTATTAACTCTAGCCAATATACACCTTAGGTAACTCTACCTAAGATCTCTCTAAACAAACAAAAAATTTCAATACTCTAATAACATGAGTAATTCATTTACAAATCACAACTCACTCAAGAACAATTTATATTTAAGCACACTTATACAGCTAAGAGCTTGAGTAGTGTTGAATATGGTGTTTTTGACTTTTTCCTTTCTTCACTCTTCGGATTTGAAAAAACAATTTGATGAAGAAGCATTTTTTTATTTTTATATATGAGTGATGATTAGGGCTAAAATGTCATTGGACTAGGTGTCCTAATTAGTACGAGCAGCACCTATCAGTTTGTTACACAAGAGGAGAAACTTTATAGACGTACATGTCAGCTGTACTGTATCCATGAACATCTAGGGACCTGGCTCTTGTAGTCATCTGCTCATCATCAAAACTACATATAGCGCAAAAGTTTTAACTTTCAAACTTAAAATTGATACCCATATCATCAATATCAACCTCCAATCCCACATCATAAAAATGCACATCGTTGATATCATACCACTAATAGAATGAATAATATCATAGCAATATCCAAAGTAGAATTGGTAATTATATAATTAATATAATAATAATCTTCCAGCCTTGAACAGGTTATATATTTCATCAATGTCATTATCAGTATCTAGACTCAAATCGGTAATTATCATCAAATCATCATTAATATCCAGACGTGAACCGGTATGTATATCATTGATATTATAATCAATATCCAGGCTTGAACCGGTAATCATATATTTAATATTATAAGTAATAGCATAATCACTAGCAGAATCTAAAACATAAGCATTAGCAAAATCAATAAGCCTCAATTCTCAATATTCAATCCATCCCCACCATCAAGTGCCAAAGTTTATTAATATTACCTAAATAATAAATTCCAAGATGTACAACAAACGTATAAAAGGTTTTCAATATCTAACACAAATCTTGGCCTAAGGTAGGCCAAGGGCCCATTTCTAAATCCCTGAAATCCACTATTAGGAAAATTCTAACCCAAACTAAGCTAAGATATCTAAATCCACTTTTAGATGTTCAACAAGACTTTATTAGCCCCAGGACATAAACTCTACTAATGGTCAAAGAAAATAAGCTTAAGCACCTAAATTATAGTTTTTGAATAGCCTAAAATTTCTAACTAACCCTAGTATAGCCAATTTGATCATCATTACCTAAAACACATCCAAAATCAAGCATAATATCATACATACTATGACATAGCTCAATCTAATAAGGGGAAAACCTAGCCTACCTGGATGCCAAAAAAATCTTGAAGAATCCACTAAATCATCGACTTTCTCTTTTGAGAAGCTTTCGTAAGATACCAAGCTTTTAGAATCACAATCTACTCATCAATATGAGAATAATGATACCCATATTGCACCACTGTGCTTTAGGTACCAGAAGTATACCCAAATCCCATATGGATCCCTTTTATTGAAAACATATTTCCGAAGCCAACCTAATATTTTCTCATGCTCAAGGAGTAATTACCCTAAAAAATGGGTGAAATGTAAGTGAAATTGGGGCTAAAATTAAGCCACCAAGGTTTAGGGATTTTGGAAAAGGAAAGGGGAAAATCAACCATAAAATTAGAGGACTCTAACCTCAAATTCAAATGAAAATCATGTAATAATCGTCACCCAAGCTCCCGAATCACCCATATGCTTTAATCCCAAGCGTATCCACTCTTTTTAAGTCTCCAAAGAATGGATGAAGAAATAGGCAAAAATGAGCTGTAAATTGTCTATTTATACTCATTCCAAGTACCTGAGTGTTGCTATCGTGACCCGGGGTTGCAATCATAGTATATCATGGCTGTTAGGAAGAGCCGTGATCGCGACCTAAAGCATCATGATCATAGCATCTAGGTGTAGTGCCAAGGGAGTCGTGATCGTACCCCTTTGGCTAGATATTAGTGACGGAACTCGTTATAGTTAAGACTGGGAATTTTCCAAGCCTCTGCCAACCCCTCTTTATTCATTTGGAATCCCGTATACGCAAAAGGACTATGCTACTATACCAAATTTAACATTGCGGACTCAACTAAAAAGTCAAAATAGAGAATTGGCATAAAAAAAATGAACTGGCCAATAACTAAATTGTCAATCCCAGCAAGTCGTTTGATTACATGATTACTTATGTTATCGATTTTATCACCAACTATGATGACATGGCTGCCGGTTTGAGTTTGGATATTATAACTATATTTATATTGATATCCGATAAGGCTGAAGGATGATTATGATGATATATTGATGGGATAACTACATAACTTAGCAAATATAGGCTCCTAATTACCCCATTTAGCCTAAGTTTTAATTAATTATAATTCATAGCCCCCTCTTGCCTATTGATTATCCATAATTATAATTCATAGTCTCTTTCATTTATTTTCTCTCTTTCTGTATTTTCTATTACTCTCTTTTTTTTTCTTTCTTTTTTCATCATTTTTTTCCTTTTTCCATTATCTCTCTTTTTTTCTTTTTCTTTTTTTCCTTTTCTATTTTTTTCTTTTTCTTTTTCTTTTTCCTTTTTATTTTTATTTTCATTTTTTCTCCTTCTTCTTTTTTCTTTTTTATATTTTTTATCTCATTTTTTGTTGTTGTTGTTGTTGTTGTTGTATTTTATATTTTATTTTTATTTATATAATACTATATTTTTTAAATAAATTTATTAGTTGTAGTTGAATAGTTTAACCATGAATATGTATAATTTTTCATTTGTATACAAAAAAGTATATGAATTAATTGTGATTGTTTGAATCTTAAATTTATAAATGTGCAATGAATTATTCAATGAAAATGTATCGTTAGTTTTTGTATTTCAAATTTATCATTTGTATTTGTATATAAGCAAGTGTCATTTTGTATGTGTATTGTTCAATTTGTATAAACATGTATCACTTGATGCAAATGTAATATTTGTATTTGTATAATTTATCATTTTATAAATACAAGTGTTCGTAGAAAAAAATCTTTTACAATTGTTTAAAAATACAAATGATCTTGCCAACTATAAATTCAAATACAAATAAATGAAATAAATTAAATTACAAATAACAATACAATATGCGGTCAACTTACAAATATAAATACAAAATATTTCTTTAAAAATACAAGTGTATCAATAAAAATAATACACAAATACAAATAATATGAAACCACAAAATATAAACAGCCAATTATAAAATATAAATACAAAATAATTCTTCAAAATACAAGTGTGAATTGTATAAAATATAAATAATGGTTTGAACTAGCAAACAAAAATACAAGTGCAAACTATAAAATACAAATACAAATGTGAACTATAACCTACAAATACAAATACGAACTAGCAAACACAAATACAAATGCAAACTATAAATACAAATATAAACGCAAACTATAACATTCAAATACAAATAAAATGTGAACCATAATATATATATATATATATATACATATATATATATATATATATACACACATATACAAAAACAAATGTGAATTATAAAATACAAATACAAATATAATTGTATCAATGAATACAAAAATATAAACAATAATGTGAATACAAATATGATAAGTAATTATGATATTTTTGTTGTTATTCGTGACTTTTACTCGAGTAACCATTATTTTCTAAAAATACAAAAAATATAAGATAGAAAAAAGAGGTGCAAAAAAGAAAACCAAAAAGAAAAAAGAATAAAACGAACAAAAAAGAAAGAAAAATAGAAGATAGACAAAAAAAAAAAAAGAAAAAAAAAAGGAATAAAACAAAAATATAAAAGAAAAAAAAAGAAGATAGAAAATAGAAAAAACGAAAAAGTAAAGAAAATCAAAAAAGCAGAAAATAATAAAAATAAAAAATGATGGTAAGTACAAATACAATGCACGGTTATGATGTTTACGTCATCATTCATGGCTTGTATTCGATGCAGTCATATTTTTCAAAAATACAAAAATTATAAAATATGATTAATGTATTTATTTTTTTTATGAATACAAACAATTGCGTAAAATCGAATACAAGGAGTGTATATGCTATACATGGTAATATTATAAAGTGTGGCGATGAAAGGTGGGTTTTGTTCCAAACAGTTGCTATTTTTTAAACTTCCCCTATATTGATACCCAGCAAGTCTGAAAGATGATTATGATGATATATTTATACCCAGCAAGGTCGGTAGATAATTCTGATTATATTTTAATACCGGGTAAGGTCGGAGGAAATTTATGATGATGCCTTGATATCCGACAAGGTCGGAGGATGATTATATTGATGTGACTATGTGTACATCTACCGGTTTGAGTCCGGCAATGCCCTATGTATGGCTTATATATACATATATATACATATGTATGTGTAAGTATATATGTATGTGTGTATATATATGTATATGTATATATATATATGTGTGTGTATATATATGTATGTGTGTGTGTATATATATATATAGTGGGGTATAAAATCGATCTTAGCAAGGACAGATATGGACCAAAAGTGGTAAATAATTAGAAGATAGTATAATTGATGATTAGTGATAATTAATGATTAGTGATAATTAATGATTAGTGATAATTAATGGTTAGTGATAATCAATGGTTAGTGACAATTGATGATTAGTGGTAATTAGTGATTAATAGTGAATATTATTTAAGTGATAAAATAATGACTAGTTCATAATTGAGGATTAGTTGGTAAGTGATGATTAGATAATAAATGATGTTAGACGATAAATGATGGTTATCTAATGAATGGTGATTAACGGATATGTGGTGAATAGTTGTTAAATGATAACTATAAGTTATATGATGACTAGTTATTAAATGAATTAGTTAATAAGAGATGGTTAGCCAATGAACGGTGATTTCTGAGTAATGATGATAAGACTGTTAAATTATGATAACATTATGGAATGTGGGTACATTGTCAAATGTTGATAAATTGTGAAATGTTTGTAATTGGCCTATTGATGATAAATTATGGAATGATGGTTAAAGTACAATAAAGGTTAGTTATAAATGTTGGTTGTTTGTTTTATTCTATCATTGGGTGTACTCTGCAGGCGTATGGTAGTTTGTGATGAGTTATTTACTTTCCCATACCAATTGGCGTGTGAGAGCCAATTTTGTAGTTATGTTTGCTTATGTTGATGCTTTATGATACATTATTATTTCAAATTGTGTACTTATTATGCACAGCGACATCGGCATGTATTAATACCTTATGTTATACTGTTATTCTAGTTTAATTACTTATTATGTACAGCAATGTTGGAGATGATTTAGGTTCGTTTCTATACCTTGACTTAGTTATGATATCTTGCATTTTATCATACTTATATCCTAATTTATCTCAGTCGGATGATGATGCCTACTGAGTACCCATTGTTTTGGTACTCATACTATACTTCTATACTCTTTTAGTGCAGATTTGAATACTAGCTTCTGTCACTGATCGTTGATCATATTGTGTTGATATTTCTGGAGATAGGGTGAGCTCTTGGAGTCGGAGTCACCTATTTTCGTCCATCTTTTGATATTTAGTCTTTTGTTATCGAGACAGATGTTGTTGAATATTCTAAGTTTTTAAGTTGTATTATTATTATTAGATGCTCTTATGTTGGATCTACCAGGTCATGGGATGGTATCTTGTATTGATTGTTTTATTTATTTTGAACCCTTTGCTTATTTGTAAGGGTGTTGTTCTTTTTTTCCTATGATTAGGCATTTTCCACCAAGTTAACCCATTGCGTTTAGCTCCGGGTTGCAGTTTAGATTACCTACTAGCAGGTTAGAGTAGGTGTCATCATGACTTGTAAATCGGGTTGTGACATTTACCTTACTCAAATGGTATAAAATAGAGATATCATAGACTCTGAGCAACTCAGTCCAACTTTTTTGTCTCGAATTAAGATCCATCAGTTAATGTATTAAAGACTATGATGGTTAGCTAATACCATCCAGTGAAAACCATAAGAGTAATGCCCCAAATCTTAAGCATGAAAACTACTGTCGCCAAATTCAAGTCTTGAGTGGGATAGTTGCACTCGTGCACCTTTACCTGAATAGATGCATAAGAATTAACTCAGTGCTACTGCATCATAATACACCCCGAACCAACACCGATGGCATCATATTAAATAATAAAACCCTCACTCTTAAGTGGAAGAGTAAAAATAGGATCTAAAGCGAGTAAGTCCTTGAGCTTTAGAAATCTTGACTCATACTCATTGGACCACTGAAATGGAACCTCCTTCCCAGTTAATCTTGCCATAGGTGCTATAGTAGTTCCAAATCTCTCAATGAACTACCTATAGTTTCCTGCCAAAGTAATAAAGTTGCAAACCTCAATTACAGATGTAGGTCTATCTATATCACGAATATCCTCAATCTTTTTCAAATCTACCATAATCATATCCCTGTAAAATACTTGTCATAAGAATGCCACTAACTCTAGCTATAGCTTGCACTTTGAGAATTTAATAAAAAGCCTGTAATCTCTCAAAGTGTAAAGCATGGTCCTCAAAAAATGGTTGTGCTCCTCCCTACTCCTTGAATATACAAGGATAACATCAATGAAAATGATCATAAAGGAGCCCAGATAAGGCCTGAAAATACGGTTCATTAGATTAATTGTTATAACCCTTGGGGTTGCACCACATAGTAAAGGACCAGGTCCCTCAGTGTCAATCAAAGACAATCAAACAATAGAGTGCAAGAAAATTAAAGACAGTACAGGAAGAGTAAAAGTACAAGATTTTTAAATGGAAAGATAGGAAGGGAAAAACCATTACTTGCCATCATAAGCACCTCCAAATCCACTATAATCAAACTCTTAATTACAGTCCATATTTAATCCTAACTCTAGGCTCCTTTTACTTATAGTAACACTACTACAAACTCATCTTGGAAACTCTGCCAAGGACCCTCTACACTGATTAGGTCTAATCAGAATCAAACTTAGGCAACTCTACATAAGAACCTGTCTCAATGAGAAAAACACTACTCTTATAGCATGAGTAGTTCAATTACAAACCAGTACACACTCATGAACACTCACTCACTTATTAAGCATACTATAAAGATAAAAATATGAGCAATGCTTGAGTAATTCTTGAAATGATATTTTTCCTGCCTCTCTTCACTCTTTAGAATTGTGAAAAAACTCATTTAATGAAGAAACATATCTTTCCTTTTTATAGCTGACCGGTAATTAGGGGTTAAATATTATTGGACGAACTATCCTAATCAGTACAAAATAAAACCTAAAAGTTTATTACATAAGAGGACAAAATTGTGCAGACAACGCATACCAGTTGTACTGTACCTTGCACATCCAGGGACCTAGTCCCTGGAAGTTAGTTGTTTATCATCAAAACTACATATAGAAATTTTCCCCCTATTTTATAATGATAAACCAACCATATAATTTTGAGCATCAGTGCATATTCATCATATTTATTTAGTGTGATTACCACCAGAAAATGAATGTTCCCTCTATCATCGTGCTTCATCCATCATGAATCACAGGGACCTGCTCCCTTCTTGTCATTTGTAGCAAAAACAAAAACCTCTATTTTCTTCCCCTATCATCATGCACCTTCATTTAGTGTATTTGCATACTTCTTCCCCATGTTATTATGCACCTTTATTTATTCATTTAGTGTACTTTCATAATTCTTCCCCCTATTATTATGCACCTTCATTTAGTGCATTTGCATACTTCTAGTCCCTACTACATGAACTTAGTAATGGTTTTACCCTTTTGGAATTATTTAAAAGTGAGAATAGTAAGGTAACTCATGGTCGCTGGGGCAATACTAACAAGTAGAATTGCTTTAAAGGATAGAACAGTGCAAGCACACAAATTAGAATCCAATCATTGTTAAGCAGTTAAGTACCAATTCAGTATACTAAAATGATCAAAAAAAATAATTATCCTTAAAAGCCACATGATTACAGGGAGTGGAACTTACACAGGGTTGTGTAAGAGGATAGGGATAGCAAGACTCAAGAGGAAGAAGGGTTGGGAGAAAGGGAATTAATCAACATTTCTATTCTAGAATTTTTAGCAAAATGGACATCCAGTTGCTACTTAGTGAGTTTCTTTACTGCTGCATTTAATTAATTCACTTCACCAATCAGTTTTGCCACCTTCAAATAGAATTCTGCATTTTTTGAAATCAGTGCTTCAGAAGAAATCAATCCCTCGAAGCTAGCTGCTAATAACCTGAAGTGAATTATCTCAGCATATTTTGCATATAATTTGATCCTCACTTTCTCTATTTCTTTGCCTAAGCTTTCTTGAGCAACCAAAAGTTCAGATACTTGGATACAGATTTTCTTTTTCTTTATATGCACTCATTTTTTCTACCGAAGTAGTTAAAGTGAAATTTTTTTTTGGCTATTCCAGGAATTCCTCTAGTCACAACTACTCCAAAATAACTAAAGACCTTGTTCAACAAGTACCCATTGGGAATTCCATGTCTCTTTTCTTTCTTAAGAATTACTTTCTTTATGTGTTCAATCATAAGAGCTGGTAGGCTGATTAATTTAAAATTACTCAAGCATTCTATCAAGAACATATCAGTTCTAGATGCAATGGTAGTCTTCCCAGATCTTGGAAGTAGGACTCTGTTGATGAATTCAAATACTAGCTAAAACTTACATGTCAGGAATCTCTTTTTCACAGTTGATATGTATGTTCCACCCACCTTAAAGGCATTGATCATAAACTCAGTGGTGGTCAATTGCTATACTATAGTCCTATCTCCAACAATTGGTACATCTAAGATTTTTCCTAGTGTTTTTTCATCCAAATAGATAGGATTTCCTTGGACCTAGGCAAATAATCTTAACCCATCCAATGAGAATTCAACGGTGTAGTTAAATTCTCTAACTTTATTCTCAAAGACCATGGGGATGATGCCTTAAACAAGTTTAACCAGCCTTGATGCCTAACATATTCAACAAATTCAATCATCCCAGGTTTATTATACTCATTGGGATCAACCACTCCTTTTGAAAGGACTCTCTGAGTTTTTTGTATTTTATTTCCTTATTTTTTAGCCACATCCTTTTCTCTTCTCTTCTTTTTGCTTTTCTTAGGACAAATACTTACTTCTCCAACAACAATTTCTTTTCTCTTGGGACTACTTCCCTAAAAAATTTCATTCTTTTTTACTGCTAAATATTTCTTCCTCATCTCAGCAGGGCTTCTAGATTTTGAATTGAAGGACCTGGTCCTTCTAACAATATAAAATTTCATCTTTCTTTTCTCAATTTCTTCAACAACATCTGCATCAATATCTTTTTTCTCTCCATCCTCACCACATCTTTCTTGCCTCTACTTCCTCTTTGTTTCTTCACAGTCTATCTCAAGAGCAGTTTATCCTCAACCTTCTCATACTCCTTATTTAGAGATGATAACACTCCATTTTCTATATCTACTTTATTTATTTCTCTTGTTACTTGTTCTTCTTCACTTACTAAGATGTCATCTGTAAATAGAAGTAAGTTCATATCCACCCAGTTCTCATTACAAGAAAGATCAACCTTTTTAATAGGTATTTATTCACCAAATAGTTGAGAAAAAATTAGGGTTTAAGTCTGAGAAAATAGGAGAACGAGGAACTTGAAGAATTTTAAAAAATTCATCTTTGTTAGGTTCATCAGTCAAAATAGAATTTTGAGATTCTACAGGTGGTTTTGGAGCTTCTAAGAGAGAATGCATTTTGGGTTGAGAAGATTTTTAGTCTGAATTTTGGGTTTAGAAGATTTTTGGTCAATGTGAAAGCCAAGACTTTGACTTTAATTTTCTACCAAGAATGGCTAACTATAAATTTGTAAACTAGAGGAGAATTCTGTGGGGACTGATACATTTATAGGCTTTTTATTTTCTAAGAAAAATTAGTTACCTTAGATTCTTGTTGGAATCTTAAGATAACTACTTAAAAGTGTTTAGCTAGGATTATGGAATAAGGAAAATTAGCCATTTGATTTTGGAAAAAATAGTAAAGGTAAGGGACCTATTTTGTTCATAGTAGATGATCAATTTAGGAAGATAAACTGGATAAGTTGAAGAAGAATGTGAAACAGTTTGATTTAGTAAGTTTAAAGAAGAGATCATTGTCATTGAAAGATGTTCCTTAAATGACATATTTGATCTAATACTTAGTACTCTTCATTTTTCATAGGAGTTGGCAAGTTATAAACAGAGATGAGAAAACACATGTCCTTTCAAATAATATTTTAAGATTGTTAAAGCATCATGTAATGGTACTAACCTATGAGATAGGACCAGGTCTCTCTCTTTCTTGAGTGAGTTCTCAACTTATGTTTGCTACAACTGAATTCTCCTAAAGTTATCCCCATGGGTGTATACCTACAAAGGTATGATACTGAGTTATACCAAACTCCACTTACCTCATCAAGGATACCTGTCTCCTAAACATATCAAATTTTTATTGAAAACACCGAGTCACATGATAGGTCAAATTGATTGGATCAATTCTGCTTTAGTCTTTTCCCTTCTCACACCCCTTTTATTGATCCTCTACTTAAGCTGGCATTAATGATTGGCAGTTTGAATTATCATCATTCTCATCTGATTCTTCAGTCTTTTGCCTTTCATCTTTAGTAATATCATCCCTCTTTTTTTTAATCCACAGAATTCTATATTTTCTTTTGTACTCAGATAATCCAAGGACCGAGACCCTAAGAGAGAACATAGTGAGGTTTTTTAAATATTGAGACATACTCATACATTATTACAAAATAACTTGTGACTGTAATTCCCTTTCTCAAAACCTGGAATCATGATCACAAGTTATATTTGGGAACCCACTTAAGTTTGGGTTCCAAGTAGGAGGATAATGGTAAGATCAAATTATTCTAAGCCCATCTAGGTAGTGATGGATTTCTCTTCACCCCTTTTAGGGGCTCGAAGCCCTTACGATGTGCATTCTCCTGCTAAATGTTTTCATTATTACTTAATTTTGCCTTAAGCCAGTGTTGACATCTTTATTTCAAATGTCCATCTCTTCCACAGTAAGTGCACAAAAGTTTATGCCCTTTGTTTCTATCATCCTAAATAGCCTTTCTTTTAGGCTCAATAGTTTGGGATTTTCCTTGATATCCCAGACCTCTACCATTATTAATAACTTGACTAGTCAAGTCAGAAAGGATCAGTGAGGAAGTAGTCCATTTAAGAGAGTTCAACTCTTCTTTCAAGCGGACTAGGTCCCTTTCTAACTCTTCATTCCTGTGAAATACTGACATAAGGTGTTTGTCAAAACACGACGCTACCCTCAATCATGACAATGGTGCTTATAGTCATAGGTAACAACAAGCTAACCTATGTGCTGGTACCTGCTGAGAGCACTGAATAAAATAATAATAATAGATATGTGCAGAAAACAACTGATAAAGCCATAAAATTGAAATACTAAAAATACAAATGAATTCTATGTCTAAAACATCCGATAAGACTAACAAAACTGACTAACTGTCTAACTGACTATCTGAAAAGCCTCTAACTGACTGAGAAGTTGATTGGAAAAATGTGCAGCTAACTCCAACTGACTGAAAATACGAAACAACTGAAATAATCAATCTTGCCCTCAATGAATGAGGACTCACCACTACTGTTGGTTGGTACACTGAACTATCTAAGCGCAGTCAGAAAATTGTGCCTCCAAACCTATGATATGAGACATCATACCACAAGAAAAGAGTATACGGTCAGTACTTTGAATGTACTAGTATATGAGATGAGGTTAGGATGATATACATGGGGTAATGTGCATATGAAATAAGGACTAACTAAATAGCATGAAATAACTTAACATGAATGCATGAAAACCATGACATCTGAGAATGCAAGAGCAAGCATAAATCTATAATATTAAATAAGTATAAAATATAAAAAAATATAAACTGTATAACTGATTAAGTTAAAGTATGTACACTTTCTCAAGCAAACTTGAACTGAAAATACACTGACATACTGTACTGAGACTGTGGGATGTATCATCTAACCAACATGCCTAAATCTGAGCTAATTAGGATCCAACTTGTAACCCCAGTTTGAAGGGTGTTAGTATTGTGCTACGGGTACTAACACTGGCTATGTGGATCCACTAAACTGGTATTTCGTAGGACTAATGAGTCACACTCAACTAGAAGGTGCTCGAATGAGATATGTGCTACCATGAAATGGCAAGTAAACATTTTGTCAACCCTCAACTGGCAGGTTGACATCTCTAACCTACGCTGGCTATGTAGTTCTAGACTTCAGGGACTGCTAAGGTCACAACCTCTACTGAAAGAAGAGCCCCCATTCCTGGGTTCACTCTATGCTAAATCCTACTCCACACTGGAACTAAAACTGGACTGAGTTTAACTGAACATTATTTCATGACTGATAGTGCTCATTATGATTATAATAACTGAATAAATATGAATAATCATAGTTTAACTGAATCTTACTTGAAAATCTGAAAATTATGTAAAACACTTTGGTATCGAATGTTTATAACCCACCAGTACTAAATAATCACTGAATGTAATAACAAGCTTCAAATTATGGTAAAGGCTCATGGTTCAAAGCCCATAAGCATATACATATCATCAAACATGTGGGGATCATGAATTTAACATGGGAATGCTTAATAATAATCTTAAAGTTAGGATTCATAAAAAAATTCACTTGAATAAAGTATGGGAAACTCAAACTCATAGCATGAGGAATTCAAAAGTTTGCGTGGCATCACACATGTACTGAATTTCATTTAAATTACCATAGAAATATGAATTACACCCATCTTAAGTAATACAAACTACAATATTGATAGAAAATTCAATCTTTAATTGAAAAGAGGGTTTTTGGGCTCCATGGGTGAAAGAAACCCATGAATGAACATCCCACATACCTTAAATCATTTAACTTGAAAGAGAAACACCAATATTGATGCTTTCTTGAAGGTTCTTGAACTTGAGGAACTTGAATTCTTGATTTCTTCGGGAAAAAGTAATTGAATTTGTGATCTTGGGGAAAAGGGGAGGGTTTTTTTAGAGGGATTTAGGGAAAAAGGGAAAATAATGCCCTAAATAATATCTCAATTCATGTTATGGATTATTTGGGTTAAGGGGGAAAAGACCCAATTGCCCCTCACTCAATTAAATTCGCAATTGGGCATGACGATCTTACCATGATGTGGTCTAATTATTGTAGTTCATTTCACTCTCTGCGACATGGTATGCATGACAAAGGGAACAACATCGCGACGTAGGACTATCATGGAAACTTGCTTTATTTGTGATCTAATCATGACCCAAACCTCATTCAAGAAATCTAAAGCTTCTTCAAGACATGCTCCTTACACACCTGAACATGAATTAACTCAAAACCAGCATTTTGGGGTCGAGAAGACCAAATTAAAAATCCCCAAAGTTTAGACGCCTTAAAAATGACTAAGTCCCAACACTTAGTGAAATCTTCAAGCCTTAAGTCCCTTATGCATGCAACTAGAAGCTGAACTGAGCTAAGAATAATACGGAGTATTACAGTGTCTTTTTGTGAAGCTTTCAATTTCTCTTCAAGTTCAATTTAAATCTTTGAAACTTCTCTCTTTCCTTTTCCATCTTAGTTACCCACACTTTCTAGTTGACTCATACAGCTTAGATTTTTAAAATTTAATCTACTGACCATTTCCTCAGTTTTAGATATCTGGAAAGTTAAGGCAATTAATTCTAACTTTTGATTTTCAACTTCTTCTTCTAGAGCACTTTTATTAATTGTTAGATCACACACAGACTCTATCAACACACTCATAAGCTTCTTTACTTTCTTGTTTAAGTAGTTATCTAGATTTTTTTTCTTTTATATCAGAAAGATTTCCCTCTTTTTCTTCTCCATCTTCAGTATTGGCCGTGAAGGAAAACAAGGAGTCATAGATAACTGAACTTTCTTCTACAAACATCATCATGCTTTTCATCTTTATTTAATTCACTGGAAGAGTCTCCCCATCCTTCCAATGCTTGCTTTAGTATAGAATAAGTTGCATCCTTTCTTTTTGATTTTTTAGGATCTTTATCATTCCTTTTGCCAAGCTGACCACCCCTTTTTATATCTTCAACAATCCTTGTTACCAAAAGAGCAACATTAGTATCTTCTTCACCTAGTCAGACTCTTAATCCTTCAAGGTTAGGAATCTCTCCCTTTTTGCTTCCTTTCTTTCCATTCCAGTTCAGTTGTAGAAGCCATGATGATCAGAACACTCTAGGTATGAACTTTTTAGAGTGAACCCGCTATGATACCAATTATTAGAACCCTTGGAGGTTACACCACAGAGTGAGGGATGAGGTCCCTCAATGTCAATCACAGGCAATCAAACAATAGAGTGCAAAAAAACTAAAGATAGTGTAGGAAGAGTAAAAACACAATATTTTTATATGGAAACCCAGGAAGGGAAAACCCATGGCTTTCCATTATAAGCACCTCCAAATTTAGTATAGTCAAACTCTTAATCTAGATTTTAGCTTAACTCTAGGTTCTTTTAGATTATAGTAACTCTACTACAAGCTTATATTGACAACTCTACCAAGGACCTTCTACACTGATTGGCTCTAATCCATATAAAACTTAGGTAACTCTACCTAAGCACTTCTCTCAACGAGAAAACACTACTCTTATAACATGAGTAGTTAAATTACAAATTAGTACTCACTCAAGAACACTCACTCACTTATTACGCATACTACAAAAATAAAAACATGAGCAATTCTTGAGTAATTCTTGAAATAGAGTTGTTTCTACCTCTCTTCACTTTTTAGAATTATACAAAAACTCATTTGACGAAGAGGCGTCTCTTTATTTTTATATATAAGTGATGATTAAGGCTGAAAGACATTGGACTAGATGTCCTAATCAGTATAAAATAGCACCTGCAAATTTGTTACATAAGAGGACAAAACTATGTAGACAACGCGTGCCAGCTGTACTGTACCTTGCACATCCAAGGATTTGGTCCCTTAAAGTTAGCTTCTCATCCTTAAAACTACATATAGCATTGAAAAATATTGCTAGGGCATTGTTCAGCCAAACTACATCACTAGGAACTCATAAAGGCTATAGCGACTCCTAAAGGTTATCTTAGGAATGTCCTCTGCCAGAATTCTCAAATGGTGGTAACCAAATCTCAAATTTATCTTAGAATACAATGTCACAACTTGAAGATGGGCAAATAAATCATCGATACAAAGCATGGGATACTTATTCTTTACTGTTGCCTTATACAGTTGCCTGTAGTCAACACACATACATATAGAACCATTTTTTATCTATTTGAATAGAATAGGAGCACCCTATTCCCAACCTAATAAAACCCTTACCTAGATTATCCTAAAGTTAAGAATTTAGCTCTTTTAACTCGGTAGGAGCCATATGATAAGGTGTCATAAAATAGGTTAGGTTCCCAACTTGAGGTCAATCACAAACTCAATATCACACTCAGGAGGAAGGATGGGTAGGTTGGTAGATAAAAACATTAGGATACTCATGGACTATAGGAACAAAGTCAATAGAAGTACTCTCTACACTAATATCATGAGTATAGGCAATATATGACTCGCAACCCCTTGCTATCAATCCTCTAGCCAAAAAATAATACATAATACCCATTGGTGCTTAGCTAAAATATCCCTTCCACATAACTAGGGTATATGTTAGGCATCGCTAAGGTAATAGTCCTGGCAAAGCAATCTAAGACTGTTTGGTAGGGGATAATAAGTCTATGCCCAAAATCATTTCAAAATCCACATAGCTAGCATAATAAGATTGTCATGAGTATCATACTCTCAAAAATTTATCACACATGATCTATAAACCTAAGACACTACTAAAGAATCACCAACGAGAGTAGCTACATGTAATGGAACAAATAAAGGCTCCCGAGATAACCCTAATTGTGGTATGCATAATAAGTAGAAATGTATGAATAAGTAGCTCTTGAATTAAATAAAGTAGTATATAGATGATGAATTACTAAAATTGTACCTGTAATAATAGCATCGGTAGACTCCCCTTATGGCCTACCAGGTACATTATATAGTTGACTCCGTACGCCTCAAAATTGAGTACTTATCCGACCATATATTCTCCTTGCCTAAGGGGCTCCACCAAAATCATAGGTACCACTTATGCAACCTTAAGCACCACCCCTAGCTGGAGGTGGTATTGATTTTATTAAATAAATATTCTACAACACAAAATCAATCATCCCATGTTGAGGACACTCTCTGGAGAAATAATCAATTATCCCATAATTACAATACTCCTCGAGTACTCTACTCTATCTAGAAGGTTTGATCGACCTAGAATTTTGACCTTAGCATACAGACCCTTCCACGTACACCTCGATGCCTAACCACTACTATAACTTGTCTAGGCCTCATTAGTAATCAAAAGTTATGCCTAAATGAGCCTATATATCAAGTTAGGGTTAGGGTTTTGAATTAGGGGAAATTAATTGGAGGCTTTGATTCAAGAATTCCTTCCGTCAATCTCTTCCGGCCACGAAATCTAAGGTATGCAAGTGTTTATCTATGGGATCCTTTCATCCATAGAGCCCACAAATCCTTTTTCAAAGGCTCAAGATACATGTGTACATATATATATATATATGATTATACTTTCTAAATTTTCATTGTGTATGTGTGTAGTATTCACATGATGGTTGAGATATATATGTGAGATGATTATGTGTGTTGGTTGAAGTATAAGTGTGTAGTATTTGTGTGATGGTTGGTGATTATGTTGTTGAAGTTGATGATATCCAAGAAGGGATCTTTGTATGTCTGTGGAAACTATGGTGGTGTGTGATGTATAAATATATAAAATGGGTGATTGAATACTTGTAATCTTGATGGATCCACCTATGCCTAAGAAGTTCATGTAAGGTGTTTGTGAAAATACCTAAGAGACTAGAGATTTTGTTTTTATAATATAATAGGTCCAAAATTAATTGATTATGAATATATGATGATTTAAATTGTTAAGCCTTGATTTATACTATTATTTCATTATTTCCTTGTTATGACTTGATAATTGTTATTGGGAATTATATATCTCTACTATTGATTGATATATCAAATATTTTCTAAATGTGAGTTGGATAGTGAATTGAGAAATGTGGATGTTGAAGTTGAAGGATGATGGTGTTGTAGTACATGAAATTGAGCGTTAAACCTATGCCCTAAATGGTGCATGTAAGATGACTGCTAAAAGTCCTATGTGAAGAAGAATGTAAGTATTTGATATGTTTATTATCCAAATTATGATTTCATGCCACATCCATATGCTTAACTTATGTCTACCATATGTTTGACAAAATATTTAAGAGAATAGGAAACTATGCATTATGGTTCATTAGGTCTTAAAAGATAAATTCATGCTTTGTTCCTATGGATAGTTGATTTCCTTGAATTTATGGTGCGTTGTGGGTGTATGATGGAATGCCATGATGAATTGTTGAGGTAACTATGATGTTTGTGCATAGTATTTATTGTGGACCCAAAGCATGCTCCCCACGTGTTCGATTGGATGCTTATATGGAGAAATAAGGCCATTTGATTTGCTAAGTGTGAAATCCTCAATTATGTGTTGCGTATGATGGCCTATGGGCATGTTGTGTATGAGTTATCTATCTTGTGTTACTTTATGCTATTGTGTGCTAGGGGTACGTATGCCCGAAATAGTCTACTGGTCTAGAGCCGAGTCAGTTTCACGGTAATCTCAATCGATCGATGAATAATGAACTCTAGGTTAGTTTCAAAACTTGGGGAAAACTCAGTAATCTCGAAAATCATTCTTTATCAAATAATCGGGCCATAAAGCTCTAAAATCTTACATATCAATTCACTCCGTTACAGACCTCTGTACATTTTGTGAGATAGTAACCTTATCTTAAAAGTAAGTGGCAATTAGAAATACTCCGTCAGAGAACGAAATCAAGCGAACTCTGTCATATTGATAAAGTATCATAATGTAAGAATAGATTCAGTTCTAAGAACCGGTTAAATGTCTTTCAGTTGGGAGTAGGATTCAGCACCGAGCGAGCTAAGGATGGGAACATTCGTGTGAGTAGAGGGTTTGATTCCTGGTAGCAATCCTTATGCTCCAGAACTACGTCTCCAGCGTAGGTTGAGACAACTATCCTGCGAGTAGAGGGTCAGATGAGGTGATTTTCCTGCGAGTAGAGGGTCCCACCGTTCTCCTTTGAGGTCCTGATAGCAGAGGGTCCTATGTAGTTGTCTTTACTGGTGGTGCGGTATTGACACCCTTCCAGCTGGGGTACAGGTTGGATCCCACCTATGGTAAGTGAGGCATGTCGGTTAAATGATCACTCTCATAGTTTCAGTAACAATCTCAGAAAAGAACTCAGTTAATGTGCAGTTGAGGCTATCAGATACAGGCCTCCCAGTATTGTTATCATTATCATTGAGTATAAAGACTTCCTGCTAGATTCAGTTGTTTAGTGTTTTAGAGACTTCCTGCTAGATGAGGGTTGATCTCAGATTCAGTTGTTTAGTGTTCTAGAGACTTCTTGCTAGATGAGGGCTGATCTCAGATTCAGTTGTTCAGTGTTCTAGAGTTGGTGAATTTGAATATCAAATATCAGTAATATCAGTTATTCAATTTCTCAATATGGATAAGTACAGATGTCAGCTCTAGTAGCTTCAGATACTCAGTATCTTATTGTCAGTATTATTATTTTTGGGTGTCAGTGTTCAAAATGTAACATTTGGTGTCATGATGATTTCAGTTGTACTTTATGCATCCATGTGTGTATTGTTGATCAGATATGTTTCAAAATTGGTAACTGCAGAATTTCTATATATGTTTATTCCATCGAATACATATAATTTAGATTGTTATGTTTATGAATAAGCCTTATATTTTACCTTACCCTATCCTTGCATACTCGGTACATTCTTTGTACTGATGCATTCACGCTATGATGCTTTCCCCACCATAGATTCAGAAGAGCAAGATTCAGAGTATATTTAGCTGTCAGATCTTCTAGCAGTGGGTGCAGCAGTGAGTCCTCATTATCCGAGGATATTCTATTTCAGTGTTTTGGTGATTTAAGTAGACGGAGTTAGTTGGGGAATTGTCCCTTTAACTCCACAGTTCAGACAGTGTAGAGGCTTTTCAGACAAATGTATTGATATTTAGTTTTCAGTACTGTATATTTAGATGTTTGAACCTCATGACCAAATTTAGCCAGTTTCTGTATTTATCGTATTATATTATGCGGTGAACAGATACGGATATCAGTGAAGGGTTAGCTTGTGGTCCCTCGGGGTCACGAGCACCGTGTGGCGTTCCGGGTCATGGGAATCGGGGCGTTACAGTTGAACTACTCATCATACCCTAATGAATCAAAATTGAAGAAAGTATTATAAAAGGGGAGCATTTTTTCTTTAAGGTGACAAAAAATCAAAACATTACAGCGGCCAACTTGTTACAGTTGGTTTGAGGGAATAAGATTAACAAGGAGAAGAAGTTTAAGTGTTGTTTATTATGGTTCTTGCACACATATTGCTTGCAAAAGATTCAACGTAGGTTGTTGACAGAAAACTAATTCAGATGGTGGATTCCTTGAGTTGCATCAAGAGTTATCCGTGGGAAAAAGAGACATTTTAATTGACCATGGACTATCAAAAGAAGAAAAGTGACCTAAAGATGAAGAAGAAAGTATTTGATGAGAAGCAAAAGGCATTCTATGCTCTATCAAATCACCCACTAGGGTAGAAACTAGGATAGGCTCAGGAATAATCTCAGGACTCATTTCAAAATTCACAGCAATCAAAGGTGTAACACATGAGAAACTGGATCCAGGATCCAACAAATCATACACATTAAACTAAAATATATGAAGCATACCAGTAACAACATCGGGAGAGTCCTCCTGTTCCTGGCGGGATGGTAAAGCATACAATCTATTCTGGTACTGCCCACCAGCATTGCTAGAAGAGGTGCCCTGAGCTGGGGCTGGGTGAGTCGCTGGAACTGGAGCACTAACAGTCTGATTCTGGGTCTGAGGGCGATAGTAACGACGCCCTTGTCCATCCTGTGGACAATCTCTAACTCTGTGACCCATGTCACCACACCGGAAACAACCCCACTTCTCACCCTAACACTCACCCGAATGAGCCCTACCACACTTTGGACACAGAGGACGATTTGGCTTACTGCCAGCAATATACTGGGACCTGGATGCATATGACCTGCTACCTTGCTCTTGCCTATCTCTAGGCATTGGAGCACTAGTAGATGACGGTGCTGGCATAGATGATCGATGATGGTGCTGGCATAGACGAACGATCCTGATACTGAGGGTGACTCCCTCCATGTGATCTAGTTTGACCCTGTCCGTGCTGCTCGAACCTAGCTCTCTTATTCTCTCTTATTCTATCTCTCTCCTTAATCTTGTTCGCTTCAATCTATTGGGCATGAGTCATCAGCCTAGAAAGATTCATCTCACTATTCAGCATAGCAGACCTACACCCCTTAACCACATAACTAGACACTCCAGTCACAAACTTACTCATACTAGCCCGATTGATTGATTGAACTTTAGACAATACTTCCTAACAGTCATAGAGCCCTGTCGCAGGTTCATAAACTCTTCCACCTTTGCTCCCTCATCTTCAAAGGGGAAAACTTATCCAGGAATGCATCCTGGAACTCTTGCCAAGTTGTAGGGACAGCTCCCTCACCTCTACCTTTCCTCCAAGCAACAACCCAGTCATAAGCAAGGTCTTTCAACATATACGCAGCCAACTCCACACTATGTTCCTCAGATACATACATCACCTAAGTAATCTTCCGCACCTCCTCTAAAAACAATCATGGATCCTTATTAGACTTGGACCCATAGAATTTTGGTGGATTCATCTGCATGAAGTCACGGAACCTGGCAGCAGCTGAATCACCTTCCTGCTGCTGTGGAGCCGGGGCCAGGTTAGCCTGAACATTTGCAGTAACAGCTTGGGCCAGCGCCTAAAAGGCTGCCTGAAATTCAGCATGAGACACGTTTTCATTGAATGGGTCAGCGGGTTGAGGTTGCTGACCATCATTATTTCTTCTCGCTCTATGTGGAGACATATTTCTAAAAGAGGAGAGCACGAATCAATAGCAGTGAGAGACACTTTAAGAATGATAGACTTATGAAAGAAAGAATCACACTTTTTTCTAAAACGTCTTATAGCCTCTTGCTCATAGATGTGGCGCGCTATACACCGATGATCAATACTCTACTTAACGTGGCTTGTTAGACTCCCTAGGACACCTTAAAACCTTAGGATTTGATACCAAGTTTGTAACCCCCCAGAAAATGGGTCCCAGAGCGTCACACAGTGCTTGAGGCTACGAGTAGCCCCAAGCTAACCCTTTGAGCCATTTTCATTTAGTTCAACACAAATCAATGGGGTTTCTATAAATAACTCTTAAATATCAACAGAGTAATCATCGTCTAAGAATAAAATAATTTCAGAAAGATAATACAATTCGACTTATTAGTCAACTCCTAACATCTATACTAGTCTGACAAGCCTTTAAGAAAATTAATAAAACCAGCGAGCCATTGAGACATGCCTCAACTGACTCATACTCAGTTATCAAATGTAAATGATTCCGTGAAACCACATCAGACATCACGTCTTTGAAACATGAAGACTCACCACAACAGAGGATGTAGAACAGCATGCCCGAAGAATTACTGTCGAACCAAGAACTGAGCACCTGAACCTACATTCTGAGAAAATACAGCCCACATCCGAAGATGTGGGTCAGTACCATGGAAAGGAACCGAGTATATGGGGGTGTATGCAGTTGTATAAACATCATTATCATAAATATTTATAAGAAATATACAGGATGTATGAAAGACTCACATAGCTCAAAGAAAATCATCATAATCATGAGAGGATGAAATAAGTACAATAACACATGTGAGTTATCATATAATTTTTCAATCACTTTCAGTTCATCAAGAATATCAATTCTCATAATGTAAATATCATTTAAATCTTTCGAAAGAATAACTTTCACAATTCCACATTCAAATAACTTCACCATTCACCATAGACATAAGGAAATACACACACACTGGGAGATCCTATAACCGACATAAACCATGTGAGCAACATGGAGTCCAACGTACAACCCACATTGGGGAGAGCCGTCCTATCCTTTCCATTAGAGTAGGATAATTGATATCAAATCCACATAAACTAGTGATCACTATATAAATCAGCCTCAGGCTCACTCCTATAGGGGTACGTAGCTCTAGGGAAGTAAGGTCACTTTATACCTCCCACTTGGTCCTAAAGATTTCAACATCAACATGCTTATAACACATACTTTCTCAAAAAAATACAATTTCCAATGGAGATTCACGACCCAAATATCAAAATCATGATAAATATCGTTCAAGATTCATGCTTTATATCTCCACGCATGTAAATTTATCTTTTAAATCCATAAACATCAAGATTTTATAATAATCATCATAAGATATGGGTTCATGCTTTAAATTCATAAAAATCAAATAAAAATCATGCCTTTGTAAAGAAAATTACTTTTGGGCACAAGAACGAAAGAGAGTTCTTGTTTAAAAACCCCACATACCTTGAATGATGAACTTTAGATCAATACTCATTTTTGAGATGTTAATTGTGCCTTTGAATGATGGTTCTTGGAGTTCTTGCACTAGGAACTTAGAATCTTGAATAAATTTGCAGAATTAATGGTGAACTTTGGAGGTTCTTGAAGTTGGATATAGGAGCTTTGGGTTTTTCTTTTTGAGGGAATTTGATGAAATATAGCATATAATACTTCTAATAGGCTTTAATATAGGATTTGGACAGATTTTGGGTGAGGAGGAATGACCAAAACGCCCCTAAAAATCAAATAATTCTCGAATCTGTCCTTTGGTAGACTATTTTGATAGTTTGAAGTAGATTAACCATAACGTTTTACTCCGATATCCAAATTGAATGAAACCAATTTCATTAAAAAGAGGACTCTCATATCTTTCCATTAATATATAGTATCTCACCCAGATCATTGTGTACAAGGAGTTATGATCATTTGAATTTGACCCAAAAATTGACTTTTTCATAGGCTGAAGTAGATCGACCATAATGTTTTGCTCCGATAAAAAAAATTGGATGAAACTAATATCATTGGAAAGAGAACTCGCAGAGCTTTTCGTTGATATATAGTAGATCATCCAGATCATTTTGTAAATGGAGTTATGATCGTTTAAATTTGGAGCAAAAATACGCCAGGCCTTAGTACTTTTTCCTGCACGTTTTACTGTTTACTACTATTCACGATTCGATCGAAATATTCATAAATCATCGCTCGGGTGTCCGTTTTGGATGATCCACATATTAATGGAAAGCTTATTCTATACTCTACGCAATGGTGGGTCATAATCTAAGAAATTCCATACAGAAAATTTATAATTCAATCTAGAAGATAGAATCCAACACGTTTATGCACAAAATTTCAACAAAAAATTTCACGGGGTATTACATGTACATTCCCCAAAAGGATGTAAAGGGACAAGCACTGGATGACTTCTTGGTAGACCACCTGATACCTAATGATGGGAACTGAGCAATGAACTTCCTGATGAAGATGTAATCATCATTGAAGCTAGACCCCCATGGAAGATATACTTTGATAGTGCCGCACATCGAGATGGAGCTGGTGCTGGTGTGTTGTTTATCACTCCCAAGAAGAGGTCATTCCATACTCTTTTATCCAAATAAATCATTTCTATAATAATGTTGCTGAATATCAAGCTTTAATACTTGGACTTGAGATGGCAGTTGACATCAAACAACTGCAATTACAAGTCTTTGGTGACTCCTAATTGGTGAACACGCAGCTTTTGGGAAGCTATGAAGTCAGAAAGCCTGAGCCACAACCATATCATGATTATGTACAGAAGTTGATGGGGTGTCTTGTATGAGTAACCCTCCAACATGTGCCAAGAAGAGAAAATAAGCAAGCTGATGCCCTAGCTGCTTTGGCCTCAACCCTGACTCTTCCAAATCAGACCCAAGTTATTCCCCGCCAACAATGGGTAGTACCATCATCAGATGAATATGTAGAAAATAAGGTTGAATACCTCATTTTTGTGTCTAAAGCTATAAAAGAAGATTGGCAATAACCTATCATTGATTACTTATATTATGAAATATTTCTAGAAGATCCAAGGAGAAAGACTAACATTCGTCATCGTGCACCTCGCTTCCTTTTCTACAAAGACACATTGTACAGAAGATCATTTGAAGGAATACTCTTATGGTGTTTGGGAGAGAAAGAAGCAATTTAAGCTTTGCAAGAAGCGCACTCGAAAGTTTGTGGATCAGTTCAGTCTGGACCAAAGCTCCGTTTTCACATTAAATGGATAGGATTTATTGGGCAACGATAGTGAAATATTACTTTGACTATGCTATAAGATGGAAAGCTTGCCAATTCCATGCAAATTTCATACATCAACCCCCAGAAGTACGACATCCAACTATAGCGTCTTGACTATTCAATGCGTGGGGAATGGATGTTATTGGTCCACTAACAAAGTCTTCTGGTGGACACTTATGCATCTTGGCTGCAACAGATTACTTCTCTAAGTCGACCGAAGTTATTGCTCTTAAGGAAGTAAAGAAATAAAATGTTGTGAACTTCATCCGAGTGAATATCGTCTACCGCTTTGGAATCCCTCAATATATAATTCTGACAATGGAAAGTCATTTGATAACAAACTAATGAATAATATTTGTGTTCTCTTTGGTTTCAAGCAACACAAGTCTTCTGTGTACCATGCTGCCGCCAATGGTCTAGCTAAAGCATTCAATAAGACTTTATGCAACTTGTTGAAGAAATTCATCTCCAAATCCAAACGAGACTAGCATGAGTGGATGGAAGAAGCTTTTTGGGCATATAGGACAACTTACCATACATCGACGCAAGCAACCCCATACTCACTTTCTTTTAGAGTTAAAGCAATTCTGTCACTTTAGCATCAAATTCCTTCTTTGAGACTGTCCATTCAAGAAGGGCTCACTGATGGATAAAATGCTAAGTTGTGTCTTGTGGAGTTAGAATCTCTTGATGACAAGAGGATGGAGACTCAATAAAATCTTGAATGTTATTAAGCCCAGCTATCTTGTTCTTTTAATAAATGGGTTCGCTTAAGGTGCTTTCAAGTTGGAGATTAAGTCCTTGTAGTAAGAAGGTCCATTATCACTTCTCATAAGTCTACGGGAAAATTCACCCCAAAGTGGGATGGACCATATGTCGTATAAGAAGCCTATTCAAATGGTACTTACAAGCTCGTCGATGAAGATGGCATGAGCATTGGCCCCATCAACGCCAAATTCTTAAAGAAATACTATCCTTGAAGAAAGATGATACTCCTTAAGGCACGAGTATAAACTGCATGTACACTCCTTAAGGCATGAGTATAAACTGCATGTCTACTCCTAGACTGAAAGAGTATAAACTGTGAGCGGCTAGAAAAAAAATCAAATAAATATCTGCTAGGTTGAAAACCTTGAAAGAGGTGGCCTAAGCAAAACTTAGGATACAAAAAAGAAAACATTCACCCAGAACTACATTGTGACTTGATCCTCTTCATTGAGGTACGCAGGTGCTTGGAATCTCATTCTGAGTTTAGTTGCATGAGAGTCAAAAAAAATATGTTCCTACAATGTCTGTCATATGAATGCCAAGTATGAAACTATTCTAATCAAATTTTGGACTTACTCTAAATATTTTGACTCAATGGGAGAAACCCGTCTAAAAGAAAAAGAGTCCCTTCAATGGAATTTGGAATGTTAAAGTTCTATAAGCCTATAACTAAAAGGATACTGAAATTTCCATGCCTTAAGGTGGACAAAAGTTGTCCTTTGCACCTTAAGCTGTCCTCTAACGGGTTTATCCTTAAAAAGATATCAAAATTTACATGCCTTAAGGTGGACAAAATTTGTCCCTTTGCACCTTAAGCTGGCCTCTCATGGGTTTATCCTTAAAGAATATTGAAATTTCCATGCCTTAAATTGGACAAAATTTGTTCCTTTCCACCTTAAGCTAGACTCTAACGGGTTTATCATTAAAAGGATCTCAAAATTTCCTTGCCTTAAGGTAGACAAAATTTGTCCCTTTGCACCTTAAGCTGGCCTCTAACACGTTTATCATTAAAGGATATCAAAATTTTCATGCCTTAAGGTGGACAAAATTTGTCCTTTTGCACCTTGAGCTGGCCTCTAACAGTTTATCCTTAAAAGGATCTCAAAATTTCCATTCCTTAAGGTGGACAAAATTTGTCCCTTTGCACCTTAAGCTGGCCTCTTACAGATTTATCCTTAAAACAATATTGACATTTTCAAAACTTAAGATGGACAAGACTTGTCCTTTTGCAACTTAAGCTGAACATTGAAAAGGGCCCATACTTAAAGAAAATCACTGAACCATCTTCAAGTAAAATTGGTCGGACTTAAGGTGACGGAGGTGAAGTTAAACTCTCGCACCTTAAGCCAATGTCCACCATCTTCAAGTAAAATTGGTTTGACTTAAGCTGATGGAGGCAAAGTTAAAATCTCGCACCTTAAGTCGATGTCCACAATCTTCAAGCAAAATTGGTCGGACTTAAGGTGACGGAGGCAAAGTTAAACTCTCGCACCTTAATCCGATGTCCACTGTCTTCAAGTAGAATTGGTCAGACTTAAGGTGACGGAGGCGAAGTTAAAATCCCGCACCCTAAGTCGACTATTTCATATTGTTATCTATTTCAATTCTCCAAAAAAAAAAAAGAGGAAACAAGAAAGAAAGCAAAAACACAAATAGAAAAGATGTTACCTATCAAAGTGTTGTGATCTTAAAAGTTGTATATCACCAACTTGGATTGAGACAAGATTCCTTATTGAGAATAAATCCCTCAAAATCTAGTTTGACGCAATCAAAATTCCCTTTGGTGGTGATGGTCCCACATCAAGAAATATATTATTTGGTAAGGCAATGCAAATCTGGAATCCTCTTTCTCTCAGCATAAAAGATCGACTTCAAAAAATCATCTAGAACAATCAAAAAAGTGTTAAAATGCAAAGTTTGGGTATGTTATACATGCATGTTTACGGAACCTATAGGATCAAGCGGATCATATTTTTGGTACTCTCACATTGAGATATAATTTTTTTGTGATGTCGCATAAATCTGAAATTGTTGATGCCTAAAAACTCAATGTTGATTTTGGGATAACACCTGAAAATATTGTATTAAATTATGAATTTTGGATATGTTATAGATATTTGTTTCTGGTTTCACAAGAATCAAGCGTCTTGTGATTTCATCCTTCCTACTTCAAGATATGAATGTTTTAGTAAAGACGCACAGATCTGAAATTTTCAGCATGATAAAATCAAGGGCTAAATTCAAAAAATTATTGAGAATTATATTGAAGAAATTTAAATCTAAATTTTAGATATGTTATAGATCTCGAAGTCTAGTTTTTAGAGTATTAAACGGTTCATAATTTTGATATTCCTACAATTAGATATGAATTTTCTACTACTAACATGTTGTTCTGTAAAATAAAGTGACGAAAACAAGAGAAAAGTAGGAGGGAAAGAAATTATCTAAATATTGTTGATAGCTTGAAAACTCCAAAATTGATATTGAAAAAGTGGGTAAACTACCTCCTTTTATAGAGTTGTATAATGGATGTTTTCCTCTCCAATATAAATTTAGATCGGAATAACTTCCATCTTCAAATTCAAATTGGAGATTGTTTCTTTCTCAAATATAAATTCAGATTGGGATAGCCTCTATCTCCAAATTCAAATTGGAGATTGTTTCTGTTTCCCATACAAATTCAAATTGGAGGTTATTTCCTTCTCCCATGCAAATTCAAATTGAAGGTTGATTTCCTTCTTACAAATTCAAATTGGAGAGTTTTTCCTTCTCCCATACAAAGTCAAATTGGAGGTTGTTTCCTTCTCCAATCTAAGTTTAAATCAGAAGAGTTTTATTCCTTGTTAAGTAAGGCAATGAAAAAGTCTTTCAAAACTGTTTGAAATTGAATATCATGCCTCACCAACGCATCTTAAGTATAGAGATTCGTGAAAAAAAATAAGAGAGCTTTGAGAGACAATGTCAATATCGTTCAGCTTTAAAGTTTTTGAATGAAGTGTTCTTATGTATAGAAAATTATTGAAGCACGAAGGATACATGTTTAAATAATCATACTTCAAGGCTAGGTTCTAAAATATTAAATGTCTAGACAAGTCTTGATGTAGGGGGCATTTGTGGGCGATACAATTTTATTAAATTTAAATCCGTACAAAATTTGGATTATATTAAATTCAAAATATATTAGTCCCAAATAAATATTGTGAATTAATATAATTGAATTAATTATTTAAGTCCAAATAGGTATGGATTTAAATAAGGCCCAATATTTATTGGGTTAATCCATTAATTTGGGCTACAAATGATGAGCCCACTTTACTAAGCCCAAGATATTGTTATATTCTAGAGGCCCAAATAAGCATCATGTGTCAAATGATATTGCATGCCAAGTCAAGTAAAGGAGCCAATAGGACCGTGCCGCATGTCAAACTGATGCACCAAGCCCATGAAATAAAAGCCCATAAAAAGCGTCACACCACTTAAATCTGATTGGTCAAAGGAAGTCCATATTCATCATGACTCTTCCTTTCCTACAACTATAAATAGGGGCTTCATAATTTGGAAAAAGGATCCTCCCCCCAGATCTCTAACAAATAGCAAGAGAAAGCTCGTGGATCAAACACCTCAATTTCTCTAAAAAGCTAAAAAATTCAAATCAAGTTCATCAATATTCAAGATCAAGACCGCAATATTCAACAACAAGCTCAAAAGCCCTTGAATTCAAGCACAAGTCAAGATTAAATTCCTCAAATCAACAAATCAAGTTCAAATTCAAGATCAACCTTTAATCCTTGAATTTATATTTGAAAAGGCGAATCAGAGGATTCATAGATACAATAAAATTCTCAAGGCCGAAAAATAAATAATTCGTGACAAAAAAAATACTACAAGAATAAATTTTATTGATTTCAATACGAGTGTTACAATCTCTTTGAATCCTCTTATTTGCCTTTTCAAATATAAATTCAAGGGTTTGAAGCTTTATCTTGAATTTGAATTTGATTTGTTGATTTGAGGGATTTGATCTTGACTTGTGCTTGAATTCAAGGGTGTTTGAGCTTGTTCTTGAATATTTTGGTCTTGATCTTTAATTTTGATGAAATTAATTTGAATGATTGAGATTTTTAGAGAAATTGCGGCGTTTGATCCACGAGCTTTCTCTTGCTACTTGTTAGAGATCTGGGGGAGGGGTACTTTTTTCTAAATTATGAGGCCCCTATTTATAGTTGTAGTAAAGGAAGAGTCATGATGAATATGGACTTTCTTTGACCAATTAGATTTAAGTGATGTGGCACCTTTTATGGGCTTTTATTTCATGGGTCTGCTGCATCAGTTTGACATATGGCACAATCCTATTGGATCCTTCACTTGACTTGGTATGCCACATCATTTGACACGTTGCTTTTATTTGGGCCTCTAGAATATGACAATATCTTGGTCTTAGTAAAGTGGGCTCATCATTTGTAGCCCAGTTTAATGGACTAACCCAATAAATATTGTGCCTTATTTAAATCCATACCTATTTGGACTTAAATAATTAATTCAATTATATTAATCCACAATATTTATTTGGGAATAATATATTTTGAATTAATATAATTCAAATTTTGTACGGATTTAAATTTAATAAAATTTATCGCCCATAAATGCCCCCTTCTTTAAGACTTGTCGAGACATTTAATACTTTAGAGACTAGCCTTGAAGTATGATTATTTAAACATGTTTCCTTCGTGCTTCAATGATTTCCTATATATAAGAACATCTCATTCAAAAACTTTAAAACAGAACTATATTGACATTGTCGCCCAAAGCTCTTTTATTTTTTTTTCACGAATCTCTATACTAAGACCCGTTGGTGAGGCATGATATCCAATTTCAAATAGTTTTGGAAGACTTTTTCATTGTTTTACTTAACCAGGAATAAAACTCTTTTGATTTAAACTTAGATTGGAGAAGGAAACAACCTCCAATTTGACTTTGTATGGGAGAAGGAAATCAACCTCCAATTTGAATTTATATAGGAGAAGGAAATAACCTCCAATTTGAATTTGTATGGGAAAAGTAAATCAACCTTCAATTTGAATTTATATGGGAGAAGAAAATAACCTCCAATTTGAATTTGGAGATAGAAGCTATCCCAATCTGAATTTAAATTGGAGAAAGAAACAATCTCCAATTTGAATTTGGAGATGAAAGTTATTCCAATCTGAATTTATATTGGAGAAGAAAACATTCACCCTACAACTCTATAAAAGGAGGTAGTTTTCTCACTTTTTCAATAACAATTTTGGGGTTTTCAAGCCATCAACAATATTGAGGTAATTTCTTTCCCTCATACTTTTCTCTTATTTTCGTCACTTTTTTCAGCACAGTATGTTAGTAGTAGAAAATTCATATCTAATTGTAGGAATATCAAAATTAATTGTTTGATATTCTAGAAACTAGACTTGAAAATCTATAACATATCCAAAATTTAAATTTAAATTCCTTCAATATGATTCTCGATAATTTTTTGAAATTAGTCCTAAATTTTATCATGTAGAAAATTTTTGATCTGCGCATTTTTACTAAAACTTTCATATCTTGAAGTAGGAAGGATGAAATCACAAGCCACTTGATTCTTGTGAAACTACACACAAATATCTATAACATATCAAAAATTAATAATTTAATACAATCGATATATTTTCAGGTGTTATTCCAAAATCAACTTTGAGTTTTGATGCATCGAAAAATTCAGATTTACGCGACACCACACAAAAATAAATATCTCAATGTGAGAGTACCAAATTTATGATCCACTTGATCCTATAGATTCCGGAACCATGAATGTATAACATATCCAAAATTTGGATTTTAACACATTTTTTATTGTTCTAGGTGGTTTTTTAAAGTTGATCTTATATGCAGTCCGACAGAGTATTCCGGATTTGCATTGCCTCACCAAATAATTTATTTCTTGATGTGGGTCCATCACCACCAAAGGGCATTTTGATTACCTCAAAATAGATTTTGAGGGCTTTATTCTCATCAAGGAATCTTGTCTCAATCCAATTTGGTAATATACAACTTTTAAGATCACAACGCTTTGATAGGATACATCCTTTCTATTTGTGTTTTTGCTTTCTTTCTTGTTTCCACTATTTTTTTTTTGGGAGAATTGAAACAGATAAAAATATGCAATAACCGTCTTAGGGTGAGAGAGTTTAACCTTGCCTCCTTCACCTTAAGTCCGACCAATTTTACTTGAAGATGGTGGACATTGGCTTAAGGTGCGATAATTTAACTTTGCCTCCGTCACTTTAAGTCCGATCAATTTTACTTGAAGACGATGGATATTAGCTTAAGGTGCGAGAGTTTAACTTCGCCTCCGTCACCTTAATTTCGACCAATTTTACTTGAATACGGTGGACATCGGCTTAAGGTGCGAGATTTTAACTTCGCCACCGTCACTTTAAGTCCGACCAATTTTACTTGAAGATGGTGGACATTGGCTTAAGGTGCGAGAGTTTAACTTTTCCTCCATCACTTTAAGTTAGACCAATTTTACTTGAATACAATGGACATCAGCTTAAGGTGCGAGAGTTTAAATTTGCCTCCGTCTCCTTAAATCCGACCAATTTTACTTGAAGATGGTGCAGTGATTTTCTTTAAGTATGGGCCCTTTTCAATGTTCATCTTAAGGTGCAAAGGGACAAATATTGTCCACCTTAAGACATGAAAATTTTGATATCCTTTTAAGGATAAATCTGTGAGAGGCCAGCTTAAGGTGCAAAGGGACAAATTTTGTCCACCTTAAGGAATGGAAATTTTGAGATCCTTTTAAAGATAAACCCGTTAGAGGCCAGCTTGAGGTCCAAAGGGACAAATTTTATCCACCTTAAGGCATGGAAATTTTGATATTATTTTAAGGATAAACCCATTAGAGGCCACCTTAAGGTGCAATGGAGCAAATTTTGTCCACCTTAAGGCATGGAAATTTGAATATCCTTTAAGGATAAACCTGTTAGAGGCCAGCTTAAGGTGCAAAGGAATAAATTTTGTCCACCTTAAGGCATGGAAATTTTGAGATCCTTTTAAAGATAAACCCATTAGAGGCCAGCTTATGGTGCAAAGGGACAAATTTTGTCCACCTTAAGGCATGAAAATTTAGATATCCTTTAAAGATAAACCCGTTAGAGGCCAGCTTAAGATGCGAAGGGATAAATTTTTTTCACCTTAAGGCATGGAAATTTCAATTTCCTTTTAAGGATAAACCCGTTAGAATCTAGCTTAAGGTGCAAAGGGACAACTTTTGTCCACGTTAAGGCATAGAAATTTCAGTATCCTTTTAGTTATAGGCTTGGAGAACTTTAGCATTCCAAATTCCATTGAAGGAACTCTTTTTCTTTTCAACTGGTTGCCCCCATTTAGTCACAAATATTTGGAGCAAGTCCAAAATTTGATTAGAATAGTTTCATACTTGGCCTTCATATGACAAAAACTATAGAACATATTTTTTTAACACTCATGCAACTGAACTCGGAATGCTATTCCAAACGCCTACGTACCTCAATGAAGTGGATCAAGTCACAACGTAGTTCTGGGTGAGTGTTTGTTTTTGTGTCCTAACTTTTGCCTAGGCTGCCTTTTTCGAGGTTTCAAACTAGCAAACTTTCATTTTTTTTAGCCGTACACAGTTTATACTCTTGCAGACCAGGAGTGGACATGTAGTTTATACTCGTTCCTTAAGGAGTGTACATGCAGTTTATACTCATGCCTTACGGAGTGTACATGTAGTTTATACTCGTGTCTTAAGGAGTGTACATGTAGTTTATACTCATGCCTTAAGGAGTGTACATGCACTTTATATTTGTTCCTTGAGTGTGCATGCAGTTTATACTCGTGCCTTAAAGAGTGTACATGTCCTTTATACTCATACCTTAAGGAGTGTACATACAGTTTATACTTATGCCTTAAGGAGTGTACATCTTCCTTCAGGGATAGTACTTCTTCAAAAACTTGGCGTTGATGGGGCCAACAGTTACACCATCTGCATCGTTAAGCTTGTAAGAACAATTTGAATATGCCTCTTGTACGACATATGGTCCATCCCACTTTGAGGTAAATTTTCCCCCAGACTTACGAGAAGTGATAATGGGTCTCCTTACTGTACGGACTTGATCTCCAACTTGGAAGTACCTCAAGCAAACTCTTTTGTTGAAAGAACGAGATAGACGGGCTTAGTAACATTCAAGATTGTGTTGAGCCTCTAGCCTCTTCTCATCATGAGTTTCTAACTCTACAAGACGCAACTTAGCATTTTCTTCATCGGTGAGCCCTTCTTGAATAGCTAGTATCAAAGAAGGTATTTGATGCTCAAGTGGTAGGACTGCTTCAACTCCAAAAGCAAGTGAGTATGGGGTTGCTTGCATCGGTGTAGGTAAGTTATCTTATACACCCATAAAGATTCTTCTATTCACTCATGCCAGTCTTGTTTGGATTTGGAGACAACTTTTTTCAATAAGTTGCGCAAAGTTTTATTGAAGGGTTCAGCTAAACCATTGGCAGTAGCATGGTATATAGAAGACTTGCACTACTTGAGGCCAAAGGGATCACAGATTTTGTTCATCAGCTTGTTATCAAAAGGCTTTCCATTGTCAGTTATTATGTACTGAGGAATTCCAAAGTGGTAGACGATATTCACACGGATAAAATTTGCAATATTTTCTTTCTTTACTTCCTTGAGAGCAATAGCTTCGGTGCATTTTGAGAAGTAATCTATTGCAGCGAAAATGTATAAGTGTCTACTAAAAGATTTTGGTAGTGGACTAACAGCATCCAATCCCCAAGCATTGAACGACCAAGACGCTACAGTTTGGTGTAGTATCTCTGAAGGTTGATGTATGAAGTTTGCATGGAATTGGCAAGCTTTGCATCTTCTAGAATAGTCCTACGAAACTTTCACCATCTTTGGCCAATAATATCCAATCCTTTTAATGTGAAAATGGAGCTTCGGTCCAGGCTGATGCGATCCACAAACTCCTGAGTGCGTTTCTTGCAAAGCTTGAATTGCTTCTTCCTCTCCCAAACACCGTAAGAGTACTCCTTCAAATGATCTTCGGTAAAGTATGTCTTTGTAGTAAAGGAAGCGAGGTACACGATGATGGATGTCAGTCCTTCTCCCTTGATCTTCTGGAAGTATCCCATAGCACAAGTAGTCAAGGATAGGTTATCGCAAATCATCCTTTACAACTTCAGACATAGCAACGAGGTATTCAACCTTGTTTTATAAATCCTCATCTGATGGCGGTACTACCCATTCTTGGCGGACAGTAACTTGGGTCTGATTTGGAAAAGTCAGGGTTGAGGCCAAAGTAGCTAGGGCATCAACTTGCTTATTTTCTCTCCTTGGCACATGTTGGAGGGTTACTCCTCCAAGACACCCCATCAAATTCTGTGCATAATCATGAAATGGTCATAGCTCAAGCTTTCTAACTTCATAGCTTCCCAAAAGCTGCTTGATCACTAATTAGGAGTCACCAAAGACTGTAATTACAGTTGTTTCATGTCGACTGTCATTTTAAGTCCAAGTATTAAAGCTTGATATTTAGCAACATTATTAGAGCAATGATTTGTTAGGATAAAAGAGTAGGGGATGGCCTCTTCTTGTAGAGTGACAAACACCACACCGGCACCAGATCTATCTCGATATGAGGCACCATCAAAGTATATTTTCCATGGGGTTCTAGCTTCAATGACCATTGCATCTTCATCAGGAAGTTCATCACTCAATTTCCAATCATCAAGTATAGGGTGGTCTGCCAAGAATTCAGCCAATGTTTGTCCCTTTATGGCCTTTTGGAGAACATACATAATCTCAAACTATTTAAATTGAAGGTACCATCTTTTAAGTCGGACACTAAGGACTGATTTCGATATTACAAACATGATGGGATTCGCCCTAGACACAAGTCGAGCAACATGAGCTTGAAATTAGTGTTTCATCTTTTAGATTAAGAAAGCTATTGCCAAACATAACAATCAACAAATTCACAGGATATTCACAAAGAGATCAATAATCTTCAAAGTTCTAATAAATTAATAGGACGATCTTCAAAGTCCCAATAAATCCATGTGATATTTATAAACCCTTTCTTCTTGGTAATCAAATAAATCAAGAAGATCCATAAACCCTCCTTTCATAGAGATAAAAAATATTTCTACGTTTGAAAAATATGCCACTAGTGGCCCTCAAATTACGAAGAAATTCATATCCAAATCTTCTTACATTCAAGAAATATACTACTGATGGACCTCTAATTACGGAGAAAATCATGAGAGAAGAATCAAGGGAGGAATAGATTTGTACTCACATCATTTCTCAATAAAATTATTGTTTCTTTATATTTTTATTTGTGGTTGAAGTTTATTTTCCATGAATTTAAATTATGTTACAAACAGGTATGATGATACTACTACATAATGCATTGGTAATTAACACATAGAATTGGTGGTTTGGTTGTGTTCTATTAGTTTTAATTGGGTAATAATGGCTAGTAGTGATAGCTTACTGTGATGGTGTGAGTCCGATGGATGGAAACTGGAAACTCATGTTTGCCGACATGAGGGTTAGTCATGGTGACCTTATACTTGTGGTGTACCCGGTAATCCTCTATGTTATACTAGTATATATGTATCATGGAGGGCGAAGGGTACACGGGAATCCCCGACCCCTATGATATCTCTGGTTCATGTAGCTATACGCACTGGGGCCCATTCAGGGGGTAACACTGGACTCATATATCCCATGGGTGTATTATGATGTTAAATCTACACAAACCCAGGTTAAAGGTTTTAAATACATGCTAAACCCAATTCCCTCACTCAACATGGATTTTATATATATATGTATGTGGATGGATATGATTGTATAATGTTATTTTCTTGGTTTTAAATAATGGCATTATTTTATCCTTACTTCTAAGTACATACTAGGTATCACCCGCTAACCCATCTTTGGGTACTACATCCCCAAGCGATGCAAAAACTGGCTATACTACTCTTCTTGGTCATTGACTTGGATTCGAGGATAGATTTATGTTGGATTGAAGTGGTAAGCTTTCATACTCTGAAAGAATCCATTTTATTTTACGGACTACTCTACACACTTTTGTTATTTCTTACACTTTGGTTTTTTGCTATGCTTCGAGGCATTTCCCGACTGAATATTGTCTTGATTTCAGTTAGAGGCTTTGTAAGACTACTTTGGGTTGGCATAGGTGGTGTCAGTATTAGTGTCATCCTTGGCATTGGTATTGGCATTGGGGCTGAAATCGGTTGTATATTTGATTGTATTATTGGTTAGTTATGGTTATGGATTCACATATCGTTGGAAAGCTTATTCGATACTCTACGCAATGGTGGGTCATAATCTAAGACATTCCACATGGAAAATTTATAATTCATTCTAGAAGATAGAACCCAACACGTTTACGCACAAAATTTCAACGAAAAATTTCCTGGGGTGTTACAACTGTCTCCACAAACAGTTCTAAATATAAGCATATATACCAAGTACAAGGACAGAAAACAAGCAAAGGAAAGATAGACATTAAATTAAATAGGAAAGTACAACAAACGAAGTGCAAAATGTATAAAATACAATGAGAATGAGAATGATGATGATGCATGAGGTTGTCACACAATCTTTGTATACACCTATAGAGTTGTGCTCCTGAGAGAGGACCAATGTGGGGTTCTTCAACCTATATATAATCTAATAATCAATACCAATCTAATATATATAACTCCTTTCCAGCACATACATCGATAAAGAGTTTTTAAAGATGTCACATTTTCTGTCAAAACAACTAGTATTTCCATAATGGTACCAATGCCTCAAGAATGTGTATGATATAAGGATGTAATGATCATAGCCAAATAAGAATAAGAATTTTCAATCCAATAAATATACCAACCACGTGAGCTAAAAATTCACTCAGTATGCCAACCATCCATGATCCAATATAATTCATAATCTAGTAGAGTTAGATATGCAATAATATGTCATTGATACCATACAAATTCCAACTTAAGCAATTTCCACCACAAAGAGTATAATAAAATATATATATATATCAATACCAGGCAAGTAATATCATATAAGATCCCACATGATCACACATAGAAAATAATGTTTGAAACCACCAAGTACAACAACATAGTCCCCCACACGGGCATAAAATAGTAATAACAACATTTTCTTAATCGGTTCCCATTACCTATAACATGATTTACATCAATATTAACTACCCACCCCAGTCTGAAGAAAGTTAAGCCATAACAAACCTCAAAGAAGAAAATTTGGTCTAAAAGCACCCAATCATGAAGCCTTCCCCTTACGAATGGCCTTAAAATCAACTAAAACACACAAATATAGAATCTACGCATCAAAAAGAATAACCCTAAAATAGGTTTTCAAAAAAATAAGCGTAAAATTGAAATTTTAGTTCATAAATATATTTTTAATGGTTAGAGGAAGCCATAGAAGAAAAGCTAAGTGAAAACAGAATGAATTTGGGGTCTAAATTAAAGAAATACTGATTTAGGCCTTTCGAGCCAAAATCCTCAAGTTTTACTTTTGAAATTGAGTTTTACCAAGCTTTAAATGACAAGAATCAAAGAAAAATAATTGAAATAGAGGTTTGGGGCTTACCCAATCTTGAAAATGGAAGAAATCGCTTAAAAACTCAAAAACAGGAAGCTCTAAGTCTAAAAAATAATGAAAAATTGACAAAAAGGGTATATATATTATCTAGGTATCGCTTAAGTGGAAACTGAGTTGCTTACGTGGCCATCACTTAAGCGGCAAGTGTCTCTTTTGCCACAATCGCCCCATCTACATATGTCACTTAAGAACAACAAGTGTCGCTTAAGCAACATATGCTTAAGCGAGTTGGCCTCGCTTAAGAGACATTCAGCTGGTTAAGCCAAGCCGCTTAGGCGAATGACTGGCCACTTAAGTGGCCTCCGCTTAAGCAACCCAAGTTTCTCTTAAGCGAATGCACCAACTAAGTGATGCATCCGCAAATCCCTCAAGATTCATCCAAAATTTTGTGAACACAAACAAACTATACTACCTTATCAAATTCGACGTTCTATACTCAATGGCAATATCAATTTAAAATAAAAAATAATAGTGTTTTTACAAAATTAATTTCTGAGATCTGATTTCACAATTTTTTAAAACGAGGATAGAAATGAGATATCAAAGCCGTAAAATTATACCAACCATGTTACAAATTCAAAATCAATATTTAAGATCTACTGACACAATTTATTTTGCCATCCGACGCAAAGAACAATAAATATAGACCAAAGTCAACTAGCCTTTTTAACTATCAAAACCACAAACTCGCACAAATTACATCAAAATGCATTGAGAATCGTGCCAATCATTTTCATACTCCCAAAAAACCATGTAGCAACTATGGAAAGGGGAAAAGTAGTCAAGTCACCTAGAAATAAATAATTCACAAAAATCAAGTCATTATATCGGGTCTGTAATTATGTTAATTTCAATGGATAAAAAAGGAATATTCCTATTTTGAATAAATAAAGTGATGCTTTACATTGGAGTGAATCCCACTTTACTCCCCTAATATTTAAAGTTTGGGATACGGCCTCCTTCACAAATTGAAAAGGAACGATAACCCTCTTATGCAATATTTTTCGATGAGATTTTTCTTTTTTATTTAATGTAATTTTTCTTTTACTTTCTAGAATTAAATATGAAAATATATACAGTAACATTTATTATGTCCCATTTATCTTTCTATTGAATAATGTTTTTCTTTTAGGATATAATAGTTACTTGGAATGATATGCTAATAAATTTTAAGCTTTGTGGACAGACTCACGACAAAAAAAAGTAAGTTTCCTTGAGTTTACATAAATCCTAAACAAAAAATGTGTAATAGTAAAAATGAGATTGTGTCCTTGAATTTGCATCTAGTATGTTGGTAAATTAATAGTCCAAATTATGATGGATCAGTATAGTTTTTTTAATCAACTAAGATCGTTGATACTTATTTATTTAAAGCATCTTTATTTTGGAATAATAAAATGTACATGGTCATAGAATATGCTTTTGTGCTAGAAATTTGTGTATTCCTAGCACTACTTCGGAGTTCAAAAGTACAAAAATGACGAGGAAGAATAGGACTACATACATAGCATACAAGTAACAACATCTTGAAATATTTAGCTGCTGGGAAAGATCTCAAAAGGAATATAGTATTGACCCTTTTGCATCAACTAAAATTTAAGAAACATTAAAATTCATATTTTCATAAATTATGTCTTGAGAGAGAGAGAGAGAGAGAGAGAGAGAGAGATGTGATCCAGGTAGCATTGGTTTGCTTCCTTGATAGAATTTTGTGGACTAAAGCTGAGCAATTGAGCATCAAAGAACGTGAAAGTCTATGGTTAATAGGTCAAGCTTTATGCTCCGATTATAGAAATCTTGCTAAATATATCAAAGATCAAGAGTTGGTTTCTGTATATTTGAGTTGTTGCACATAGGACTGTGATGATGCTATGAGTAAGGTTGTTTATTTTGGAGCAGTTTAGAAAGTCTTTGTGAGAAAGCTAATTTTCCATTTTATTGGGTTCATTGAAGAAAAGAAGTATCAATTTACTTTTATAAAAGCTTAATATGCATTTAATTCTCCACTAAAGTTGATCATGTTTATGATCATAGAGAGTACAAGGAAACCATTATAATTAATAATTGCAGATGTGAGCACATTTCATAGTTCTTGAAAGAGAAGGTTAAACCATCTTTAGATATCTAATGTAGTGGATAGTCTAATCTCATTTTGATCAAGAGTAATGTTTAGTTTGGGAATTTCTTCGACTGGTGTCTAGTTTAAAAAACTCCAAATATCTTCATTATTTTTAAGAGACTAACATGAAATTAATAGCAACACACAAGTTAGAAGACATTTTGTTTTTATAAAACTCACTTTGGATGTTGTGTTTTTATGTGCTTGAAGCTATTATTTGATTTTGTTAAAATAATAATAATAATAATAATAATAATAATAATAAATAAATAAATAATGTCTTCTGAATTTAAGATTTCTATTGTCATGAGTCTGTCGACAAACCTTGAAATTTATTAATACATTATTCCAAGTAACTATTATATCTTTAAAGAAAAATATTTTTTTTAATAAAAAATTTAAATGGAACAATAATAAAAGTTATATATCTTCATATTTTAATTCCAAACATAAAAAGAAAAAAGATCTTTATCCAAAAACAAGAAAAATCTCATCGAAAAATATTCCATAAGAGGGCTGTTGTTTCCTTTTAATATGTGAAGGAGGTATCATTTCCCAAACCTTTAAATGTTAGGGGGTAAAGCAAGATTCACTCTGTACATTGTAAACAGACAAAATGACAAATTTTATTTCCAAATCTTAAACCAAATTTCAGATTTTGTAAATAAAGAACAGTTTAAAAGGCTTTAGATTTCTCTATTGGGATTGAGATCATTTCATTCTTGATTTGAGTATAACAAATTTTCATATATAAATATGAAATAAATTCATGCGTTTAAATTGCTAATTGGGCAATTTCAAACTTAATTATTAGAATAACTTTGGGAGAAGGAGAAAAATAACACCTCCCATAAAAGTTATTCCGCAAAAATAGCCCTTGAATTTAATTCACACTTAATAGCCATTAAAATAATTCCATCTCCTAATCACCGCTAAAAAAGCCAGAAAATTTGCCTAATATATATCTTTCCTTTTCAATTAAAACTCACACTTTCCTTCCCCAATCTTACCTCGGGATTCCTTTTCATTAAAACCTCACAATTCCTCTTTCAGATACAACATATTACCTTATACCTTTATAAATTATATATAAATATATAAAAATCCTCTGTCAATAAGCTTCATAAAGATTTTTTCATTCACAATTAGCTTAAATTGATATAAAATTATGGCTTCAAGTTCAGTTTTAGTTCCAATTATGCTACAATACGGAGGAAAGTGGTTAAGTGATGTGCAGTTTGAAAATTTTACAATTAATGGAGTACTTTTGAATACGGATTGCAAGTATGAATATTTTGTTGATGAACTATATAAGTAGTGGAATCTAGAGCAAAATTCTAGTTTAATGATGATAAAATACATTGTAAAGAGTGGATCTATGACTATTTACAATGATATGAGTGTTAGACTTTATATGGAGATGAAGACAAAAAATTTGGATATAAATGAATTTTTATTGTGTATAACACTACAAAACACACTTGAGAATGGGGAATCCTCAATTGGAAATTTGATCGAAACATCTATGACTACTATTCAAGTTCATCCGATACCTATTTCTGATTATACAATTGAACATAATTTTTGAGGAAGAAATGGAAGAACAGCCCGAATCTATAATAAAGGATCCATTTCATAGAAATGTTGAAGAAGGGGTATTGGGATAAAATACAATATCAAGTGTGATGAAACATTATACAATCCGTGAAAGATTCCAATTTAAGGTGAAAAGATCATCATCATCAAGGTACAAACTATATAACTACTTTATATAACCTGTATCAACAATGTATAAGTTTTATATTTTGTTGGAATATAGGTATAAACTTGCATAAATACTACATATAATTTTGTAACTACCGTATAGGACCTGTATATATACTGCATATAAATTACTACATATAAACTGTGTAATTACTGTGTAACTACTGTATAGGACCTGTATATATACTGCATATGAACTGTGTACCTACTGTATACCCATATATAAATGTACCATTATTGTATATAAATGTATCTAGGTACTATCTTAAGTGTATCAATTAGAGATGCAATTGGACTTTTAGATCTTTAAGTCAACAAATTTCAGAATTTTTCATGGTGACAAAATGTGTCGATATGTATATTGATATTAAACTATATAACTACTTTATATAACCTGTATCAACAATGTATAAGATCTATATGTTGTTTGGATATAGCTATGAACTTGCCTAAATACTGCATATAAATTGTGTAACTACTGCATAGCACCTTCATATATATTAGATATTAAACTATAAAACTACTTTATATGACCTGTGTCAACAATGTATAAGTTTTATATTTTGTTGGAATGTAGGTATAAACTTGCATAAATACTGAATATAATTTTGTAACTATTGTATAGGACCTGTATATATTCTTCATATAAACTGTGTACCTATTGTGTAACTACTATATAGGACCTGTATATATACTGCATATAAACTGTTTACTACTATGTAACTACTGCATAGGACATGTGTATATACTGTATATAAAGTACTGCATATGAACTGTGTACCTACTGTATACCCATATTATATAAATGTACCATTATTGTATATAAATATATCTAGGTACTATCTTAAGTGTATCAATCAGAGATGCAATTGGACTTTTAGATCTTCAAGTCAACAAAATTCAGAAGTTTTTATGGTGACAAAATTTGTCGGTGATCACACTTGTCCAATTGTGAACAAAATTCTTTCACAATGGCATGCTACTTCATTAACCATCACTAAAATGGTGAAGAACAACTTTCTAAATCTAAAATCAACATACACTCCAACAGAGATCGTGGAAGAAATGAGAAACTTGTACGAAATTAGGATGAACTAAAAAAAAGCATATAGAGTCAAAGAAAAAGTGCTTGAACTGGTCAGAGGTTCCTTGCATAAATCTTATGCTAAATTGCTAGCTTACCTATACATGGTAAACACAATAAATCCACAATCATTCACAAGGCTACAAAAAATGGAGAAAAATTACATTTTATATAATTTTGTCGCGTTAAGCACATCAATTAGGGGATAGAGATTTGTATGCCTACATTGTTGTTGATGAAACATTTCTAAAATCTGAATAGAAGGGGACAATGTTGTTTGCTAGTGTGCTGGATGCAGCAGTGAGTTTTATGAAACTTTTCTAGAAAAAATTATGTATATGATGGCATGCACTGATAGACACTTTTCCACTTGCTTAATCAGGACATATTTTGCCACTAGCATTGCTGTTATTGATTCTAAAAATGACGTTTTATGGGAATGGTTTTTTGTATACTTAACACTGCTTTTGGTGAAAGAGAAGGCATGTGCATAGTATTTAATAAGCGTGATAGTATATTAAAAGTTGTTGCCCTTGTATATCCAAATGTGGCTGACTGTATATGTATCTACCATCTATGGAACAACATCAAGGGTGGGTTTAAGAAGAATCAAAAGAAATTAAAGGGGATCTTCTTTACAATGTCCAGAACATATATAAAGGCAGACTTTGATCGGCTTATGGAAGACATAAATAAAATTGATAATAGGGTGAAGGAGTATTTATTTGATATAGGCTATAAAAAATGGTCCATAGATCATTCCCATGTTAACAGGTCGATGTTCATGACTTCAAACATAGTAGAGTCCCTAAATTTAGCAAATATAGATGCAAGAGACCTTTTGATTAAAAAATTCCTACAAATTATGATGGATCTGGTCATGAGATGGAATAATGAACATAGACAGCATTCAGAAGCAACATTTACATAAGTGAGAAACAAATACAATATAATAATGAGGGGAAATCTCATTCTGTCAGATAAAATGAAGGTATTACTTCTTATTTCTACTTCACAGACACGTAAATATTCTAATGTGCCACACTATTTACTAATATAGTTGTATATTGCATATGATGGGTTCTACTCACTATTCTTATGTAGTGATTGATGAAACTAGAAAACAAAATATTATTTGCATCCATGAAAAAAATGCTCCTGCCTATAATTTCAAGTAGATGGCATACCTTGTCCACATGCTATGGCAGTGCTAACTTACACGCATATGGACTTACAAAGCTATTGTGCTCCATATTACACAAAAGAAATTTCTTTAAAACATATGAACTTCCAGTTATACCACTTTCTGATGAAACAGTTTGGCATATTCCACCAGAGATATCAGCTAATATAGTACTGCCACCAATCTGGAAACCAAGACCAGGTAGACCAAAAAATAACAATCGAGGAAAGGGAATTATGGAGAACTTTAAGCAACAAATTTCATATGGGCGGTGTGGAAAAATAGAACATAATCGAAGAACACATAGAAATGCTCCAACAAGAATCTAATAGGATGCTACTGCAAGAATACTTTTATCTTTCTCAACTTTTTTCCTTGAAAAAAGAATATTCTTTTCATAGCAATGTAATAGCAACGATATTATTTTACTTCAAATGTAACACTTTCAGTTTATAGAATATTGCTTTCAATCTCAATTTCATTCGTACTTTTATAAAAATCTGTGAATTATTGTGTTTCATTCATTTTAGGCACATTCTTTGGTGAGGTGCACTAATCAAGTCCTATGAGCAGGGGGAGTGTAATTTTTCTTCTATAATACCTAAAAATATTGCATATCATCTATGTCAATCATGTATAATACCTATATATAGTTTGAATATATGTAAGTAGTAGTATTTGTCTTTTAAATTAATTAGCGAATGCATAGAACCTGCATATTTTGAATATAACTACTTTTATAAACTATGTAACCACTTTATTTCAACATTATATAAGTTCTATATCTGGTTGGGATAAATGTATGAAATTGTAAAACTAGTGCACTTAAACTGTGTAACAACTGTATAGGAACTGAATAAATGTTGCATATATACTGCATATAAACTGTGATCAACATAAACTAACATTTCAGCATCAATTGTATAGAATTGTATCAATTGCCAAAATATATAGTATTCAGCATAACATTTTACGATAAGAATCTTCAGTGTATCAACATAAATAAAAAATAACTCTAAGCATTTCAACACTAAAATCATATTTCACATCTATGCTTCAAAGACATTTCTAACTAAATTTGCTGTACACCATCATTTTTCTACAACAATCGACTAGTAGATTTATCTTCACTAACTGCACATTGCCTTTGTTTCTTCTTTCCATAATACCGCAGTAAGACACTATACCAAATTCGAATAGCATCAATATCATCTATATGATTAGATATTTCAAGAACATCAAGCAAATACTCAGTAAAGGTAGCAACAAATACACCACAGTCCCTACAACATAATACATCATCAGTATAATTGACAAAAAAATATTTTAAAATGAGCAATTGAATGTGCATTCAATATATTACGTGTTGGCTTGAGTTTCCATTCCATCAACAATACAAATATCAAAATAATAAGCCATTGGAAGTCCATCACTCCTACTTTCCCAAAATCCAATACAAGAAAGAAAGTGTGGACTTAACTCTGAATACGCTACAACTGATTTTGAAACACTAATGGCATGTCTTGCACCATGCATTAAATTATACACATAAATGTACTGATCTTTAAAACACAGCCTTGCCAAAATCCAGTGAAACTAATCAGCAAGATTAATTGAGAAAATAACGATGCTAACGCTATCCACGGTATGTTGCATCTCATAAAACATCCAAGCATATACTCAATAATTTAATGTTCTTGAGTGATAAGTGTTACGTCTCTATTGTTCTCCACAAAATGCTTATATAAAGTCTGAATCAAGCAGTTAAACCAACAATCGGTGGTTGTAAATTTAACTAAACCACAAACAGGCCCGTATTTTGACTTCTTTCACAAATAGTAAAAGATAACATCAATATGATGAAAATACGAATAATAAAACCACGTTAAAATGCTAAAAATAAATACAGAACACTAATTAAAATATAATAAATATGAACTACTTATATAACATGTATCATATCAACTACTGCATATAAATTATGTACCTACTGTGTAACTATTGTATAGGACCTATATATATACTGCATGTAAAGTACTGCATATAAACTGTGTACCTACTGTGTAAGCACTTAAAACTGTGTACCTATTATGTAACCACTACATAGGACATGTATATATACTACATATAAAGTGTTGCATATAAACTGCATATAAAGTACTGCATATATACTGTATAGAACTTATATAACATGCATCATATACAAAAATTCAGTATTCCAATTAGCTTATCACTATCAAGTACAAACATAAAAGCTATATAACCTAATTAATTAAAAAATTCATTACTTAATGAATTGGTTAAGGGTATTCCTGGATATGCCAATGTGAAGAACCACTCTTTTATTCTAACGGTATCAACTCCATAGTCAAATTTTTTTTGGGAGAGCATTGATAGAATCTAAATAAACAGGCTTGTAAAAATATGTTAAAAAAATTGTAATATATGACAAAATAAAGTAAAACGAAAAAAAACTACAAACAGAAAACTTACATCTGTTTAACGCACAACGATCTGGCAACAAACATGCTAAACTGTGATGTCACTTTCATATCATTAATTCTCTTCGTAATACTATTCACAAAAGGATTCTTTATAGACAAGACATGTTTACTTGGTTGAGTATTCTCTATACGCTTAGATGATTGACCTTTAACTTTACCACAACCAGAATCAAATTTTGACAAAAATGGTGATTCACATCTTGTCATTGGCTTACGTAATCGATGAGAAATAGCAGGTGTTTCATCCAACATAACAGAGGCAGCCACTATATTTTCCTCAATCCCTTTAACATTATCACTTGCATTTTCATCAATATTTCTAACACTATCACATACTAAACCAGTTGCATCAATCATTGCAACACTCTTATCGGGTTGAGTGTAATTAGAAATTTCAGCGTCTGGAATTTCTAACCAATCAAGCTCATTTTGACTAAGCACTGCCACATCACTTTCTTTTTGTGTTTTTTTATCACAAAAAAGTTGAGTAAATTTAGACACTTCAGAATCAGTAAAATTAGACCAATCACTATCAACCTGACTATTTTTACCCTCCCCTATAGCCTTATTTTCACATGAGCTTTTTGTGAACTTCAATAAATCAAAATTTGGAAAATTCTTCCAAGCACCATCCTTAAAAGTTTCGATCTCCAACTCGACATCAACATGACCAACTACACGATCACCTACAAAATTAACTTTCTCTCCAACGTCATCCACCAAATGTCCAAATACATCACCACCTACACAATCTGTTTTTCTCTACATCATCCATCAAATTATCACTTATATGATCCACTTCCGGTGCAATAGCTTTTTGTTATCCCACATTAGGAGGATCATCAACTTGATCATCACCTATACCACCAACATTAGGTGTCTCATCGTCTTTTTTATTTGAGTTGTCACCATTGTTATCCCCAATTGATATAGCAAGCTGTATAAAAAACTTTGTAAAATAATTACAATAGTGTATATAAGTTTTGTTAAAAAAACAGGAAAAATTTAGGAAAAGAATACCTTAGGTTCATTCTTTATATCTAGATCTCAAAAAATCAATTCAAATAAGGATTTCATAAACCTCTCCATTGAGAAAACCTTTTTCGTTAACTAAACATAAAAGGAAAAAGTCAACACATCAATTAACAAAAACATACAAATATTAATAAAAACCTTCGACATACCATTTTAACATCACTTCTCAAAAGTGTAAATTCATTATCTGAGCTCAAATTACTATATTCTTGTTTACTGGTACTAGGCAAATCAATAGAGTTTACAACCGCATCAACAGATTTGAAATCAGGTAATTGAAGGATTGTTTTTTCAAGAACTATCGGTGTAATGTTACGCAACACTACCTGCACATACAAAACAACACTCGATATTTAAGAAGCACATAAAAATTTAACAAAACATATATAACTTACATTTTAAAACAACTATATACCTGCTCTTGCCTAATATCAAAAAGTGCAGACTTGGCCTTCTTGTATGTTGGTATATGCTTTACAAACCAATTAAGTATACGTAGCACACCATCGCCAACTTGATCAGCAAGATGTACATTGGCATAAGGACAACACTCATAAAATCAACACTGAAATTCTAGAGGGAAACCAACACAATGATACATAGTTTTTGCTGATAAACCTTAAACTTTATTGACTCCAACATCAGACGAAAACATAGTTTTTCCCAAGGAAATGTTTCATAGTTCCCAGATTCAACCAATAAGAAATTATTCTTTGCTATAACATCACTATACGTGATAGAAAAAAAAGGTATAAATAAAGAACAAAATAGAAATTTGTAAAGCATCTTCATCACATCGCCACTTTTTTTTCATAAACACTCTTCTAAATCAAGCTTTGTCACCTTGGACTTTCCTGGAAAATACAACTCTATCAGCTTACTTCATTCAGTAAGAGAAAACTCATTATTGTAATTTTCAGTGCATTTTAAGCCTCTAATTAGAGCAAACACTTGTAAGCCAAACTGTAACTTAGTGTTATTCACTTTAATCCATATTTTATTATCTCTCTTACAAATAAGTTCTCTAAGCAACATTCCATGGATACGTTGATATTGAGAAAAAACACTTGGTAGAGATAATAAATACCCAAAGAAACTATTCTTAAACAACTCAAGTTGCTTCTTATCTAACTTAGATTTCAGGGCAGTCACAATACAACAGTTTGTATACACTGAGCTGACATTTATAATGATCAGATGGACCAAGAAACAAATCCCAAACCTGCAATAAGTAAGTGTAATTTAAGGTCTAAATATTTCAAAAAGCAACATATATTACTCATACAGTATTCATTACTACACTGTTACTAATTTTACACAATAACAATATAAATATTCAAACTATATACATTTCTTATACAATGCTAATACACAAATAGTTATACAACCACTGTACACTAAATTTTACAAATATCACTACCCTATATATTTCATATACAATATTAACACATGTTATATACAAAAATAATGCACATATTTCAAACATACATAAATTCTACACAAAAATTGAAATAAACACAAACAATGTACCTTAAAACCAGTTAATTTAGGTATTTTTCTCTTCCAATGAACAAAAACTTTTTTACTTTTCTTTTTGGATGATTCAGCACCATCTTCTCCATCATTTGATTGATTCCTTTTTTTTTTAACTTTTTGGGAGGAACAAGAGTATCTCCTTCATCATTCACACTTATCTTTCTCTTTCCTTTAGATGACTTACCATCATCTTCATTATTTTTTGAATGACTCATTTTTTGTTTTTTTGGGAAGAACAAGATCTGCTCCATCACTAACATCTATATGTGCCATTTTTTTAGCTGATTTTTTTTGTTCCGCCATTGATGATTCACCTAATAATTTACCTTGAGACCTAGTAATTCGACTAGGAGTAGGATGAACATTCTTCAAATCCTTAAATTGAACATCACAATTTGTTAGATCTTCAAATTTATCATCACTAATAATGAAATTAGGATCATATCTAATACCTTTACTAGCTAATTTTGTATCAACATTAATATTTTTCTTAATTTCATAACTACAAACCTCAAAAAACCCTAGTCAGAAAGAATGGTCAAAAAAGGACACTGTACTTAGCAGTTAAATCTTTTTTTTCAACAAAAGAACAATTGTAGGCCTTATTTTCCCTTTAGCTAATAGAATTGTGCCTTATTAAATGAAGGGCTAATAAATGACATTAAAATGATCTGGAGTTTTATATTTGTCCAAATGTGAAACGTGGGCCATTATTTTTAAGAAGTGCTACGTGGTGTCCTTGTCCCAATAACTTAAGGATAATTTGTATCTTTCAAGTTATTACACAAAGTGTTTATATTGACAAACTTTTACAGTTCAATTAATTATTTAAAGCCCTAATTTGGTTAAGTATGAATACTGCTAAGAATTCACATAAATATTGTAGCGTTTGAATATTTCACAGATTGAGATGATACTAATGGTTAAATACTAAGTGAACTTTGTAATTCAACTTTACTTATTTCAAACATATGGATTTAAGTAAATATGAATTATTAGTTTAAATCTCAAACCCTATTCTGAAATAAGTTATACTTTTTTAGCCACAAAATGTTTACTTTGCACAACAAACTTTTAAAAGACTCCATATTATATGTCAATTGATTTGTGACATTCATGTACTGAGTCGTCAAATAAGTCTCGTTAAAAAAGCTCAATCTTATACATATTAGTCCATAGGGTGACTTAAAAGGGGCTGAATGAAATACCATAAAGAAGAAGGGAATTGCAAAAGGAAATTCTAAAACAAGACTGGATCACATCTAGTGTGACGGAATCTGATCAGCTATATTTGCAATTTTTTCTAGAAGCCTAACACTATAATAGTCATAATTATGAATTTTCTCTTTTTATGTGTTATCATTATTTTGTCCTTCTCCATTGATGGAATATGCTATTTGTGAGTTGTGAGGATGGTTGACACAGTTCTCGAGTTAGGGGTAATTTGGGTGAGTTTAAGACACAGGTTTTTTAAAAGCCATAAGTTGACTTCGGTCAACATTTTGATTTTTAAGTATGGAATGGTGATTTGATTAGTTTCATTAGATCCGGACTGTTAATTTTGGGTTAGTATCAGGGTTGGTTCGAGCTCAGAGCCTTTATTTTGTATTTTGACCCTTTTTTCATGAAAACTAGCTAAATTAAGCTTAAAGGGGTCCCAGGGGTTAAATTGTTATAAGCCACCTCATTTCTAAATATGACTATATCATTGATTCTAGAACATTGAAAGTAGCCTAAGAGCATATCAAAATTAATTTTGTGGGGTCATGAATGAATCTCAAGGTCCGTTCAAAATATTTTGGCGTTGGATTCAGCTGGTGCATAGCTGATACCTGGTGCACCCATTCTTCTTCATGAATACGAGACCTTGGATATAAATACGGAGAAGGAAAATATCTTTCATCGTGATCACAAGGTGGTGGCTACGATCATGAAGGCTTGTTGGACCGTATCACTTTTTTGCTTTATTGCGAATGCTATCGAACCATCGCAAACGTGATGGGTTTGAGTCATCAACCTTCGCGGATATAAAAGGTTGACCATGAATGTGAAGGCTCATTAAATGGCCAACCAATATTGTCCATAACAATCGTAAGGTGGGGGCGCGATTGTGAGGTGTTGTTTACCTAAATAGTATAAATATGATTTTCATGATTTTTTAATATTTTTTGCTAAGGAGCTTCGAGAAAGACAATTTCATCAGGTTTTATTCATCAATATCATATGGATAACCTCTATGATACTATTTATATTAATTCCTATTGATTTTATCTCCAGAATAGCTTCAAAACCTTGATTTCAAATTGGATTTTTGGAAAATTTTGTCGGTAAACTCTAAAATTGGTTTATCTCTAATTTTAGCATTGATTTTAACTTGTTTTCAGTTGAATTTTAAGATTTAGACTCCTATTGATACAAAGATTATGCTTTAAAAATAAATTTTCAGTTTAACCCCTTTCGATTTTGAATCTATTCTTTGAATGATTTTTGGATTCAGTTTAAATATAGTTAATATGGGTGTCATTAGCTTTATTTTGACACATTTATCATATTTTTGATAGATTTAGCTCATTCTGAGATCGTTCGGAAAAGAAAGGCCCCACGCTGAAGGGTCTAGGCTTAGATTTTGGCATTTTGAGATAGGTTATGACTTAACTTCCTTCATACTAGGCTGGGTAGTTAACAATAATGTAAAGCATGCTATGATTTAGCAAATTTAGTTGGGAGAGTTATAGTTTGGGATCATTATTATTATCGTGTGCTCATTTGGGGGCCTATTTGTATATTGTTGATGACTTGAGAATATAATTGTTGTTATGTCTGAGTGAGGGCTTTATATAATATTGTAGGCCTTATTTGTGCATTAAATTGCCTTATTTATTATTGTTCGCCTAAGTAGGGGCTTAACTCATTAATATAGGCCTTACTTGAGAATTATTTTCTTATTATTATAGTATACTAGAGTGAAGGGTTTAAAATGATATTATCTATGTCTTACATGACTATTTATACAAGTGGTGTCATGCGATGGATTTTTATTATAAAATATTGTCATTTTGAGTTGATTTTGTGCTTATTCATACTTGTATTAAATTGATCATTATTTTCATACTGATTTGGTTGTGAGCACTACATCCTCATTGCATCTATACATATTCATGAGATTGGTACCATTGAGAAAACACTTATTTTTGACCAAAAACAAGATACTTTATAAAATGTCTATATTGAGGGATGTGCCGGTAAGGTTGATTGAGAAATAATGATTTTATAAGAAAATGAGATACTTTATAAAATGTTTATACCGAGGGATTATCGGTAATATTGATTGAGATATGTGATTGAGATTATAAAATATATCTGTTGCAAATTATAATAATCTGAGGCTACCCTCTAGACTTCACACGGTGTTTAGGACTACAAATAGCCCCAAACCTAATCCATATATCTATTCAGCACTGAACCATGAAAAAATAAGCTTAAAATATGAGCAAAAACTAAAAAGTTATAAACTAAGTTCAAGTGGATGAACAACTCAATAAAACACTATAAACTCAATATCATCTGAAACTCATGAGAATTTGAAGGTAAATAAATCAACTAACTAGTCTTGACAAGCCTTTAAGTCTACTAAAAAGCCACTGGGACAAACCCCAGCTGCTCCAAACTGAAAGTATAAAGTCTAAATTGAGTATCTGAACAACTAAAAGTAATCATAAACTTAAACCTCAGAATATAAGGACTCGCCAACTGGTGGGATGTCTACATGTTGCTCACATGGTTTATGTTGATTAAGAGAATCTCCTACAAAAAGATGATTTTAGATATTAGGTGTAATGACACCCAAACTCTTTCAGATGTTGCTTTATGCTTATGCTTTATGATACTTCAGCTTTTATTTTTATTCATGATCATGGTAAGTCTATTTACACTTAGCATGCATGTTTTATGATTATAATTGGTACCACTTTAACTTATTGCATTCACCCCCATATACTTAGTACGTTCCAAAAGTACTGACCATATATATATCTGTGTGGCTACATTATTTCATAATGTAGGTTCTAGTGTTCGACCTCTGCAGTACGATTAGGGTAATCACATATACATGTCTGTTTCCAGAATAATGTTTGTACATTTTCATATATACAAGCTAAATAATAAACCTATGGTGTCATATAGTTAATGAAACTAGGGTACGCTAGACACTCGCTCCTTGATGCTAGGTACTACTCCAAATTAGAATGCTAGTATTGTAGTTGTTATTATAAGCAAATACAATAAAGGGTAGATGATCATCCTAATTCCACTTAAAGTCAATCACACAAGGTCTCAACATGTCTTCTAGAGTTCAAATGGTATGCTTGACCTGACCATGTGTTTGTGAGTGGAAAACAATACTAAGCTTCACGTTTGTACCAAGTCCCTTCTGGAATGATTGCCAAAACTGCAAAGTAAATCAAGTACCTTGGTCTAAAATGATAGATAAAGGAATCCCATAGAGTCTTACTAACTCGCAAACATATAAATTAGCATAATTTTCAGTCGTATTTGAGGTCTTAACTAGCAATAAATGGGTTGATTAGTCATCCGATCCACAATGACACAAATTGAATCATGCTGATATCTGGTATGAAGAAGCCTCATAATGAAATCCATATTGATAACCTCCCACTTCTAAGTAGGGATACTAATTTCCTGAAGCGTACCTCCTTGTCTTTGATGCTCAACTTTTACTTATTGATAATTTGGACACTTAGCAACAAAATTTGTTGGTCTCTCTTCATATTATTCCATCAATAAACTTCTTGCAGATCATAGTACATCTTGGTAGCACTAAGGTGAATCAAATACTTAGAGCTATGACCTTTTTCTAAAATACTTTCTCTCAACTAGTTAGAATTGGGAACACATAGACGGCCCTAATAACGAAGATCATCTCTTCTTTGGAAGAAAATTTCAACCTTTTTCTGACGAACTACATCCATTAGCTGACTAAGTGTTTGATCACTGCCTTATTTTTCCTTCACCTCTTCTATAAGAGACGACTTAGAACCATTTAAAATAATTAATCCACCATCATCCGTATTGTGAAAATGAATTCACAATCGAGCTAGTCTATGCATATCTTTGGGCAACTCTTTTTTATCGTTTTACCCAGGCTACACTACCCATAGAAAACCTACTCAAAGAATCAACTACCATATTTTCCTTACACGGATGATAGAGCACATTTATGTTATAATCCTTTAGCAATTCTAACCACATTCTCTAATGAATAATTATCTACTTCTGCATGAACACATATTGAAGACTCTTATGATCAGTGAAAACATCCATATGCACACAATATAAATAATGTCTCCAAATATTTGAGGCAAACACAACCACTGCTAATTCCAAATCATGAGTTGGATAATTCTTCTTATTATATTTAAGTTTCCTGGAGGCATAAGCTATTGCCCTTCTATTTTTCATCAAAATACATCCTAACCCAACATTAAAGGCATCACAGTGCACAATGAATCCATCTAACCCATCTAGCATAGCTCATTCGGCTGCTGAAGTCAACTATCCTTCAGCTCTTGAAAAATTTTCTAGCATTTGTCTGACCATTAGAACTTCACCTTCTTTTGTGTTAACTTGGTCAATGGTGAAGCTATTAAGGAAACACCCTCAATAAGTCTGATGTATTAACTAGATAAACCCATAGGGCTCTCAATGTCGAATGGATTAATGGATCAGGGCCAGTGTTTCACTGAATCTATTTTTTGAGTGTCTAGATGAATACCTTCACCAAAAAGCCCAAAAAAGGTAAACGACTCAAATCAAAATTCACACTTACTAAATTTTTCAAACAACTGGTGATATTTGAAGGTCTACAACACTATTCTCAAATGGTTTGCATGCTCCTTCTCACTCTAAGAATAAACAAGTATGTCATCTATAAAACAATGACGAATATGTCCAAATGATTCTAGAAAACTCTGTTCATTAAGTCCATAAAAGCTATAAGATCATTTCTTAGTCCTAAGTACATAACCACAAACTTAATCTATACTTATCGAGTTATAATAGTAGTCTTTTGAATGTCACATTATCTGATCTTCAACTAGTGATATCCCAACCAAAAATCAATCTTCAAAAAGCAACGGGAACCCTAAAGCTGGCCAAACAAGTCATCAATTTTAAGGGTAGGGTACTTATTATTGATGGTGACCTTATTTAACTATTTATAGTCTATACACATTCTGAGATTATCATCCTTTTTGCGCACAAATAGGACTGGATCACCCCATGAAGAAATGGTGAGTCTATTGAACACCTTAGCTAAGAGGTCATTAAGTTGTTCCTTTAACTCCTAAAATTTTTTTGGATATATCCAATAGGGAAGAATAGAGATGTTTAGATATCGGGAAGAAGATTAATCTCGAATATAATTTCTCTATTGGGGTCTTAAGTATGTCATAGCCCTTGAATGATTTATAAGTACAAAATGGTTAAATGAAAAAAATAGATTTCTTACATTATATTGGATTGTTTCTATGGTTGTAAAGGTACTTATATGATGTTTTCAATCAGACTAGTTAGCCTTGGAATAATCTAGTAAATGCATCTAAGGTGAAAAAGTAACTAGGAGAAGAAAGTCCTCGAGGTTCATTTTGAAAAATGAATGCAAATTTAACTGAAAATTACATTGCCCGAAGAGGCTGATGAAATGGTAAGATCATCTATCTTCTCCAGCATGTTAGTACAATAACGTTAACAATATAGCCTATCATAGTTTCTAATTTGATTTAGTATCTTGTATCCTGATATAGTTACTGGAGATTGGGTATTTGTGCTCCAATAGAAAGAACATCTGAGATTCAAGCGGAAGGGTGAAGAATTGTTTGTAGATCTCACATTGACCTTAACTTAGGTATTGTGTGGTTCTAGTTCATATTGACATACTTGGATGGTAAACAATTCCTCGATACCTTCATAGTTACCTTTTATGCATTCAACATCAGTGAGCCCAATTCAGCAACAAATTTAAAATCTTGATTTTACCTTTTGTTCCAACTACTATATATTAATTCAAAGCGAACACTGACGAAGGAATGGTAGTTTCATTGAATGTTATAGGAAAATTACTACTAAACTACACTATTTATGTTTGTGCATTTCTTCTTTAGCAACTCTCCAAAATCTTTTATCAAATAAGGATATATGTAATCAAAAAGGATATAAATTTCTATGAGATACACAATATTAGCTCATTGGTGTCATCCGCAGCACGGCTACTTCCCCTAGTAATGAGAGAAGAAGCATTAGGAAGAGAAGGACAACCGTTTTAGGAAAATCCTTCATTTTCAAAGGTAATTTCTACTTTTCAAAGAGTAATGAACCAAATATTTACTATCATTCCTTCTTTAAATTCCTTTATTTGAGCATTCTGAATTATACAAAATGATAATACACCAGAAAGCTACACATGTTGGATGCTATTTTTGTGCCAGCCTCGAAATAAGTCATTATTTAATCTGAAAAACATTTATCTCAACTTTTACCATTTGGATGACATTTTCATGTTCTTTCTTCTTATGAACAGTGTTTGTTAAATCCAGGCGCCTATCGAAAGTTTGCATTAATGCCAATAATAAAGTTGTTAAATCTAGTAAATTGCTTGCACTTCATAAATCAAGGTATATAATAAACTTAAAAACTGCACAATTAAATTTGCCAAGTGAAACAACAACAACATAATGTCTGGAGAGGATAAAGTGGATGCAAATATTACCACTGCCTCAGAGAAGTAAAGAGGTTGTTTCAATTTTCCAAGTTAAAGCCAAGTGTTAATGGCTCCATACCCTAAATTTAAAGTGTGATGAATTCTGATTACATTGTTCAATACTCCATTCAATATGAAACATATTTCATGTTATGTTTTTAGAATTAGTTGTTCGCAATTCAATTTGATAGTTGAAATATATTTTTATATTTAGTTGTTAATAGTATTAGCTTTTTTTATGATAATTTTCCATTCTTTACTTTCTATAGGTTTTTGCTGAATTATTTTAGAGACAAACAAAAGAAGGTAATAAAAATTTCACCTTTATCTATCCAGTTTCTGGGGCAAGTAGACCAAATACGCACTTTTAAAATTTATTTTTCCATTTAGACACAAGTTTTGAAAAAATTGTCAAATACCAACTTTATTCCATGTCATCATCATTTCTTTTTAAGTTAACAAATCCACCAACAAGTTTTTAATTATACACTTTAGTCCACTCCTTCATCCACAATTATATACAAAATATCTTGGATTTTAAAAAATGAAAAAACTCCAAAAGCTTAATATAGAAGCTTTATTTCCTTCTAAAATCTCTGATTTAGGCACGATTTCAGCATTATTTTTCAGGGATCAGCCCAAAATCACTCCACAAATATCATAATCTTGTCCATTGCATCTACTGTTACCCCATTTATTTTCTATCTTCTCAAACATACTTTTCTCTATTGTTAAAAAGCTTTCAAATTACTCTCATTACTCAAAAAATCTTTTGAAAGTACATTATAGTAGCTCGGGCGACTCCAACTTCATTTCTCTATTCCATAAACCCAACGATAGTTGATCGGAAGAAATATTTGCTATTTTACAATTTTTGTACGAATATCTACCAAGTCATCAACCATCATCAATCGTGCATATATTCGACTTATACTATCAGCATAATCTATGATTGACTGAAGCCTAATTCTAGGATGTCTATTGCAGAATTTATTTTGGTTTCTGGTGATTTGATGGGAGAATGGAAGGAGACTCTCAAATATTAGAAATGAAAATCTTTTACTAAGGTGACATTGCCCATTATGATTTGCCGCAATGATTCATATGATGACTTGGTTGCAAGAGTAACGGAGAGCGAGTATCTAGACTATGCACCGAGCGATGTGGTGATTAGTTATTTAATGCATTCGAGTGAAAATGTGCAACCTATGATAATAAATAATAATAGACGTGTGTTTTGTACATGATAGATGTTGGTGTTGATGGCTTTAGGCCTATTTTAAGGATAAATGTAGTTGGAAGGCCCTTTGAAGAATTGTTGAATTCATCACCACTCCTACCCGATGCTTGGTAGTCGACGATGATTTGAATGATTATGAGATAGTGGTGATAATCCAACGAATATAGAAAATAAATATATGGATATGGAATACAATTCATCAAACTTGTAAGATGTGGAAGATGATTGTGGAATGGGAACACAACCAAGTTATTCCTTCACCGATGGAACTAATTTCTATTGTGATCAAACATTCGCCAATAAGAATGAACTTAAAATGATACTAGACAGAGCATCGGTGAGGTAATCTTTTCATTATATTACGGAGAAGAGCTACACCAACTTATTGAAAGAGAAATGTGTATCTCGTGGTTGTGACTGGTTGTTGTAGGCAAGGAAGTACAAATCCTCAGCCAAATTTTGCATATACAAGTATGGTGGGTTCTACACGTGTAGTGTTGAACCCGCCATGGGCAGGCATAAGAAAATATCATTTGAGATTATTTATTCCCTATGCATAAATTAGTTTCATGATGGGAAGGGTCCAAGCATAAGTGAAATTTAGAGGATTATATTTAGGGAGATGCATTGCAACTCAAGCTATTCTATTGGAAAGGAAATATAATTATAAAGAACGTCATTTGTAGGACACCAGAGCATGAATATGCTTGCTTGTAGGATTTTTTTCATATGGTGAAGTTATTGAATCACGATTCTTCTTACTCTATCATGGTTAACAAGATTGATGGATAGTTCATATACTACTTTTTAGTATTCAGAGCTTGCATACGAGGATATGCACACATGAGAAAGGTAATTATTGTCGATAGCAGACATTTGTATGGAAAGTACTGAGGTGTGTTGCTAAGTTCCATTGCATAGGACACCAAAAATCATATCTTTTTAATTGCCTTTTGTGTTGTGGATAAAAAGAACGATGCTTCTTTGATCATCTTCATCGAGCAGTTGAAGTCTATAGTAGAAGTTGAACCAGATCTATGTGTCATCTCCGATAGGCACATTAACACTGTCCATCCCTTCTTCCATGTTTATAGTTGTGAGTATCTTGGACTTTGCATGAGGCACCTTACAGAAAATCTTCATGTAAATCAACACTGTAGAGAACATCTTTATCTATTCTACGTCGCGACAAAGGCTTATTATTTTAATAAGTTTAGCTAGCATTTTGTAGAATTAAAGAATAAATGCCTCGAGGTAGCACATTTCCTTAAAAATGTCCTTGGTTTTGAGAAGTAGAGTAGAGCCCACTTCCCGAGAAATAGGTATGATGTGATCACTACAAATATCGTTGAGCCACTCAACTCGGTGTTGATGAATGAACGGGAGTACCCCGTGTCAAACATATTTAATTTTATTCCAAAAAAAATTGGTGAAAAGCTCAGGAAGCTGCATTCATTTGTGGGCAGTTCAAACAACAAATTTGTGCCTTGTGTGGAAAAGATCCTAAGGGAAAATAAGAGTGCGAGGAATTCCTTGTATGTGACAAATCTGAATGGGAATCTTGACCTATTCACCGTGTTTAGTAATGGTGTTACTGCCAAGGTCAATATCTTGGAGAGGAGTTGTTCTTATAGGAAATATGACTTGGTGAAACTGTCATGCGAACATGCGATGTCCACTTTGAGAGCAAGTATGGCGATGCAATGTTTATGGTAACTCCATCTACAAGTACTCTTCGGCTCTTTATAGAATTGAAACTTACCTCCTTGAATACTTCAAAGCTATTAACATTGTCCCCCTAGATTTCAAATGGACTATGTCACAGGAATTACAGGACACGAAGATTTTTCCACCCCCTTACGATCCAAAACTCAGAAGGAAGAAAGTGAAATGCGTTAAGGGAATCGGTGAAACATTCATGTCCAAAAGGAGGAATAAATGTTCGATATTCAAGAAATTAGGGCACAAAAGAACTACATATACATGGACAACAAATTTTAGATAGGTTTTTTTTCTTCATTTGTAAAGCCTCTATTTTGGAGGATAATTGTGCATATCTATAGAATTTAACTTTCAGTAGTAATTGACTATATGCTTTGTCTACGGTAGACAACATCAATCTATGATATATCTTTTAGACTATCTATTAAATAATTGTTAATGGATATATGATTACTTATCAAACATGTTATGCGGGTCTTTTTACTGCCATATCTCTCCAATTGATGCATTGAACCATCATTTCCTATTCCCAATTAATTAAAAGTTGCAAACACGTCTATTCACATCACAAACCGCTGGTATATATAAGCTAAACAATTTCTATTCCCACATGTGTCGACTGATCATTAGTTTGGAATATGAAACGACACCTTCAATGAGTCTATAAGTACAGTGATAATTTCTATGTAAGCATTCAGTTCTACCTAAAGCAAATAGTTCAAAAACCTCTTCTTCTTCATTAGAAAAAAATTATGCCTCCTAGAAGGATATCCCTACGTCCTATCAGACAAGTTCCCCCACGACACTATGATCTCCTACTCTTAAGGAACGATTTTGACTGCCTATTCCATAAGCTGGGTGAAGACTGCATATACTTGGAGTGTGAACTCCGTCGAATTGCTCATTTCTTGAGGGAAACTCTAGAAAGGCTAGGAATGGAAGTCCCTGACTATATCACCCACCACCACCACCACCACCACCAATATCCCTCTAAATTTAGTTTAAGTTTTTTGTTTAGTTTATGTTTTCAAGTTTTTTATTTTGTTCATCGCAGAAGAAGCTTTCTTGGTAGAATATTTGTTAGAAGAAAGCTTCTCCTTTTTCTTCTTTTTTTCTTGTTCTGGTGATGAAAATGTATGTATGTAATGAACAAATATTAATATAAATATTTTAGTTTGTAAATTTTGTTGTCCTCTTTTTTGTGATTATTGCTTTTTGTGTTACTTATTCTTCTGTATCAATGGTGGAATTTTGCACAATCAACTTTTAAAATTTTTATTGCTTGTTCAATGAATACAACTGTAGATTGACTTGACTAAATTCGCTAAGAGTAAAAATTATTTAATAATAAATCCAGATCACATATATAGTCTATTATCGATCTTAGACACTAGTCATAAAACCTATGAATCAATGGACCATCAGTAGCTTGTAGTTTAAAAGAAAATAAATAAATTCAAAAATATTTAAACACAGAATCACATAATTTGGGGGTTGTGAAAGAAAATAATTAAATTAAAAAAATTAAACATAGAATCACTTGATTTGGGGTGTGGAAGAAAATAATTAAATTAAAAAAAGTTTAAACACATTATCACATGATTTGGGGGTGATTAAACAAATAATCTTGAACTGTTGGTGACACTTAATAGACTGTCGTCGATGTTGACCCATGTCAATTACATGTAAAAAAAATATACTTGTTCTTTGAAGGTTCATCAATTCATTTGGTCTAACGTAGACTTACATTGTAGGTTGTACATCGATTGCTTTCTTGATTATTTGTAGATCACATAGATCTATGTACATGATTATAGACTCTAAATTGGATGTTGTTTAAAATGAATAATTAAATAAAAATAAATAAATTGTGAATTTCTACACA